>NC_065578.1:6354782-6657391 GCF_024542745.1 Macaca thibetana thibetana
ACCATATGCAAAAATTCACTCAAAATGGATCATGACCTAAATGCAAGAGCTAAAGATATAAAAGTCTTAGAAGAAGACATAAGACATGTTTATGACCTTGGGTTAGGCAAAGCACCCTTAGATGAGACTAAGCACTTTTCATAAAAGAAAAAATTAACAAATTGGAACTTACCAAAGTAGAAAATTTTACTCATTTAAAGAAACCATCAAGCCATTAAGAAAAGGAGGAAACAAGTTATGGATTGGGAGAAAGTATTTGCAAATCATATGTCTGATAAAGGACTTGTATCTAGATTATATGTAAAGAGCTCTTAAAACTCAAAAAACAAGAAGACAACTCAATTAAAAATAGGCAAGAGATTCAAATAGATTCAATGTCTATTCGAATGACTAACAAGGACATGTAAAGGTGCTCAACATCATTAGTTATTAGGGAAATGCAAATTAAAACCACGATACACTCACTAGGATGCTTATAATCCAAGAGACAAATAATGTCAAACGTTGGGAGGATGTGGAGAAATTGGAACCCTCCTCCATCCCTAGTGGTAATGAATGGAAAATGGTGCCGCCATGGTAGAAAACAGTCTGGCAGTTTTATTTTTATCTAATAAGATGTAAGTATCTTTCACATATTGTTGCTGGGTTTTGAATCTTGGTCAAGAAAGTTTTCTCCACTTTCAGGATATAGAGAAATTCACCTATGTTTTCTTGTAGAGTAGGTATGATTTTATTTATTACATTGAAATCTCTTGACTGTTTAGCATCAGTGCTGCTGTATGATGTGAGGGGTAGACCCAGTTTTGTCTTTTTCATATGCCTTCTAGGTCTCCCGATTTCACTTATGAAAAACTTGACCTCTTCGGCCAGGCGCGGTGGCTCACGCCTGTAATCCCAGCACTTTGGGAGGCCGAGGCGGTGGATCACTAGGTTAGGAGATCCAGACCATCCTGGCTAATACAGTGAAACCCCATCTCTACTGAAAATACAGGAAAAAAAAAAAAAAAAGCCAGATATGGCGGCGGGCACCTGTAATCCCAGATACTCTTAAAAAAAAAAAAAAAAAAAAAAAAAAAAGGGCGGGCGCGGTGACTCACACCTGCAATCTCAGCACTTTGGGAGGCCGAGGCGGGCGGGTCACGAGGTCAGGAGATCGAGACCATCCTGGCTAACACCGTGAAACCCCGTCTCTACTAAAAATACAAAAATTAGCCGGGCGTGGTGGCAGGCGCCTGCAGTCCCAGCTACTCGCGAGGCTGAGGCAGGAGAATGGCGGGAACCCGGGAGGCAGAGCTTGCGGTGAGCCGAGATCCGGCCACTGCACTCCAGCCTGGGCGACAGAGAGAGACTCCGTCTCAAAAAAAAAAAAAAAAAAAAAAAAAAAAATTGACCCTTTTCCCACTGACTTGAGATACCTCCTTAATTGTGTATCCTAAATTTGTGTATGGAAGTGGGATTATTTCTGAATTTTCTATTCTGTTCCATTGGCTCGTCTATGCATGTGTAATTTCCATACTTTTTAAGATATGAAAGTTTTCTTGTATGTGTTAATAGCTGGTAACGCTAGCCCCTATACCTTGGGCTTCTTTTGGGAGGTTTATTTGGCTATTCTTAGTGCTTCTTCCTTTCAAATAAACTTTAGAGTAAAATGTTCTAGATCCAGAAAAAAAAAATCCTGATGGGATTCTCATTGTTACGACGTCGCATTTATAAATTAACTTGGGAAGATTGACATTTTAATGATTGCGACTCTACCTAACCAAGACATGTTATGTTTTTGCGTGAATCAAAACCTACTCTTGTAGGTCTTTTAGAATATTTTTAGAGTTTTTATTTTTAGGTTTTGGGAATTTCTTGTTAAACGTATGCCTAGGCATTTGATTTTGTTTCTCTATAGTAAATGGGGACTTCCATCGTTTCATCAATCTATCTAGTCAATAGTTTATATTTTAATTATCTAGCCAAGATATATATATATATATATATATACACACACACACACACACATACACACACACACCCACACACACACACATACCTACACACATTCATACAATGTCTATAAGCTATTGGCTGATAATCTATAGGCTAATAGCATATAGATATTTTATATACTTCTCATATATAATATGTATCATACACAGTCTTACCCTGTGTAATCTATGCAGTCTTACTAAGACTGTATTATATATATAATACATATAATCTTATAGAATATGTATCTATAAGCCAGTAGCTTATAGATATTATGTAGATATTATATCTTTCTTGGCTAGATAATTAAAATATAAGCTAACTTTATACCCATCTCTTTACTGTTACAATTTGTAGTAGGTTTCCATTGATCCCATGACCTTTTCGCCATGTTGCACTGAGCGCTATTGGTTTTGCTGGCTATTAATCTCTTAGATAAAAGGTTTCCTTGGCTAGAAACCTCTGTAGTGAGAATGAAGCTCCCTGTTGTCCTCGTGTTTTTCTTGACATGCCTCTGCATGGCTGCGGTGGAGGTCTCAGAAGGTTTCCCTGTGGCTGTCTCACACCATCAGCCTTCGTTCAGCTTCCTCGGAAGGAGATCCCGCGATGAAGACTTGAGTGTGAACAGTTTATCTGAGAAGCTATCCCAGGAAACAGCAGTCAGGGCATGTGGAAGTGAAAGAGGGGGAGGAGGAATGCAAATGAAGGGCCATTCCCCCTGCAAGTCACCACTGTGGGAACTGGAGCTTACAAGGAGGGTGACCCCCTCCACTGGGCAGGGAAACCTGGGATTGCCCCAGAGTGACCCCAGCCACAGGGCAGGGAAGCCTGGGATTGCCCCAGAGTGACCCCAGCCACAGGGTAGGGAAACCTGGGATTGCCCCAGAGTGACCCCAGCCACAGGGCAGGGAAGCCTGGGATTGCCCCAGAGTGACCCCAGCCACTGGGCAGGGAAGCCTGGGATTGCCCCAGAGTGACCCCAGCCACTGGGCAGGGAAGCCTGGGATTGCCCCAGAGTGACCCCAGCCACTGGGCAGGGAAGCCTGGGATTGCCCCAGAGTGACCCCAGCCACTGGGCAGGGAAGCCTGGGATTGCCCCAGAGTGACCCCAGCCACTGGGCAGGAAAGCCTGGGATTGCCCCAGAGTGACCCCCTCCACTGGGCAGGAAAGCCTGGGATTGCCCCGGCGTGACCCCAGCCACAGGGAAAGGAAGCTTGGGATTCACCCACCAAATCCCTGTCCGTCGGGTAAGGGGTGCTTTCAGGGCAGTAATGATCACCCAGCTGGTAGAGCAGAACAGAGACTGGCCCCACAGCCTGTGCTAGCCCAGCAGCCTTAGGGGCAACCCTGGAGTCGGACCAACTCAGCGTGTATCCTGCCTGAACACTTTGTGGCTAGAATGGTTTGATTATATGTTGGGAATGATAATAACACCTACCTCACAGGGTGGGTGCAAGGATGCAAATAATATGGATCATAGTTATAGGTTATAGGTACAGGTACGGATATAGACTTAGGTATAAATGATACAGATGCACAAGTGGTGTGCTCCACCGGCACCGGGCACACAGTAAGTCAGCAATAACTGGAAGTAGGTGACATTATTAAGTTGCAGGGCTTCCATGCCTGCTCTACGAAGCTTCTGTTATCCTCTCCGTCTGCAATTCCATTCCTATTTTCCTGCTGTTCTTGTAGGAGGGGGACTATCTTTTATGCCATCATGAAGTGTGTTAAAGTCCTCCCCTGACTGGACCCTGTTGTCTAGCCCACCTGTCATTCCTCCCAGAGCAGGACCCCACTTCCCTCCTCTGATGCCTTCCCAGCAGCTCTGACTTGCTTTTTTTTTTTTTTTTTTTTTTTTTTGAGATGGAATCTTGCTCTGTCACCCAGGCTGGAGTGCAATGTCACAATCTCAGCTCACTGCAACCTCTGTCTCCCGGGTTCAAGGGAGTCTCCTGCCTCAGCCTCCCGAGTAGCTGGAATTACAGGCGCCTGCCACCATGCCCGGCTAATTTTTTGTGTTTTTAGTAGAGATGGGGTTTCACCATGTTGGCCAGGCTGGTCCCAAACTCCTGTCCTCAAGTGATCCACCCACCTCGGCCTCCAAAAGTGCTGGGTCTGACTTGCTTTTGATTCTTTTCTGGGACGGCAGTACAGCCTAATTTTCTTTGCCTTGAGGGGCACAGGGGCCCTTCTGCAGCCTGTCTTTCCCCTTTGCTGTTCCTAGGACCCTGAGTTGTGGTAAGGGCCTTCCCCATCACACAGAGCCGAACAAGTTCTATTAAAATCAGATTGGCGGATTAAACACTATTAGGTTGCTCATTATTGCAAGTTAAAATGATGATTCCATTTATTAAGGCCATTTAAGCTGGACATTTAAGTTCCCTGTGGGATTGTATCCTGCTGAAAGTGCCAGATGACAGGGCTACTCTCAGAATGCCAAAGGGTGGGTCACCGGAGGAAGCTGGGTTTCCTAGGGTGAGTGCGGTTGTGATTCTGATTGTGTACATGACAGTGTTTGAGAGAGTCCCCTCTCTGTGGGTCATACCACTTACGATGTGGGAACAGTTTGCCTGAGGACACTACTGAGGTTATTAGTCATATTTAGAAAGGGCAAGGGATGGAACAAACCACAGTTCATGTCTTAGCTCACGAGAGGCTGGATTGGATCAATGTCGGGTCTTCTCCTGTGGATGGAGCATCTTCATTCTCCAGTAACAGAAAACCCATCCACAGAAGAAGACCTGGCATTGCCACACTCTCATGAACGTCTTCATTCGTTTTTGGAGAGGATGAGCCACACACAGAGCCTGCCTGTTTGATTAAACAAGTTCCCTTGCTTATTCCTTAGGCAGTGGTCCTAAGCACAGTCCGTGGACCTCAGGCACCTTCTAATTGGTCTTTCAGGGGCAGGGAGGACTTACAGCACTGTGAAGATTAAGGACAAACATCTGGAGAGGGGCTGAAGTGGGAAGAGGCTGGCATCGTTGGCCCCACGCACGAGCCTACCTGCCATTTAGAAATGGAAGCGAATTGTAAGGTTTCCAGTGCAGACTTGTAAGCGGGAGACAGATACCGGCGGGTGACAGCGTTGTGACAAGCACGTGGAGCCATTTCCTGATTGTTTTAGTCGGTACAGACTTAGGGAGGAAACCAACACTGACACAAACCAATTGTGCCCTGATCGGGAAACAATGAAGTATCGGGAGTCGCTGTTGAAAGTCTGTAATTTCCAGCGGAATTGCTGTTTAGTCATCATACTGCCACTGAATGACATAGTCAGGCTGGGTGGAAACTACAATTAGCTGCAGTCACCCTGGTGGGGCTGTTTTTTCCCCACAGACAATAGAATATGAAGCCATCAACAGCCAATGTTCTGTGCCACTTGTGAAATGGCCCATCGTTCGTAGCAAGAAGAAAAGAAAGGGGCTGGACGGTCTTGCCCCAGCCCTGAGGGGGACAGATGGCTGACTTGTGGTTTCCTCGCCTCCGCCTCCGTTGTAGCAGAGAAACATACAAGCCGTGCTGAAGAAGCCACTTCATTTGCCTTATTTGTATAAAGAGCTCTCTGGCCTCAGCTGAGAGTGAGATGGCAAGCCTGCGCTGGCCTCGTGGCGCACAGAATCACCGGCGTTCCTCTTCCCCTGCCGCACGTTCAGGTGCAGAGTGGCGCAGCACTGCGGGGGGTGCTGCTGGCTTTTGGGGGAGTCTCCCTTGAGGTTGGATCTGCCCACAGCTACTGAAACTTTATTCTGAAAGCAGTTGATTGCCCTCAACTGCTAGAGGGGTTTAGTTCTTTCTCTTCTTGGAGTTTCCAAACCCAAATATGTGACCTGACCACTGCATCTGCAGATATGCACGTCATCAGCCTCTCCTCTCTGTGGTGGACGCGTGTTTTCTTTTTGGAAAATTCAAAGTTCTTTTTCTTTTTCATCATTACAAGAATGACCATCTAACTCTTAGCATTTAGCGAGCAGGCAACTATTTCCCTGAGATACTCTGGCTATGGACTGAATAGATGACTTTACCTGGCAGTATCTGAGACCCCTGACAGCTGAAGCCCAAATGGGAAAGAATCGGGTACTTAGCTTGCTTGGGAAGCAAGACTGCAGATGCTCTTTCATATCTAGCAGTAATCTAAATGCAGGCAATGAACCAAGAGCATTTGGCCTCGGTGAATAGCTCTGCCATTGGTCTGTTCTTAACATAGTCATCTAGCGTCTGCGTTAAACTTATTTATTTCCTAATGCTGGGTGATGGATTAAAAGATGTGTAGAAAATCCTTCCACAAGAGATAAGATATTGCAGGCTGCCAAGATACCCCTGGCTCTTTTTGCTTTCTGTCTCTCTTTTGCCTACTTTTCAGTGCAGAGCTCAGGCCCCCACATCGTATATCCTGATTACTCTGTGGTTATTACTGAGGGGATGTTTTTTAAGCCTATCATTGACACATTTAATTCATTAGGTACCAAATCCAAAGCAAATTTTGGCTGGCCATAAAACATGGTTAATCCAGGGAGCTGCAATAAAAGGTGAAAAATTATGTTCCAGCAAATGTGGAATATTGCTTTTCTGTAGAGACTTTTACTGGTCGACGATATCTTTCTTCATAAATTTTTCTTCTGCTTGGTGCTCTTGGTAACTTAACCATTTGTTGTTTCCAGACCACAGAATGGCTCAATGATACTCTACAACAGGAAGAAAGTGAAATACAGGAAAGATGGGTATTGCTGGAAAAAGAGGAAAGATGGGAAAACGACCAGAGAGGACCACATGAAACTCAAGGTCCAGGGAGTGGAGGTAAACAGCAGAAAAGGTTCCCTTGGTGCACAAATGTCATTTGCAGGCTGCAGTGGAGAATGGAATTGCTCGGAGTAATTTGATGCGAGTCACCTCTGTCCAAAGAATTTTTGTTTGCCAAGACCCTGGTTTTGCTTTTGTTTCGTTTTTCTACCTTCTTACCCTATAGTCTCCATTCAAGTTTTCAGTGAAACTGGATTGAACTAAAGCATTCCTGTTTCCTGGGAGTCATTGGTATATAGATGGGGATTTGCAAGGTTCCTGCGGACTCATTTGTTGTATTTATCACAGAAGAGCCTCTGGGTGCATTGAGAGTTTGCAAAGTGTCAGGGAAGAGGGGAGGCAGCGTAAGGAACTTCCCTCTTGAGGTGACCCTGGCCTCCCCCTGCTGAGCTGGTAGACCCCCGACACAGCCTGGCTTCACCCCTCCACCGACAAACCCTGGGTGTGTCAGCCTTACTAGAGGTTTGAGATCATTAAATGGGATCACAGGTGTGTGTGATTCTTGCATGGTTGGGGTCCTGCAGAAACATCTTGGGATCTTGGGCCGACTTCCGGTTTTGGCCCTTGGGTAAACACTGGTTTCCTTGCTGTTGTTTTCACCCCACAGGCTCTCCATCTTGGGCAGCCATGGAGAAATTCCCTTATTCCTCTTTGCCGTCATTAGAGGGCCCAAGCCATGTGTCACAGCAGTAGAGGGGGAGGGCATGAGTCCAGGTGAAGTCTTGGCCTGCTAGTCAACGGGCACCCACTTCCCTGAGTCCTTACTGGTCCTGGGAAGGAACTTCCCCTGGAAATAGGGAAAGTGCCACCTTGGGCCCAGAGCTGAGAAGCTGGCTTATGATCCACCTGTTATTTCAAACTGGTCAAAGAGAGGCATTCTGGAGTCTGTTGGTGTGTTGAGTTTGCGAGCATACTGGATGGATAGCTAGGACCATAAACCCACTTGAGTTCAATGGGTTGCCCTTCCACGCCAATGTTTTTGGTGACGTGCTTTGTCATGATGACTTTTTCTGTATTAATCATGTGCTTTTATGGCTGTTAAAAATAGCATCAGATGGCTTGTATTACATGACCTCACAGAGAGATGACTTTTGTTTTATTATTTTTTTTAAATACCTAATAACAATGCTTTATGGAGATGCACAAAGAAAAGCCTCTATCCAAGAAATTCCAGTTCCCTGCACTCTCCTGTGCTCAGTGTTTGCACAGTGTGGTTTAATTGACTGCACGGAACATTAAAATGCAGATTACCCCAAACACACTGCTCTGGACACACCTCTAGGACTGTGACCGGTGATTGTACAAACCCATTAGCCATCATCGCAGGGAGCCAAAGGAGGCAGGGCTTGGTTCTTCCTGGGAGGACCCTCATCTCCTATGCTGGAGGAAGAGGTAGAGAGTGAGACAAAGCTGGGTGGGGCCCCCAAACAAGGAGGCTACTCGCACTGGGAATAATAGGGCTGCAGGAAATCACACTGAAAGTCACAGTAGCTCCTATGCCCGTAGGCCCCTGGTATATTTCATCTTTAGTAATACGTAAATCAGGAACTTCTGCTTGTGAGTAACAGCAGGGTGGAATTCTTCCTCAGCAGCAGCTGAGAAGCCGAGGGGAAAAAACAACCCACAGTGTTCATTTTCTTTCCTCATGTTATAAATTAGAATTGTCGCTGGATGGAATCAGAATGATTTATGGCTATTTTTAGGCCATATTTATGTTTGGAGTTATTTGTGGTACTCATACTTGCAGACAACAGTCTGTCCCCTCAGAACTTTGGGAAAGGGAGACGGGCAGGATGGGGAGGGGTTTCCAGGACCTCCTGACATGGATGGCAGTGTGGGCAGTGGGAACGGCCAGCGACATGATGCTTGCTTTAGGTTCTCAGAGAGAAGCCACCTACTATGATGCATTATGTGGTGGCCTTGCCCATGAGCTCAGGGAGTTGTCCCACTGAGCCACTCAGCAAATATGGACCCTGTGTGCCTGCTCTGTGCAAGGCGCTGTGGTGTCTGCAGAGAGAATAGGAGCCATGTTCTCTGCCCCACGGACTCATGGTCAAGTTGAAGAGACTTGACATACATGAAGGTCATCAATAGTGCTGAGAGGCAGAGCAGCCTGGGCTTTTATGATAAGCATCCTGGGAGTGCAGAGTGGGCTGGAATGGTCAGAGACACTTCCTAGGTCAGGTGGGATACAAGCTGAGCCCTTAAAGTCGGGTGGGACTCTGTGTGTGTGTGTGTGTGTGTGTGTGTGTGTGTGTGTGTGTGTGTACGTGCAATTTACATATTGTTTGCAGTTTACCTTTTCCACTCTGCACTGTGGTCTGAGCTGTGTCTATGTTGATACTGAGGTTCCTTCATCCCTTTTCACAGTCCTATAGCACTCTACTATATAAACACTTGAGCCGTTTCCCTGGCCGTAGCCCCTACTTTAGATTCCTTTCAGTTTTTTAGCATTATAAATAACACTTCAATAAGTGTTCTTATACACGTCTTTTTGGGCACATAGGCAACCTGGACCCAGAATTGCTGGGTTATAAGGTCTGGGCATGATCAGTTTATTAGATTCTGCCTCTGGCTGCTAATCACATGCCTATGTCCATGCCTGGAGATTACAATTTTCCCCACATTCTCCTGCTTATTGATAGATGAGAGATGGTACCCCCTTCTATTTGAATTTGAGTTTGTCTTAATTATTCGTGAGGATGAGTGCCTTCTTCTGTTAATGGGAGCTTGTTGCTATGAATGGTCTACCATGGGCATGGACATGGATTTTTAAACAGCCCTGAAGAAGGCCTTTTCAGACAAGATCAACCCCCACGTCTCATCGGCATTTCTGCCCCAAGGGCGGGGAAGACCAGAGGGTGTGCTCTGGCATAGGGTGTGGTTGGTCCTTTCCACCAGGAAATTGCAACAGGGATTTCCATGGGACTTTGTACATCACAGGAGGCGGGGGCTGCTGAGTTTGGACTCTGCATCCTGCTTTGGTGGATTCAATCAGGCAGTTCCCATAGACTCAGCATCTTCATCACGCCAGGCAAGGCGCCAACCAGCTACTCTTCTGCGGGTTGGAGTGGACAGTCCCGCACAGGGTCTTGGAGCTGTGATTTTTCTACCACCCGAGCTGTTTTCCTCAGTTCAGGGGCATGATAAAGATATTTGGATCTACCGTTTAACATATCACTTGCTATAAGCCTTCCCTCAGGCCGGGAAAACTTCCAGCCCTGTTTATGGAACTGTTCAGCCATCTCGCTTCTTTTGTTCTCAGAAGCTGAGGCCCTCTCTACACACGGCAACTCAAAGGCACATTGATTTTCTCAGCCAGGCACAGGATGGGGGGAGCTGCTTTTGAAGCTGACGAGCTGTTAGGTCCATGATTAGTTGTCTTGTCTGCAAGCCAAGGAGAAGCTAGCTCGATAAGGTTTCCAGGGATGACAAAGGTTGGCAGGAAGGAAAAAGAGGGTGGTTGCGATGTCACTGTTTCAGGAGATGAAATCTCTGCAGGTCTGGAGTTGGCCCTGTACCCCATACAGATTTATGCCTGCTTCTCTGGTGCCTGATAGGGTGGAGGAGCTTTGGGAGTGGGAGACTCCCAGAGAGCAAAAAGCTGGATGTGAAGCATCACCCTGGTTCTGGGGTCACTGCAGCTTTGTGGTCGGATGAGCTGAGGGAGGTTAGTCAGAGATGATGCTGTTCTCTGGGCCATGCCGGAAGAATTCCTTCCAAGTTCATGATGCTTTTCTCTGGCCCCAGAAGCTTGTGGGGCTGCCTTAGGTCCTAGTGGGGCTGTCTTAGGTCCTATATCCACATCTTTCTGCTGAGAGTGCTGGGTGTCCTAGAACCCAAGGCAGCTCTGGGCTCTTGTCCTCTCCAATTTCTTTGCTGCTGGGTTCCCACAACAGATGGGAGCTACACAGTTACTACTGGGATAGTCATGGGCTTACACATTTCCTGTATACCAGGTATACCATCTCATTGAATCCTCATAAACACATGCATGCAAAGTAGATGGTATTATAACTATTTTACAGATGGAGAGACTGAACCTCAGAGAGGGTTTCTCTTGCCCTACGTCATACCTCAGTCAGTGACAGAGCTGGTACTTGAGCCTGGGACTGCTTGGTGCTAAAGCTCAAGCTCTTGCCTTTATATCAGTTGCTTCTGGGTACTCGGGTGGGGCCTGTAGACTTTTTAGATGAAGTCAGCACCTGTTTATTCAGCACACATCCTTCCTTCATCCACTGGGGATTGGAGGCTTTCTCTCCACCTAGTATGGCAATGGGTGCTGGGATGCAGTGATGTAAAGAGAACACGTGGTCCCCTATCTCATGGGGAGACTAAAAAAATCAATCATGCAACCCCGATGCAGGGTTTTGAGGGCTGTGATAGAATTACCAGGCCCTGCGTGGGGGATGCAGGAGGGGAACCTGAGGCTGACTTGCCCTGAAGGAAGTGACATGAGCATAAGGAAGTGGGGCACGGTGGGAGTGGGTCAAGTGACAGGGGAGGGCTGAGCAGTATCAATGAATAGAGTCTGTTGAGAATCAGCCAAAGTGACTTGAAGCAACAGGCGCCCAGAATCGTGATGGATCAGTATTTCCCCCAGGCCTGTCCAGACCAGGTCTTATCCTCCTAGCGACGGGGCCCTCTCTGCTCTTAAGGCATGACTTGCCACGGATGTTCTGCCTTTGGAACCAATGAGTGGTCACAGCACAGAGGCTCTTGGTTTCATGGTGGTCACATTCACAGAGACAGCCCCTTCTACTGAGCCTGTTCTGTGGCAGAAGGACCCCCCTGGCCTGGACCGTCTTTGGGTGGAAACACCAGCCCCTCACGTCTGATTGGCATTTTCAGATGTGAAGAGAACATTTAGCGTTGCTGATGTGTTTGCATTGCCTGTAAAGAACGAAGAGTTTCTTTGACTTCTTAACTGCCTTAAAGCCAGAAACCTGGCATTAGGATGGTAGCAGTGGTAACGAGGTTATGTTTTGAGACTTGGCCTCATTAGAAGTGATGTTCTTTATTTGGGCACTTAGGCCACATATTAAAAAAGAAAAGAAAGCACCTCTTTTAAAATAGGAATGATATTGTAGTTACTGCATTAGGAATTAACAGGGCATGAAATAACTGTCTGCCCTGTGGCAATGCCAGATCATTTCAGCTCTGCTTGCAGCCATAAGATAAATTGGTATCTTGCTTGCAGCCTGTGGAAAATATTTTAAATAGCCAGCCATGAACATGTATGGTGCCCAAATCAAGTTTGGAAAACAGCAATAAATAGATAAGGTGGAGGTAAGGTGCCTCATGAAATGAACAAGGGGCAGAAGCTCACAGAGGGCAAACAAACCAGCATGGAAGCACTGCATGTTTCACATAGAATACGTATTTCTACTTTTAGTAAAAAATCATGTGTCTCAAGAACAGAAAACCCAGCACCGCATGTTCTCACTCAAAAGTGGGAGTTGAACAATGAGAACACATGGACACAGGGAGGGGAACATCACACACCAGGGCCTGTCGGGGAGTCAGGGGCTAGGAGAGGGAGAGCATTAGGAGAAATACCTAATGTAGATACAGGTTGATGGGTGCAGCAAAGCACTATGGCACATGTATACCTATGGAACAAAACTGCATGTTCTGCACATGTACCCCAGAACTTAAAGTATAATTAAAATAAAAAAATTTTAAAAATGATAATAAGAAGAAAATTAAATTAAAAGAAAAACATGTGTCTTTGGTCTGTGGACAGATTATTTTACCCCATTCCCCTCCGGCCTCACTGTGTACCCACCAGTCCATACCCTACCATGTTCCTTGTTCAGAAGCTATTTTTTTCCCATGTCTAGGTCTACATTGTCTTAGCCTCATAACTTCTGACTCCCCGCCCCCCAAGCCTATCTCCCCTAATCTTTAGCCAGAAGTGATGATTTCCTCCCCTACATTGCTGTTGCTTTCCATCTGTACCCTTCTTAAGGAAGTGTTCAGGTTGCCTTCCTATCAGCCTTGTCCAGTTCAAAAAAGATAAGTTGAGTATTTATTTTCTCCCTGCTAGAAAGCCTGTATCCAGATACTAAGCAACAAAGAGTCTCTACAGAGTATCTACAGAATCTACCCCGACACCACCTTGCTCTGGGAAGTGGATTTGCCCAGTGACTAACTGCTTCCACAATTACACTTCCTGCAAGCCTCACCCCAGCCCTGTGATTCAGTCCTGGCAGATACGTTTATCCTCATGGGTTGTGCATCTGGGACTTGAACCTAAGTCTTTGGTTTCAGAAGTGGGGCTGTCTCTTCTGTCTGGCTTCGAGCCCTGGAGGCTGAGGTGTCTTAGTCTCATGACCGTCTCTAGCGCAGGGAGCGTCTGTTCAGGGGCACCTCAGGGAATCTCCCAGGGCTCTCTGCTGGCTTTTTATCGTCTGAATTTTTGTGCCTCATTCTGCTAGTAGGCCAACGAGTTAAAACTTAATTTCCTGTTACCTGGATGTGTTTTGGTAGAATCAATTCAGGAGCTCAAATCCATAGTTTTTCCTTAATTTCTAATTACTTGGCATCCCTGGTGACATGTTTCTACCCAATTCATATAATTAAAAATTTGATAAATAACATTAAGCTAGCTCCGTTTTGAAGTAGCAGGAGCAGCCTTTCTGTTTGCATTCTGCTGAGTTCGCGAAGGACTGGCAGGGTGGTGCTTTTGCTTCTCCTTCTGTCTTAGCCACATCTAGTTGCTATCACAAAAGATCATAGACTGGGTGGCTTAAACAACTGAAATTTATTCCTCATAGTTCTAGAGGCTGGGAAGTTTAGAATCAAGGTGCAGGCAGATTTGGTGTGTGGTGAGGGCTTGTTTCCTGGTGCATACATGGCATCTTCTCACTGCATCCTCACATGGTGGGAGGGGAGAAAGAGCTCTCTGGGGTCCCTTTTATCAGGGCACACAAACCCCGTTCAGAAAGACTTCACTCTCACGATCTAATCACCTCCACAAAGCCCCACTTCCACATACCATCACATAGTGTGTGTGTGGGGAGGGGGGGCGTTAGTTTTCATCGTATACATGTTGGGGGAACACAGATTTTCAGTCTTCTTAAGGCTCTCTCTTCCCTAACTACAGCCAAATTACAATAGCAACAATAATCACGGCATCATTTATTGACTTTTACTGAATATGCAGTCCTGTGTGCATCGTCTTATGCACATCGACTCATTCAGTTACTTGGTACCATCCCTATTAGGTAGATACTGTTATCATCCTCATTTCATCCAGGATCTGCAAGACGAAGACACAGCAGGTCCCTCACTGTCCACTTCAGTGGTTGGGAGTTGGTCCCCAAACACACTGCATAACTGGCTGTCACTCCTCAGTTGCAATTTGATGCGAGAGCGGTTGAGTCCTGTATATTCCCACGAGAACTTTCACTTAGGAGTAACAAGTTGTTTATCTCCTCCCAGCATGAACTGCCCATTTCCATTTGTCCTGAAGCTGTAGCTTTCGAGCTTCCAGGGTACACTCACTCTGGCAGCAAGGGTCTGTGTGTGTACTCTTGCTACGTAGGCCAGATTGTATGTTGCCAGATTTAGTATGTGCATGCACAGACATGTGTGCACACACACACAAAGGAGAATATTGATGCCCAGTTAAATGTGAATTTCAGATAAACAATAGTTTTGTTTTTTGTTTTTTTTTTTAGTACAAGTATGTCTATACTAAAATATTGTCCGTTGTTTATGTGGCACTCACAGTGTGCTGGGCATCATGTATTTTATCTGACAACCCTCCAAGCATCAGAGCAGTTCCTTTGAACGTTTGCAGACAGAGGTTTGTCTGTTTTGGATACTGGTCTCATTGAAGACACGAGGAAGTGAGTTGGTTTATCTCCAGACACATTATT
Source organism: Macaca thibetana thibetana (assembly GCF_024542745.1). Lineage (NCBI taxonomy): Eukaryota > Metazoa > Chordata > Mammalia > Primates > Cercopithecidae > Macaca > Macaca thibetana. The sequence goes on from NC_065578.1 coordinate 6,369,447, forward strand.
GATGCAGGAACCATAAAAGGCCGGAAGGACACTGGCCATTGCTGGGGAGAAGACACTCCCCAGTTTGCTGGCAAAGCCAGAGGCTGCCAGGGCTGGGGACTTTCGTGCTCCCTCTGAAAAGTGAGTCCTGGATGTCTCTCAAATACCAAAACGTGTGGGCTTCCAGATACCCAGATCTGGCGCCCTTAGGTGCTGCAACCTGGAAAAATGCAAGCCTTCTTCTGCCAGTGTTTGGGGAGAAGCTTGTTAGTAAAACACATGCCAGGAAGATGTAGCGGGAAGTGTGATTGTAGTTTCTGCCCTCCTTGTATCTCTGGTAGATGACAATATGTACAATATTTTGTAATTTCCATTTTAAAACTTGATTTGAGCCTTATTAAGCTAGAAAGTCCCTGATGAAGGCAGAGCAGCAGCATATCAACTGTGCTGAACTTGTACTTAATTATTATCATAACAGTCCCTCAACCTCATTGCACATTAGCCCATAAGGACAGGAATGGAAATTTTAGCATATTCAATTACAATGTAAACCCTCGAATACCACTGTTGAAATTCACCAAGGGCCGTTCTCTGTTTGGTCGCCAGCACACAGCAGGGACTGAGTGAGATGTTACCCAGGCCACACAACCTGGACGTTTGCAAGCATAATATACAGCATCACCCAGAAACTGGGCAGGCATTGGAAGACCATAATAGATACTTTTCCCCTTGGTAAGTGACCAGACATGGTTATTTGCCTTGGGTGAAGAGTAGCTCTGGCCATCACTTGACTCAGTCATCAAATATTTGATCCTCTCTGCATCTTGCATTGCTGGGGAACATCGCTGGGGAAGTTTCCTCCCGTCATTGGCGGCAGTGGCTTGTGTCTGTGTGAGTTTATGCTCATTCAGCACAAATCTCCAGGCTTGTCCTGGGATAGTCACGGCCATTCACTTTAGTTGGCATGGATTAGGTACCGGCAGAGGGCAGGGATATGGCTTACAGGCTAATTAGGCTCATACCACTCTGCTTCCCACACGCTGCAGCAAAAACCATGGGGAAAACAGAGGTGCAGATGAAGGGCTCTTTTGCTACCAGCAGGAGCTGAGGAGAGAAATGTTACTGAACAAGTTAAAGAAGGAATGAGCTCCTCACGCAGCGGCTCTGGTGAGGCTGCTTTGATGGCCGCTGGCTCTGGTCCCTTGTTTCCTTCCATGCGGTGTGTGGGTTTCTGGCTGCTGAGCCTCCCTGTGGATGCCCTCCCTCGCTGCAAGGCCGGAATGGAAGATGGAAAGCAGGTGATTTCATGAAATACTGCCTTTCTGCTTCATGAGTTTTTCTCCTGGACAGATGAAATAACCTTCCACGTCCTCCTTGTACTCCCTAATTCAACACCTTATAATGCTGCGTGCCCTCAGGGTACACCTTTCCTTCCTGATGTAAAAACCTCATGTCCCACTCGGGCAAAACCTGAGACCGGCACAAATACTGAAGTGGTCAGTATTGCTTCTTGCTACCCTCAGTGTGGCCCAAAGATTGGTATGTTCAGCATCACCCGGGGGGTATTAGAAGTGCAGAATTTCAGGCCCCATCCCAGATCTACAGAATCCAAGTCTGCATCTTGGTGTGAGTCCCGTGTGGTTCATACACACTTTAATTTGGAAAGGACTGGGACACGCCATCCTGTTGTTGCCAGTAGACTCCTGCCTCAGTGCCTCGCCCTCAGGCAAGTGGTTATTATTTATTTATTTATTTTACCTTGTCTTAGAAGTCCAAAGGAAAATTTTACAAGTTGCTCTGGCAATTTATGACTTGACTTCAAGCACCTTTAGAAAATATCGAATTGAAATCTCCAATGATATGGTTGGAGCTTATCATTCTTTATTCTGCCCTTGGCAATGAGGGATAGAGAACAGCAGGTTTCTGAAATCAGAACACACTGAGTGGCAACGACTAAACAGTTCCCTCAGCCTTTGTTCTCTGGGTTAAATGGTCCTGTTCTTGCATCCTTTAGCTCCTCTGAACAGGGAACTTGCCTGTCTGTTCACCACAATAGCCCAGTGCTTGGCGTGGCACCTAGTATTAAGTACCTTTGGTGCCAAATAACTATATTTTTTTGAAAGAATGAATGATTTTGGACGAATAGACCTTTAAAACAAAGGGCCAGACAGTAAATCTTTTCAGTTTTGCAAGCCAGACCGTCTGTCCTAACCATTCAATTTTGCCGTGGTAGCATGAAAGCAGCCGTAGGCAACAGTCAAGGAATGGGCGTGGCTGTGTTCCAATAAAACTTTATTTACAAAAACAGACTGTGGGCTGGATTTGGACCATGGATGTAGTTGGCCCACCCCTGTTTTAGATTATGGCCACAGTTTCTAGAAGGAATGGGGTGCTCTGTGTATGTCCTAGTACTCATGTTTACAGCCGCCCCTAGTACTCATGTTTACAGCCTGTTCATACTCAGCTTATATTTTTGCAATGAATGTATGCTTTTATTTACAACATACCTGGTGAGGTTAGGGTTTCTTCTTTAATCCATGTAGCATAGGCTTGTTTGTTTCTTCTTGAATTGTCCTCAGCCTGAAAACATTAGGCAATGTCTCTTGCAAAGGGCAGTTTGAATGTGGGAACTAAGAAATGTCCTGTTTCTCTTAAAAGCTCAGGGCACTGCTTCATGGCATTGTAGAGAGGGCAGGGCTAGTCCTAGTGATACACTCTGTGTTCTTCTGTCCAGTGGGGATGGCTGAGCCAATGGTATGTGTCCTTGTTGAGAACAGGTGGGTTAAAGGATTGGGATGTCACAGAAGATAGGCTGAAACTGCCTGCATCTTTAGGCGTGCAGTGCTTTGAAAGAAGCCTGTATGTTGCTGGATGCAACAGAGTCCCCCTAAAATAGTGACCGATGGGAGGGCACAGACGCTATTTGTCCGTGTTTAAGTATTTACATGACAGCACGAGAAAACTGGAGAGGCTGTCTTTCATCTTTGCTGCCACAATTTACGTACAGTTTATGATGGATGTGAGAGGTAGACATTTATTACAAAAGTGTAAGAAATGTTGACTCTTCATGAATTGATTATTTAGAATTTATTTTATTAAAGATTCTAGGTGGCATGTGATAAACTGAACCTCTGCTGGTTTGCAGCTTAATGATTCATGTATCTGTGGTGGTGATAAGGAAATCAAAGATTCGGTTTGCCATTTCAGAGAAAGAATATGGATTATTATTAAGTCTGGAATGGGCCTCTTGAGAATCCTTCCTTAGGGAGCGCACATATCAATAGTTTCTTCTCGATGTGGGAATTCTAATGCTTCACTTATGGAAACATAAATTCCACAGCAAGTGGCTGCGGATTCCTTCCCTCTGGTCCTTATATCCTTCGCGCATGGAGGATGAGTTTTTATTCCTTAGTTAGTACCTGGCATCCATTGTTCTTTAGTCTCCATGCTTTTGTGTTTCCATTGCTAACTTTTAATGCTACGAGCTCTGCTGAGGTCTATGTATTGCAGCAGCTGAGATGCCGGTAGAGACCAGGATGGCGTATTTGCCTGTCATCCCATTTGCTTGAAATTTCCTAACAAATTGGGTTAAGTCTTGGAAAAGACTAAGAGTAACTATTAGATCTCAGATTTCTGATGGAAGTGAGGTCAGCTCACACGGGATGTAGAATGTTAACCCTGAACCAATTCATGCAGAAGCCAACAAGACCACCAAGCGCATCTAGTGAGTTGCATCTGGACCAAGGACAGTATCAGAATGCCCCGTTTCAGTAGGCTCTGTGGGTGGGGGAGGTGGGGGCGTTCCTGTTCTTAAATAACAGAGTCAGGGAGGGCTTAGCAGTTGGCTGCTGAAGGCATCTGGTGTGTGGCCCCCCAGCCATCACCTCAGGGCAGACGATTCAGGCGGAGCTCCCAGGTAACATTCAATAATGAATAACAAGCCCACAGCCTTACAGTGACATTAACGAAGTGTTGGCGTTGTCTGAGAGCTTGAGTTTCAAAGTACTATGTGACTTCTTTTTCTTTCAGAAATATCAGACAGAGGTTAACTACTGTAATCTTTTCCATAGGAGACTGTGGGAAAATAAATTGGGAAACCCCAAGACTCCTTGCTTACCCCCCAGATTCCTTACCCGTCCACATGCTGTGCAGCGGAAGCAACACTTAATCCTTTTATGTGATGTGATGCCCTCACACTGGTATTTTACTCAAACCCTTCATTTTGTTGGATGCGTTTATACATGGAATTAGACCTAATTGTCAACATAATGACATATTAAGTTTAGTTTCCCAAAAGAGTAAACACTGAACTGCTCGGAAGTTATTTCTTACACACAGAATCTGCTTGGCCTTCCATGGACTGATCAGTCCATGAACAAGTGAGTTTTGCTGCTGACTGCTAATTCCTTCATCATGGTAACACAGTTCAAGGAGTCTTAAATGGGCTGGGCGTGGTGGCTCACACCTGTAATCCCAGCACTTTGAGAGGCCGAGGCGGGCAGATCACCTGAGGTCAGGAGTTCAAGACCAGCCTGGCCAATATGGTAAAACCCCATCTCCACGAAAAATATGAAAATTAGCCAGGTGTGATGGTGCAAGCCTGTAATCCCAGCTACTCAGGAGGCTGAAGCAGGAGAATTGCTAGAACCTAGGAAGCAGAGGTTGCAGTGAGCTGAGATCACACCGTTGCGCTGAAGACTGTGGGACAAGAGCGAAACTCCACCTCAAAAGAAAAAACAAAGAAAAAAACAGTCTTAAATTACAGCTTCCACCTAAAAGGTGGGCAGAACGAGGCTGCCTTGATCATTGCTTTACAGCCGGTGGGGTTGTTTTTGGGTTGCTCTGTTCTCATCAAACTCATTTCCCCTTTGCGGGAAACTCCTAGGGCACCCCTTCAAGGGACACCAGTCTGGGTGATGCCATTTCTTGCTGTTGCCCAGGTTGCTTCCGTCACACCAGCACCTAGCACGGTCGGGCTCGGTGTGTTTCCTGAATGACTGAATGCACGTCTGAGAGCTGCTGCTGCAGCACTTCTGGTGTCTGGTGAAGGATGGTGCTTCCTGCCAGTGACTGAGTAGATGCGTGTGTTGACATTGGCAGAGAGGTCGGGTGCCAGCAGCCTCCTTGCAGGTGCAGAACCGATCACACTTGCCTTTTCCTGGAAGGTGGTTGGTTAAGTAAACCTTACTGAAGTAGCTCCCCTCCCAGATTAATGAGTCCTTTCAGACATGATATGAAATGTTTGGAAACGAGATGCGACACGGTATTTTGGCCGTATTTTTTTTTTCCCTTTCATAACACCTGGCAATAAGATTCTCAAGCTAAATACCAGACGAGTGTGCGCTTCATTATGTATAGTAACTTCGTCTATAACTTTTTTTAAGCCCTACAGATGGAAGCATGGTATAAATGTGGAGAGGCTGAGAAGGGGAAATGGAAATAAATGCACTAAGAAATAAAGAATCTGTTTTTTATACTTTCTTTTGCAAATAGTGTTTGCAATGACATATTGTGAATGGACTGAATTATAACAAAACCAGAAATGAAACAGAGCTCGGGGGTAGGGAGAGCAATTGTTACACTTACTTTAACTGATATAATGCAAAGCAATGCTTTTTACACTCAATTAGTTTGTACATTGTGTTGGACACAAACCAGAATGTAGAACATTTTTGGGTTTTGTTTTTATATGATTAAGGGAGATGAGATGAAATACATTCAGTGAATTACCCTCCGTTTCTTTTAGGTCTGAGATGTTTTTGTTCTGTTGTCCCTCACCCCCGGTATTGAGTGAATAAGTCCTGTTCCTGGGTGTTGGGGGCTAGAGAGCCTAATATTTGAAAGCCCAGAGATCTACGTGGGCTTTCAGTAGAGTTCCTTCTTCCACTTTAGGGCCATCTTTGGCTACATAAACAAGGACACGAATCAGAGCTATTTACATCTGGCATTTTACCATATTTTGTGCTTAGAATATCAGAAGAGGCTAGCAAGCATGATCGAAGCCAACAGATGTTAGTGAGCATTTAGGCAGCAAAAGTATTTCCAAGGCTGTGTATTTCAAGATCCTTGTTTAATTTATTTTGCTTAATTATACTTTCTTGCATGTTTAATGCTCCTAATATGATAATATTAAGAATTGCAGTGTGTGGTTATGGATTGCTCATTTCAATATATGCTGGATATGAGGGGATGTGTGGGTTGATGCTGAGAGCCAGGAACACATGAGCTTGGGGGCCAGCTCAGTGTCTTTCCTGTGTACAGCTCTAGTGGTCTCCTCTGGGAGGGGCGCAGGAAGGGCCTGGACGCTCCCAGCAAAGGATGCAGAAAAGCATTCCTCAAACTTCCATGTGCAGACAAGTTCCCCTGGGATTCTGATTCAGTTGGTCTGGGTGGGGCCTGAGATGCTGCATTTGTAGCAAGTGCCTGGTGCAGCTGATGCCGCGGGTGCCACGGATCCTACTTTGTGTCGTGGAAGTGAAGTCAGTTGTATTCCACGAAGGCTGCTGACCAACAGGTACCACATACAACGGAAGAGAATCGGTGCCTGCCGATGGAAGCCGTGCCCGTGATACCTGGCACACAATTTCCTTCTGGTGCGAGAGTTGTGGTCAAGGGCCCCGGTCAGACTCTTGTCTTTTAAAAAGATCGTCCCTGCTTTCATATGTGCGAAAGGAAAGCCTCGTATGTAGAGCACTCGGTGATTCTGTGTTTTGTATTCAAAACCACAAACACTAATAAGAAAACAATGGGAGAAACCTGTTAGGTATAATATCCAATTATAATTATTTTTTACTCCAAAAAGCACATCAAATAAATAATGCAGTTTATGTTACTTCTAGAAAATGCGGCAGCATTAGTTAATTTACATAAATTATACAACTCATTATCTTTGTTTATAAAAAGCCTTAGCAATATTTTGGCTTATGGATCTGAAAGGGGGAAAAATATCGCAGACTTCAGTTCAGTATAATTTTCCTTCCCTGCGCGGCCACCTTTTTATTTACTTACAGAAAGAGCGTCTGTTTGACAGATCCCCTTAGGAGTACTGCCCTTTCCTTTTGATGAATAGAATGCATTAAGTTTGACTTTTGTTTATAAAAAGCCAAATAAATACAAGTGAATTAATCCAAGCAGCAACAGAATGCTCTGAGCAGCAGTCGTGGCTTCCTTGGCTGACTCCAGGGCCTGCATGGGTCGGGAGGGAGCTTCAGGGGCCAGGGAGCCAGGTTTTTCTGGCCTCATGCTTGTCTCTTCTGCTGCAGAAGTTCTCAGGCAGCCTCAAGTTAGATGTTCCAGTGCCGCCCACTCAGGGTCAGCTCCTGAGCAGGTGAACTCCTCCTGCGCTGTCCCCACCAGCAGCCATGAACCACACGTGATGGTGAGCCCTGGAAACATGGCTCATCCAAGTGCCGTGAGTGTGAGACCCATGCAGCTTTTCAAAGACCTAGCATGAAAAGAAGCCACTTTTCATTATTTTAATTTTTAAATTTTTTTTAAATTTGAGACAGAGTCTCACTCTGTCACCCAGGTTGGAGTGCAGTGGTGCGATCTCAGCTCATTGCAACCTCTGCTTCCCGGGTTCAAGCGATTCTCCTGCCTCAGCCTCTCAAGTAGCCGGGATTACAGATGCACACCACCAGGCCTGGCTAATTTTTGTATTTTTAGTAAAGATGGGGTTTCACCATGTTGGCCAGGCTGGTCTTAAACTCCTGACCTCAAGTGATCTGCCCCCCTTGGCTTCCTAAAGAGCTGGGATTACAAGTGTGAGCCACTGCACCTGGCCAAAAAGAAGCCACTTTAAATAACCCATTAATATTTTTGTAGATTACATTTTGAAATAATAGATAAAATATATTATTAAAATTCATTTTGCCTGTTTCTGTCTCACTTCTCTACTGTTGCTACTAGCGAAGTTTAAACATGGTTTTATTATATTTCCATTGGACAGCCCTGGGCCTGCCTTAGACTAACAGAGAGGCTGGAGACCTAGATTACTCTTTTTTTTTTTTTTTTTTTTTTTTTAGTTATTATACTTTAAGTTCTAGGGTACATGTGCATAACGTGCAGGTTTGTTACATATGTATACTTGTGCCATATTGGTGTGCTGCACCCATCAACTCGTCAGCACCCATCAACTCGTCATTTACATCAGGTATAACTCCCAATGCAATCCCTCCCCCCTCCCCCCTCCCCATGATAGGCCCCGGTGATCACATCCATTACCAAGACTCGGATTCTTCCACTGGTCCTGCATTAGGCTCTGACTCATAATGAGAAACTTAGGATTTGACGCAGTGACAAGGGTAGGGCTTGTTTGATGGTTTGCTTGGAGATTTGAAGGGCACATGGGAGAACAACATGGTGTAAGAAAGTGGAGCTCTCTTCCCTTGACAGCACTTGGCTGTTGCTTCTAGCTTAAATATTAAAGTCTCTGCTGGTGGATGGAGGAGCCCAGCTCCCAGGTTGTTTCAGAGTGGGAACCGGTGAAGCCTAAATTTGCCTTCATTGCTTATGCAGATCTGGTAGATTGGCAAGAGAACAAGCCTGCCCGGAGGCAGGGCTGCAGAGCTGGGGCGTGCTTGGCAGAGGAGGGAACAAGGAACATGGTTCAGTTGCGGCCAGACCTAGGCCTGGCTGTGTGCCAGGGTGCCTGGACTTTGGACATCGGTGTGTTCAGAGTGTGACCCGATACTAGCAGGACTTCTGGGTGGGAGCGCCACTGTGGGTCCACCACAGGAACAGCCTGGGACCCCAAAGCCCTTGCCCTCATAAGACTTGGGAGTTAGAGACAAAGGGATGTCTGCCATTTATCAGTTGACGGTTAATAATTTAATTATTCCATGCATCCATTTATTCTAGAAACATATTTATAAGTCCACGGTGTGCCACACTTTGCTAGGCACTGGGGATACAGTAATGCACAAAACAGATAGGTTCTTCACCCCCTCGAAGCTCCCAACTTGTGGGAGTGGGGAAGAAACAGACAGGACAGAGGAGTGCAGGAAGTCCCTTAGGAGCCCTGAGAGAAGGGCTAGAGGACAGTGTGCAATGCATATGCCTAGATGACAAGTGGCAGCCAGGCACTGGCCCTTGGTGATGGAGGAGGCAAGAACATTTAGCCTGTGGCTAAGGGAGGAAGGACCATTGCTGCAAAGAGCTGGGCAGGGCTTTCTTGGGGACAGGACAGCGGATGCCCTAAGGCTGGAAGGACTTGGTTGTTCTACTGCCAGAAAGGGATCTGTGGGCCTGGAGAGCAGTGGACAAGGTGGGGGCGGGGTGGAGGGGCCAGGAGCCAGGTGGCGCAACAGGCTCAGCTGTGGTATAGATCTTGGATTCTGTTCTAAGTATCATGAGAAGCCACTGATGGGATCGTAGCAGGGGTCTGGGAGGCAGTGGGGGAAGTTCTGGACGAGTAACTTTGTTTTATGCTGAGTGTTGCTGGATATGTCCTTTAGACCCTCTGGCTGTTGGCTTCTTCATCTATGGAGTCGAAAGGCTTGGGGAGTGGAAGAGAGGTGGGCCAGAATGTTCTCTGAGGTTCCTTCCTATTTAAAAGTTCCATGATTTGGAGAGAGCCCAGTCTTTTCCCTTCTTGGAGTTGAGTTACCTTTGTGGCTTCTGGGATAGATTTTAGATGGCTTCATGGCACCGGCATTTTGGTGAAGTCAGCTTTCATGTCCGTGAGTTCTTTGGCTTCACAAGATGAAAGAAGACAGAATGAACAGGACTGTGTCAGAATTGCCATAGAGTGCCTAGATTTTCACTCAGCAGTTCCATGGTGGGACCTGTGCACTGGCAATGTTTTAGAAGCTTCCTGGGTCAATGATTCTGCACATCAGCAGGATTGATCCCCTGGAGTTTGTGCCTCTACTGGGGGACTAAGAGGGCCCCTGTAGCCAGAGGCTCTCTGTAGCAGTGTGCCAGATGCCTGCGACATACTCCGTATTTAACTGTTCAGACCTACCAGCAGGCCAAGGGTTTTAGTTCAGAAATTCTGAGCACCTCACTTTGCAGCTGGGGAATCTGATGGGGCTCACAGAATAAACAAATCTGTGGAAGGCTGAGGGGCCCTGTGATGGGCTTTTGTCACATGCTGATGAGTCATTTGCTGAGATGGCAAAGGGATTGGTTGTCATGAGGGCTGCTAGTGAACATTGGGATCTTGGAGCCCTGACACAGCTGGTGAGCAGCATTCTGTTGCATGTTCCCCTGCCCCCTCCCAGTGAGGAAGCCAGCTGAGCATCTGCACAAAGCTTAAGAACCCAAGGGGTAGAACTAAGTGCTAATCTCACTCCCTCTTGGACACCTATAAAAATGCCCAGAGGCTTCCAAAGGCCATGGCAAAGTAACTGGTAGTAAACTTATCATCCCACCCAAACCAACTAGAACACTGGACACAATATAGGAAACAACTGTTGTCAGATAATGGACAGCAGGCAGGAATGACTGTAATATCTAAGAGGAGGAAATAAACAAGCTCTGGCTTTCTGGCTGGAGGCATTTTCCAGACAGTGCATGGCGGTGAGTGGCAACCAGGCAGAGCATAGCAGTATAGCAGTATTGAGGAGGTGACGACTAGAGTTTGGGGAGGCTGAGACAAATGGAATCCATAGGGTAGAGTGCTGAAGAGTACAGAGGAGAAGGGAGGTTAGCAGAGAAAGAGGTCCAGAAATCTGGATAGAAGATGTCCTTGATTCTTTGGCTAAATACTAAGCTGTGTATGCATCAGGCGAAACTGTATGAGGTTGGTCAAAAGACAACCACTACAGGCCAGAAGCTAAAACTTCTCAGAGCTCATCTAGAACTGGCAGATGTTCAAGTTCAAACTAGTCAGTGTGAAGAGATGCTAATGAACACCTGGGTATTCTGTAGAGACCCCAGAATGATCACATCTTAATAATGGGGCTAAACTGTCCCTGGAGTGAAGACAACTCCAGACCTACCCCAACAAAGCATATAAACAAACCAAAATGAGCAAGCTGATCTGCAAATAATGCAAGTGCCTGACAAAGCTAAATCCAAAATTCTTTAAAGTAAGACAACGAAATCCACACTCAACAGTATATCATTCACAATGCCCTGCATTCATTAGGAGAGAAATCAGCCAGTAGAAAGAGGACCCAAAATAACATAGATATGGGATTAAAAGACAAGAGCTTCAAATAATCTACTACAAAATCCTCAGCCATTTAAAGGAAAAGATGAACAGAGTGAGGTGAGAACTGTAATATATAAGAAGAACCAAAGAGAACTCTTTGAATTGGACAATACAATATCTAAAGTAAAAATGTCACCAGATGAGTTATCTATTGATATGTAAAAAATAACCACAAATGTAACAGCTTAAAACAACACATTTGTGATGTCACAGTTTCTGAGGGTCAGGAATCCAGACATGGCTTAGCTGAGTCCTCTGCATCAGGGCCTCTCTCAAAGCTGAAATCAATATGTGAGCTAGGGCTGAGGTCTCATCTGAAGGCTTGACTGAGGAGGACATGCTGCTAAGCATTCTTGATTGTTTTACAAAATCAGTTCCTTGACAGATGTTGGATCAGGGCTTCAGTTCTTAGCTGACTGTTGAGCCCAGGCTACCTTTGTTACCTTGCTATATGGACCTCTAGCATGGCAGCTTGCTTCATCAAAGTGTGCAAGCCAGAAAGATAATAGAGAAAGTTTGCTAGCGTTATAGAAGTCACAGTCTTTTGTAACCTTATCACAGAAGTGACATCTCATCATCTTTGATGTATCCCATGGGTTGGAAGCAAGTTTTCAATATGCCCAAAATCAACAGGTTGGGATTATACAAGGGATTGAATACCAGGCAGTAGATTTCATTTAGGGCCATTTTAGAGTCTGGTTATAACAATGGGATTAATACCAGATTAGACACAGTGGGGACAAAAGATAAATGAACCTGAAGATAAAGCAACAGGAACTGCTTAAACTGAAGCACCCAGAGAAGAAAGAGTAGGGGGAAAAATAATGGAGTGCAATAGAGTATCAGAGAACTAGAGAGCAACATCAAATGATCTAACAGACATATAATTGGAGGCCCAGATCATGAGGAGTGGGTGGCAGAAAAATAGTTGAAGAACAGATGGTCAAGACTTTTCCAAATGTGACGCAAACTAAAAAGTCACAGATCCTAGAAGCAGGAGAGATACAAAGAAAAGAACATCAAGAAATATAATCAAATTTGCTAAAAACCAACAACAAAGAGGAAATATTTTAATTTGGCAGGGAAAAAAGATACAGTACCACATAACAAAGATAAGAGTTACCACTGATTTCTCATTACCAACATTGCAAAGTAGAAGACATTGCAACATCTTTAGATTGCTAAAAGGAAAAACCTATAATTCTTTATTTAGTGTGCATATTCTTCAAGAGTGAAGGTAAAATAAAGATATTTTTAGACCAAAAACAGTGTTGCTAGCAGATCTATACTACAAGATATAGATAGATAGATAGATAGATAGATAGATAGATAGATAGATAGATAGATAGATAGATAGATAGATAGATAGACAGATCGATCGATAGATAGATATAATATTTTTGTAAGATGGAGTTTCACTCTTGTTGCCCAGGTTGGAATGCAATGGTGTGATCTCGGCTCACTGCACCATCTGCCTCCCAGGTTCAAGCGATTCTCCTGCCTCACCCTCCCGAGTAGCTGGGATTACAGGCACCCACCATCATGCCTGGTTAATTTTTTGCATTTTTAATAGAGACGAGGTTTCATCAAGTTAGCCAGGCTAGTCTCAAACTCCTGACCTCAGGTGATCTGCCTGCCTCAGCCTCCCAAAGTGCTGGGATTATATGCATGAGCCACTGTGCCTGGCCTACAAGATATAGTAAAGGAAGTTCTTCAGGCTGATAGAAAATGTTACAGGATGAAAATTCCTATTTATATAAAGGAACGAGGAGCACTAGAAATGGTAAATATGACTGGACACAGTTGTGTGCTCTTGCAGTCACAGATACTTGGGAGGCTGAGGTAGGAGGATTGTTTGAGTCCAAAAGTGTGAGAACAGCCTGAACAACATAGTAACACACTGTCTCGGAAAAAAAAAAAAAAAAAGTAAATGTGTGGGTAAATATAAGATACATTTCTTCTTGGTTTAAAAACACTTTCCTGAAAATATAATTGGCCAAAAACTTATGGGAAAATTATAGCTCTTAATGCCTATATCAAAGAAGAACACAGATCGTAAATAATAACCCAACTTTATACTGCAAGAAGTTAGAAAAAGAAAATGAAACCCAGAATGAGCCAAGGGAAAATATTATGGACTGGATGTTTGCATATGCCCCCAATTTTTACATGCTGAATACATAAGCCCCAGTGTGGCTGTGTTTGGAGATGGGGCCTCTAAGGAAGTCATTATGGTTAAATGAGATCAGAGATGTACCCTTGATCCAGTATGATTAGTATTCATTTAAGGAGAAACACCAGAGAGCTCACTCTATCTGTGAGCACAGACTGAGGGAAGAAGAAAGGCCATGTGAGGATGGAACAAGAAGGTGGCCACCTACAAGCCAGGAAGAAAACTCTCACCAGAAACAAATTTGCTGGCGTCTTGATCATGGACTTCTAGACTGCAGAACTATGATAAAATAAACTTGTGTTGCTTAAGGCATCCAAGTTCTGGCATTATGTTACAGCATCCTGAGCAGACAACTACAGAAAGAAATAGTAAAGATTCAAGTGGAAACAAATGAAGTTGAGAATAGAAAACAATACAGAAAATCAATGAAACCAAAAGTTGATTCTTTCAAATATCAACAAAACTGGTAAACTGTTAATTACACTGAGGGGGGAGAGAGAGAGAGAGAGAGAGAGAATACAAGACCCAAAAAATGGAGAAAAGAGCTAAAAAAAAAAAGAGATCAATAGGTAGGTAGATGGATAGACAGACAAATAAAAGACCCAGGTGACTAAAATCAGGAATGAAGGGGAGAACATCACTACTGACCTACTGACCTTCTAGAATAAAAGGATTATAAAAGGAATACTATGAACAACAGTATGCCAACAAATTAGATAACTTAGATGAACAAAATCCTAGGAAGATGAAATGACTGAAATTTACTCAAGAAGAAACAGAGAATCTGAATAGACCAAAAACAGAGATATTAAATTTAAAATTTCCTGACAAAGAAAAGCCAAGGGTCATATGAATTCCCTGGTGAATTCTACCAAACATTTAAAGAATAACACAAAATATTCCAGAAAATAGAAGAGGAGGAAACATTTCAATTATATCTGTATATATGAACAATAAACAATTTGAAAATCAAATTAAGAAAACAATTGCAGTTATAAACAATAGCATCAAGAAGAATATAATATTTAGGGATACATTTTTAAAATGAAATTTAAGGCTTATAAACTGAAAACTACAGAAATATTCTTGAAAGAAGTTAAAGAAGATCTAAATAAATGAAAAGACATCTCATGTTGTTGGATCACTACACTTAGTATTGTTCAGATGGCAGTAGTCCCCAAATTGATCTACAGATTCATTGTAATCTTTATCAAACTATCAGCTGGCTTTTTAAAAGAAATTGACAAGCTGAACCTAAAATTTATATGGAAATACAAGGGACCTGGAATAGTTAAAATCTTTAAAAGAAGAACAAAGTTGGAGAACTAAAAATTCTCAATTTCAAAACTTGCTGTGAAGCGTAGTAAGTCAGTGAGGTATTGGCGTAAGAATAGACATATAAATCAATGGAATAAAATTGAAAGTCCAGGAGTAAGCCTTAGCATTTATGGTCAATTGATTTTCAACAAAGGACCAAGACAATTTAATCATGATAGAATAGTCTTTTCAGAAAATGTTCTGGAGCAGCTGGATATACATATGCAAAAAAAAAAAAAAAAAAAAAAAAAAGAAATTGGACCCCTGCCTCATACCATACAGAAAAAAATAATTCAAAGTAGATTATAGACCTAAATGTAAGAGCTAAAACTACAAAAGTCTTAGAGGATAACATAGGAATAAATCTAGTGACTTTAGGTTGAGAAATTGTTATTATTATTATTTATTTATTTATTTATTTATTTTGAGACAGTCTTGCCCTGTTGCCCAGGCTGGAGTGCAGTGGCGTGATCTCGGCTCACTGCAAGCTCTGCCTCCTAGGTTTATGTCATTCTCCTGCCTCAGCCTCCTGATTAGCTGGGACTACAGGTGTGTGCCACCACGCCCAGCTAATTTTTTTGTATTTTTAGTAGAGACAGAATTTCACCATGTTAGCCAAGGTGGTCTCAATCTCCTGACCTCATGATCTGCCCGCCTCTGCCTCCCAAAGTGCTGAGATTACAGGTGTGAACCACCACGCCTGGCCTAGAAATTATTTCTTAATATGATAACTAAATGCATATGTCATTAAAGAGAAGATTGATAAGTTGGACTTCATTGAAATTAAAAGGTTTCATGCTTCAAAAGATGCCATCAGGAAAATGAAAGGGCAGCCTACAGCCTGGCAGAAAAATTTTGTAAAAATATATCTGATAAAGGACTTGTATCTAGAATATATAAAGAATTATTAGAAATTAATAATTAAAAGAAAAATAATAGAAATAGACACATAATTTGAATAGATATTTCCCCAAAGAAGATATATGAATAGCCAATTAACACATGAAAAGATGTTTAACAGCATCTTTAATCATCAGAGAAATAAAAACCACAACAAGATACCACTTCTCACCCACTAGGATGGCTGTAACAAAGAAGGGAGAATAATAGCAAGTGTTTGCACGCCTGTGGAGAAATTGGAACCCTCACACACTGCTGATGGTGATGCAAAGTGCTGGTGCTGCTGTGGAAAACGTTCTGGCAGTTCCTCAAAATGTAAAACATTGAGTTACCAGAAGACCAGCAATTTCACTCATAGATATGTACCCAAGAGAAATAAAAGCATATTCACAGAAAAACTTATACCATTATTAATCGTAGCGACAAGTAGAAACAACTCAAATAATTAGTCCACGAACTAACAAACAAAATGTAGTCTATCCATATGATGAAATATTATTTGGCAATACAAATGAATAGGGTGC
Source organism: Macaca thibetana thibetana (assembly GCF_024542745.1). Lineage (NCBI taxonomy): Eukaryota > Metazoa > Chordata > Mammalia > Primates > Cercopithecidae > Macaca > Macaca thibetana. The sequence continues at coordinate 6,385,498 of NC_065578.1, forward strand.
TGATACATGCCACAACGTGGATGAACCTCTAAACATTATTCTAAGTAAAAGAGGCCAGTCACAAAAGCCCAATATTATGTGATACTGTTTATATGAAATGCCCAGAATAGGGCAACCTATAGAGACAGACAGTAGATTATTTATTGCCTAAGGCTGGAGGTATGTGTGTCAGGTAGGGATGGGGGATGAGTGCTAATGAGTGTTAGGTTTCTTTTGGGGTGATGAAAATGTTCCAAAATTAGCTTATGGTGATGGTTTCACAAGGCTATAAATTGCTAAAAGCATTGAAGTACACTTTAAATAGGTGAAGTCTATTGTGTATAAATTATATTTCAAAAATGTGTTTAAAATAAGAAAATCGATTGTCTAAAACATAAATAATAACATTATATAGAAGCAAAGTGTATGACAACAATGATACAAAGGAAAGCAGAGGGAAGTGGAAGTATATTGTTGAAATAGTCTTACATTATTGGTGAAGTGCTCTAATATTTGTTGAAGGTAGAATACTATGATTGAAGATATATATTGCAAATCCTAGAGCAAACTACTAAAAATGAAGAGATATAGGAATAAGCCAATAGTGGATATAAAATGAAAGACTCAAAGATATTCAAATTAATGAAGTCAGGAAAGAGGAATGTGAAACAGGACAAGTAGAAAACACTGTTAGATGGTAGAGATAAACCCAACTATATACATAATTACATCAACTGTAAATGGCTTAAACATTCCAATTAAAAGCTAGAGATGATCAGACTGAACAAAAACCCATGATACTCAGTTACATGATTTCTACAAGAAACACTTTAATAATAAAGGCACAGATGGGTTAGAAGTAAAAAGATGGGAAAAATAGAGTGTGCAAATACTAACCATAAGAAAACTAAAGTGAATATATTATCAAACAGAGTAGACTTCAGGACAAGAATTATTACTCAGGATAAAGAGAAATATATCATAACGATAAGAGGGTCAGTCCATTGGGAAAACATGACAGTCCTAACTGTCTGTGCACCTAATTACACAGCTTCAAAATACATGCCAAAGTGACAGAATTGAAAGGAAGAATGGATAAATTTCACAATTATAGTGGGGAAATTCCTTTCTCAGTGATGCATAGGAGACAGGAAATCAGTAAGGACATTGAAAACTTAGATAACACTATCAAACAACTCGATCTAATTGATATTTTTGAAATAAATACCCAACAGAGGCAGAATATACATTCTTTTCTTGCACATAGAACATTTACTAATATAAACTGTATACTGTGTCATTAAAAAAATCTCATTACATTTAAAAAGATTACTGCTTCTCTGACAGTAACTGAATTAATTTAGGATTCAATAGCAGAATAAATATCTGAAAAATTTTCAAATATGTGGAAATTAAACAACATACTGTTAAAGGTAAAAGAAAAAATATTATAAAGGAAACTAGAAAATATTGGCTGAACATGATAGCTCATGCCTGTAATCTCAGCATTTTGGGAGGCCGAGGTGGGCAGATCACTTAAGTTCAGGAGTTCGAGACCAGCCTGGCCAGCATGGTGAAACCCCATCTCTACTAAGAATACAAAGATTAGCTGGGCATGGTGGCAGGTGCCCTTAATCCCAGCCACTTGGGAGGCTGAGGCAGGAGAATTGCTTGAACCTAGGAGGCAGAGGTTGCAGTGAGCCAAGATTGTGCCACTGCACTCCAGCCTGGGTGGAGCGACAGAGTGAGATTCCATCTCAAATAAAAAATTTTGAAATGAATCAAAATTAAAGCCCAACATAGAAAATTTATGGGGTACAGGGAAAGCAGATATCAGAAGGAAATTTATAGTTTGAAGTGCTTACACTATATTTACATTAAAATTAGTAAATGTAATTGATATTAACAGAGGTTTAAAACATGACCTAAACTTTCACAAAAGAGGAACCAATTAAAACCAAAATAAATATGAAAAAGGCAATATTAAAATAAGAATAAAATAAATGAAATAGTAAGTAGACAAACAATAGGAAACATTAATAAAACAAAAAGCTATCTCTCTTCAAAGATCAATAAATTGAAAAAACCATAGCTAGTTTGAGTAAGAAACAGAAATATACAAATTATTAATATCATGAGTAAAAAGGATGCATCACTACAGATGCTATACACATTAAAGGTAACCTAAAAGGTGTCATAAAAGGATATCATGAAAATTTTATGCAAATAAATTTGGCAAATTTAATGAAATGGACAAATTTCTTAAAAGATAAAGATTATTAAAACTGACACAAAATGGAAAATCTGAAGAGCTCTATATTTATTAAATTGAATTTGTAATTTAAAATCTTTCCACAAAAAAATACTTCCTTCATGGTGAATTTGATTTAAAAAAAATTAAGGCAGGCCGGGCGCGGTGGCTCAAGCCTGTAATCCCAGCACTTTGGGAGGCCGAGACGGGCGGATCACGAGGTTAGGAGATCGAGACTATCCTGGCGAACACGGTGAAACCCCGTCTCTACTAAAAAAAATACAAAAAACTAGCCGGGCGTGGTGGCGGCGCCTGTAGTCCCAGCTACTCGGAGGCTGAGTCAGGAGAATGGCGGGAACCCGGGGGGGCGGAGCTTGCAGTGACCTGAGATCCGGCCACTGCACTCCAGCCCGGGCAACAGAGCCAGACTCCGTCTCAAAAAAAAAAAAAAAAAAAAAAAAAAAAAAGGCAAAAATAATGCTAGCGTTACCAAAGATTTTCAGAAAATATGGATGATAGAACACTTTTCAGGTCATTTTATGACACCAAGATGTCTAATACCAAAACCAGGTAAAGACATTACAAGAGAACTACAGATCAATATATCTCATGAACATAGATGTAAAAATCCATAACAAAATATTAGCAAATGGAATGCAACTATAAGTAAAAAAGATAATACACTATGATTAATTGTGTTGCTTGAGGGTGTGCAAAGTTGGCTTAACATGTGAAAATCAGTGTAATTCACTGTATTAACAGAACAAAGAATATTGACCATATAATCATCTCAACAGATGCAGAAAAAGATATAATTCCGTATCCATTCATAATTAAAAAAAAAAAAACTTTCAGCAAACTAGATAGAGAATTTCCTCAATCTGATAAAGGACATCTACAGAAAGCCTACACCTGATCATATATATATATATGTATGTATGTGTGTGTATGTGTGTATATATGTGTATATATGTATATGTATGTATATACATATGTATACACATATATATGTGTGTGTGTATATATATCGTTTTTGAGACAGAGTCTCGCTCTGTCACCCAGGCTGGAGTGCAGTGGTGTGATCTCGGCTCATTGCAACCTCCACCTCCCCAGTTCAAGCAATTCTCCTGCCTCAGCCTCCTTAGTGGCTGGGACTACAGGCGCATGCCACCACACCTGGCTAATTTTTGTATTTTTAGTAGAGACGGGATTTCACCATGTTAGCTAGGATAGTCTCGATCTCCTGACCTCGTGATCACCTCACCTCAGTCTCCCAAAGTGCTTGTATTACAGGCGTGAGCCACCGCACCTGGCCACCTGATCATATTTAATAGTTATTCTTGTACTTCCTCCTAAGACTGGGAAATGGTCAGTGTGTCCACTTTCACTGCTTCTAGTCAATAGTCTACTGGAGGTTCTAGGAAGTTCAATAGGGCCAGAAAAAGAAATAAAAGCATACAGATGGAAAAGAAAGGAGTGAAATTATTTTTATTTACAGATAACATGATCATGTACATAGAAAATGTTAACAAATCTATTAAAAATTGCTAGAACTAGTAGATGAATTTAGGAAGGCCAAAGAAACAAAGTCAATATTTTTTGAAGTGTATTTTCATATATTAGCAATGAACAATTGGAAAATAAAGGTAAAGAAAATTACAATTTAAAATAGCATAAAATATTCCTTGAAATATTTTAGGATAAAATTAACAAAATATGTAAGACCTGTACCCTTAAAACTATAACACATTGCTGAGAGAAATTAAAGAGGACTTAAATAAATGGAGTGATATACCATGTTCATGGATTGGAAGACTCAGTGTTGTTAAGATGGGAGTTCTCTCCAAATTGATCTATAGCTTCAATGCTATCCCTGTCAAAATCTCATCAGACTTTTTGTAGAAACTGGCAAGCTAATTTTAAAATTTACATATAACATAAAAATTACCAAGAATGGCTAAAAGGATTGATAAAAATCAAAGTAAAGTTAAAAGAATTGCCCTACTTAATTTCAATACTTAATCTAAAGCTACGGTAATCAAGATGATGTGATACTGGTATCATTGAGTTGATATTCCAAAGAGGTAGATTTCAGGTTTTAGGTCTAAACTTTCCGAGAAGCCAAACTAGAGAACTAAATTAATCTTTCCAAGCCATGGGGTGTGTGTGTGTGTGTGTGTGCGCATGCGCGCATGCGTGTGTGTGCACGCATGTGTGTGCATGTGTGTGTGTAAGAGAGACTCATTTTTGTCTCATTCTCATTCTTGAATTGCCTTACAGATAAACTGAGTTTCCCAAGACGGCCCTCCATGGCTGACTATGTGTCATCTCCTCTCTGTCCTCTCCTTCTCAGAATAAAAGTACTTCACTTTTTTCTTTTTTGTGGTTTCAAAATGAATATGTGTTCATTGTAGAAAACTTCAGATAATATATAAAGGCAAGGAAGACGTTGATATAATGGCCTATGATGTCCATCCTTCTGAATGCTTTTCACATGCACACACATATTTTTTTTTTTACTAAAATAAGGGGTTATGTCATATATGCTATTTTGCATTTTTTACTTGATTCCATGTTAAGTGATTTACATATTTTTTAATTACTCTGTGTGATATCATATACTTAACCTATTCACTGACATTAGACATTGAGACTATTACTACTATTTGCAATTAGAAATCACACCATGAGAAAGATCCTTATATCCTTATTTAGTAAGCTCGGACTTACTATGGACCAGGCTTTTCATACCTGAACAATTGTTTTCTGGAGAATATTCCTAGAAATGAAATAGTAGTGCTGGGTTAAAGGGTATAGCCGCCTAAAAATTAGCGCCATATGGCTACATCATCCTTCAGAAAGGCTGTGTTAATTTACAACTGCACCAGGGATGTTCGAGAAGTTCTGCTGATTAACAAACATGCCCTACCCCACAGGACTTTGCACAGGGTGGGGGCCACATCTGGTGCCTAGTATTATTGACTTAGTGATAGGTGAAACCTTTTGTTCAGCAAAAGTCATTTGTACCATATCACCATGGGGATGTGTGTAAAGCATTCATCTAGCTCATAGAGGGGAACTATACATCTAGTGTCTTGTCAGAGTTCTGTAGTAAGTTTTCCAACTTGCCATTCTGCCATTTATTAACTACAACAATAAAAAAATGGAAGCTACCCTTTACTACAATAAGTGCTTTTCAGGCATTATCTGAATTTTACAACTCTGCAATGTTTCATTGATGAGAAACTGAGGCTCAGAAAGGTTAAATAATTTCCAAGGTCACTTAGCTCGTCACAGAGCCGTGGATCAAATGCCAGGGTCCAGCTCCTTCTCTAAGCCCAATCCTGGATTTTTGACTTGAACTCGTCAGTCTTCCTTTTCTAATCATCCTGACTCTGGGGTTCATTCACTCTAGAAATATTTATTGAGCACCTTCCACAGACCAGGAAGGGGAATAGTGGAAAGCTGCATTGGCAAGGTCTTGGCCCTCACGTAGCTTCCAGTCCGGTAGAGGAGATACAATTTAATCATCCAATTATATGAAAAAACTGTGATTACTGCCATAGAGGAAAAGTGCAGGAACTCTAAGATATGAGAGCAGGAGGATATGATCTAATCTGGGGATCAGAGAGAGAAGCTCTGAAGAAGTGATGTTTCACCGAGGTTGCCAGTTAGTGGGGCTTCCCCTCATGGGGAAGGCCATGAGGAGAAGGGGAAGGCATTTCGTCGGGTGGCGGGGGGAAGGCATATGCAAAGGCCCTGGGGGCCTGAGGAAGTGTGTGCTGGAGGACATGAAGGGTGAGCAGTTAAGGTACTTAGAGCACAGAGCCTGAGGGGACCGGTGAGCAGGTGGGCACTGAACCCCGTGATGCCCCTGTGTGAAAGTGTTTGGAATGTAGCCTGAGAACGATGGGGCCCATGAAAGGTTGTAAGCAGGGCAGTGTCATCCTCTGATTATTGTAAAAAACATCGCCCACGCTTCTGCAGGGCACATCCACGGGGGTGGGAGGCAGAGTCACATGGGAGGGAGGACTTCTTTCATTGGTTAAAATAGGTGGTTCTGGTTCTGTTTCTCTTCTCTTTCTTTTTCTTTTCTGGTGAGTTTCTTCTCCCTGTGCTAACATTCTGGGCCTCAGGCTTAAGTAAGAGGCAGATGGCCTGGGTCTTGGAGCAGGGAAGCCAGGGGACCGGCAGCCCCGAAAGCTGTCAATGTCACACAAGTCATCCTTGCAGAGCCGCAGCCACCTTCTCGGCAGAATGTCAAGCAGCTCGGTACGGGGAGCAGCTGCTCTGCAGGGCTCTGAGCCTTGTCAGAACACCATAAACAAAATGGTGAGGTTTCTGCAGAGATAACCTCCTGGCCTCCAAGCCCACGCGGCAGCGTGCCGAGGGCCAAGCTCTCTCTTCGGCATCTGTTTTTGGTACTTCCAAAGCCCACAGTGTGGGGCTTTGGGACGTTGGGAGCCTGAATGCTAAAATGCCTGGAATCAAGGGGAGAGCAGGACTTTGAGAGTTGGCTTCCCTGTGTCTGTTCCCCGCAATGAGAAGAAGCCTGAGCTACAGCCTCAGGTTACTGCTGGTGGTCCCTCTAGACCAGAGAAAAAGAACTTTCCAAGAGAGACCCTTAGTATCCAGAGTCCCCTCCACTCCCTGGGGTTGGAAGGGAGAAAAGGGAGAGGGAGCAGCCTCTATGCCAGCCAGGTCCAGAACGAGAGGGAGTGAATTGCACCGGGGAAGGAGCCTACTCGTTGCTGGTAGAACTTGCAGCGCCGAGACGGACCTCTCAGCCTTTATTCTTGTAAACGTCAGAGATGCTTGGCTTTCCAAAAACCAAAACCCAGTAACCAGTCTTCCCAGCCTGATGTGTGTCTGTGCCCTTTGCCCACCTGGGCACTGAGGCACCAAGGCACCTGGCCTCACAGTCATTTCCTTTGCCCCATCTGGCTCGCCAGTCAGCGAGAAGCCCTCTGGTTTTCTGAATTGTGCCCACCAGGGAAGGAACACTGAAGATTTCATCTAGTCAGCTTCCCCTTGGCTCATATGAGGAAGTGCTAGAATGCTTCTCAAGCTCCCTCCTTATAGGGTAAGACCCTCCTGTCCCAAGCATGACATCCCTGGGGTTAGTAAAAGCCTATGACCTTAAGAAGAGGTTTCTGCAGAAGCAGCTTAGCTCTGGCTGTGCACTGCTGAGTGTGATGGTGGCAGGACGCTAAGGGTGGGCCCAGGGTGCCAGGTGGATGTCAGAAAGAGCAATCAAGGGCAAGCCCTTCTTGGGGAGGCAGCATTATAATTGCCATGTGGCACCAGTTTGCAGTCACTGTTCAGGTAATTGCTTTGTAATTGACTGCATCACCTTCTTCCTGTTTAATAAATAGCACGAATGAAACCAGCCCGCCAGTGGTGGGATTGTAATTCAAATTCCATTGACTATAGTTGCGCATTTTTCATTTAGCATGTAAAGGCAGTTTCTATGTAAATTATTTCAAAAGGTTCTCCATGGACTAATGACATTAGCGTGGGGAAGGATAGAAATTGTCCTAGTAATTGATACTACAATGGCGTGGTGCATCATGGAGAAAGAAATTGGCACTGTAACTTGTACACTTTTTAAAAATAAAGCCAAATTAGGAGAGAACTGCTGAAAAGCAAAAACAAGTATTTCATAAACAAGAATTCAAAATGTGACACATTTGTTTTGACTTAAAGAGCCAAATTATTTACAAACACAGAATTAATTATTCCATTGATGAACTTTCAGCAGAAAAATTATGAGCACTGCAAATATGGACATATTCTCTTTTTACTCACCCAACCAGCCACTTTACCTAAACACAGGGTACCTCTATGTCTAGTGCCCCTGCTAGCAGCAGAAATTATATTAAAGACATTTGTTCAGTTTGAAAAACACAGACTTGTAACTTTTTTTCTTTATAACTGTCAGAATATTAATTTTGCAAACCAATTCAAGAATCTCTTTAAAATGTGGCCTTCTGAGCTTCAAGGTTGTAGGTATATATTTAATAAATTGAGGTACTTTACAGTTAATATGTCAAAGGCCTGGTCTGCCACATGGAGAAAATAATTGTTGTAGAAACAAGAGTAAAAGCTTATTCCCAGGTAGGTAAATGTCCTGAAAAAATTGTATTTCATCCCCTTGAATTTGAATCCCTTGTGAATTAAATATTCAGGCATAGAGAAGTCAAAGCAGCAAAGTAGGAAAACAATCAAAACTTGAAAACGAGCATGTTCTTAAATGAAAGAATTAATCATGCTAAATTAGAAAAAGTATTAAAATAGTTTTAGATTAATGCAGACTGTGAGTATCAATATAATTGCAGCAGCTTAATTTGGCATAAAAAGCATCTAATGAAATATTTTAATATCACTGTCCATTCAATTTACCAGCTTGAATTTCATGGGGTATTAAGTGGTTTTTAAATTATCATTGCAAAATCTTCCAAATCCATGTGGAATTTTTGTTGTTGTTTATGGAAGGGGAAAGAAAGAAATGTGTGTGTGTGTGTGTGTGTGTGTGTGTGTGTGTGTATGATTAATGAGTCTAAATCCAAATTTCTACTTTGTGGAACAGGTAGAAACCAACCCCTTGTTATTGCCCTTTGTGCTAGAAATCCATGTTTCTCCACTTCTTGGGCCTCTGCCCCCCAGGGCCAGGGCTTTCTGTGTCATCCTGAAGAGTGCACAGCTGCTCCCAGGGAAAGTCAAAGAGCAGAGAGGAGCCTTAGCAGCCATTTAGTTCAGCCCTTTATTTTGCAGTGAGGGAGATGATCACATCACCTTCTTATAGAAAGAGAGCTTTAGGGAGCCTCATTTCTTCTGGATTTTCTGACTCATAGACTATATTAAAAATACCCCAGCACACTGGAGAGGAACTCCAAATGGTAATTGTCAAAGCACGCTTGCCCAAGGATCCTGCAGGCCTAACCACCTGTGTCTCCTGACATAGCATTTTTCTGGTTTTCCAGTAGCTCCAAGACTGGGTTCTTCCATGCACCCTGTCTGCTCTTGCCCCTCTGCCCAAGTCCAGCCTTCTCTCTCCTCCATAAAGCCTCTTTCTCCTTCCCTGTAGCTCTCACCTCTCTGATAACTGCCCCCAAATCTGGAAGAGCAAAACCACCGGGCCAGCAGGGACCAGCGACTGCCACTTTACTCAACTGGATGGGTGGTTTCTATTCTTCATCTCAGCTGAATTTCTTGGTAGCGTTTGATGACAGCTTATCTCAGCCACTTTTCTAAAATCCCTTTTCCTAGGCTTCCATGACCTAGAAATCTGAGTCTTGGTGACCCCTCTGGCCACTACTTCTGGATCTAAAGCTCTAGAAGGACTCCATGTGAAGGCTGAATAAAGAAGGATGTGCCAGAAAGGAGAGTTGGGGCTGCCTTCCCTCAGGGAGCCTGCAGTGAGGGAGGGAAATTGACTGGGGAGGGGGTGGCGGTGGGATAGAGGCAACTGTATTTAGACAGCACTGGGGAACAGAGGTTTTGTTGCGTATGGCCACTGGGAACAATGGCCATAGTGTTTGAAAACACTATGATAGTTTTCAAACAGGAAAGCTGCAGTCCTAACACCCTTGTGTCTCATGACATACTTTTTTCTGGTTTTCCAGTAGCACCAGGACAGGGAGCTCGAAGACAAGGACAATACGACAAAATGTCCACAAGGATAATGCTCATTACAGCAGTATTGATAATAGTGGGATTTGGAATTTGGAATTTGGAACAACCTAACTCTTCAATGATAAGGAATGAGTTAAATAAACCATGGTACTCTGCAAACATTTGTTGAATAAATAATTATATAAAAGAGCATAAAGAAGAATAAATATGAAAAAAAGAAATCTCTAACCTCACTGCTCCAGTTAAGGATTTTGTGCATTCTCACCCTTCCCCAACCTCCACCAAGATGCACTTTACACACTTGCCACCCCAACTACAGGAGATACCCCACATGTGCTTTTCTACAAAATATTATGTTGTACGTGGTTTCTCATGTCCTAGCATGTGCTTTGCAATCCCGGCTTTGCATGGATGTATATTGTTCTGTGGTCAGCCCTCCTCAAGTTTTGGGCAAGATATCTTCCTTTCCTGCTCTCTACTTTCTCCGAGATTCCAGCTCATCCATACCTGCAGCTCCAGGGGTATCTGCACACAGGTGACTCACACGGCTCTATTTCTGTCTCAGTCCTCTTCTCTGGGCTCCAGATAGGAGAGTCAAGCAGCCATCCCATGGTGGATGTCAAATGCTCACCACTTGACATCTCCCCCTAGACTCTTTGGACTCCCCTAAGTCCAAACCCCAAATCATGACCTTCATCTTCAAATATCTTCATTTCATGAAAGGAAGCCCCATTCATCTGGTTATGCAAGTCACAAGCCTGGTGGTATTTCCTGATACCTTCTTCTCTCCATCACCCCTTTGTCCAAATCAGCTCCATTCCCTTTTCCTCTGGGAGCTGTAAAATCCAACCTTTTCCTCTATCCGTCTCCTTGGTCATCATAGCAGCCCAAGCTACCACCACCGGGACATCATCCTTCTGCATGGACTGCTTGCCCCAGCCTGTTCTCCATGCTGCAGCTGAGGGGTCTTTCCACAGTGCAGACCCCATCAGTCCCTGCTGTGTTCTTAGGGTGAGATTTGTGGCTCTCTGATTAGGAACTGGGCATCTGGAGCCACCTGTCCAAGTCGAGTCCCAATTCCTCTTCATCCCCTACCTGTGGGACTTGCCCCTGTGCTCCCATTTGCTCATCTGTGAAGATTAGTGAGTCAATCACAGCCGCTGTCCTTAGATCAGCCCTACCACATAGAAATGCTGTTTTGGTATTTGCTGCTGTTGTTCTTATTCTTCTTCTTATTATTATTTTTGAGACGGAGTCTTGCTCTGTCACCTAGGCTGGAGTGCAGTGGCATAATCTCAGCTCACTGCAACCTCTGCCTCCCGGGTTCAAGCGATTCTCCTGCCTCAGCCTCCCCAGTAGCTGAGACTACAGGCCTGTGACACGACACCCAGCTGATTTTTGTATTTTTAGTAGAGACAGGGTTTTGCCATGCTAGCCAGGCTGGTCTCAAACTCCTAACCTCGTGATCTGCCCGCCTTGGCCTCCTAAAGTGCTGGGATTACAGGCGTGAGCCACCACGTCCAGCCTTGCTGCTTTTATTTTGCTGTTGTTATCTGTAAAACAGAGACTATAGTGAGAAACACATGGGTTAATATGGGCAGAATGCTCACAAGTGTGCTAACTGCATAGTAAGTCCTTCATGGACGTTTGCTGCAGCTCCCGGGACTCCAGCCTCGCCTGGGCCATGGGCTTCTTCATTCCCTGTGCTTATCTGGCTCTGCGGTTCTTGTGCTTGCCACGTGCCCACCCACCACAAGGCCTTTGCATGCGTTCTGCTCCTGCCTGGAACACTTTCCTCTCTTTACCTGCTTCTTGCACTCTTCAGGTCATAACTCAACAACTTCCTGACCTCACTGGTGGGGCCACTTCTCCCTGGTGTCTGGTACTCCTTCCTAGAGAATCCACAGAACTCATGCAAGGAAGGATAGTCCAGTGGAGGGAGCCCTCCGATTTCCAGCTCCATATGTGAGGACAAGACACAACTCAAGCAGCCCTCTGGGAAACCCATTGGTTTCCGAGAGCCTCCCACAGGGTGCTTGGTGGCCTCTGGTGGCTGGCCTTCCAAGGCTCCTTTTGGTCAGGTGGCCCCAATGGCCATGCATCCTAGAGAGAGATGTTCAGCCTGATGGGAGAGAGAGATCTGAAGATAGATTGTTTACAGGCAGCTCACTTCCATGCACCCCTGCCCCTATCACCACTGATGATGAAAAAATGAGTCAGCAAGAGCCCATTTCCTGTTCTTTGTTTTCTTTTAATTTGAGAGAAGATGGAGAGAATCCTCGTCAGGTAATTACACCCCAGAGGGGAAGGTATTGGAGCAGCTTTCCAGCCAAGTCTGGGACTACTGGCACTGCATTTCATGGTGGGTGGTGCTGATGCACATTGGGGAAGCTCTGTGACCTGCAAGCTGACCCTGGCCATGGGGCTGCCTCTATGGGAACATTCTAGCTCATGGCACTATTCACTTGGACCTCAAGGATGATCAGTGGTTCTCTCCGAGCTATCTGAAGGGAGCTTCCAGTGCCTCGCCTGTCTCATGGCAGCTCCTCTGAGCAGATGCGCAAAAGCTGCCTTTTTTTCTTTCTGAAATACAGACCACAGATTCTATGGTCTTTAAAGAACTGAGCTATTTTAAAGATGTTGGTACAACAGAACCCTCTAACCTAAACATCACATAAGGGGAAATCAGTGCTCGGGTGAACCAGCTCCAAGATCTAGCCTATCTCTTTATCCTAAACCAGAGATTAACACAGGCCTCCTTTTGGGGTGAAAGTAGGGCCCCTGGGAGAGTCAGATAGCCAATAATGACACCTGTGTACCTGGCAGCCACTATGATTAGGTAACACCTGTTTGGAGCCCTATTGATGGCTGAGATCCCCACCGCAAAAACTAGAACCAGCAGGAGGTTCATGATAGAGGTGACCATGTACATTTCTAAATCTGCTACAAATTCCCAGGCCACATGTATCCTCTTTTCACAGTGTAGAGGCCAGGAAAAGACCTGCCCGCTAGCATGCTTTCTCTAAAGCAGCTGTTTCAGATGTACCCACCACTGGGCCAGTGGAGCCTGCTGTGTGCCAAGCACCATGCCAGGTTCTGAAGACTCAGGGAGCAGTGCCACATGGTCCCCGTTCTTGAGGCATGCACAGCCTGAGTGCTGAGGGGATGAGTGAGCCTGCTGGTGAGGGGCAGGGAGGAAAGACCTCACAGGGAGATTGACATGTGGTTGGGCCCTGAAGGGTGAGGAGGAGCAGGCCAGGCAGAGATGGGCATCTGGTGGAGTTGATGGCACAGGTGGAGGGGCAGAGACGCCAGGGTGTGCCACGTGCTTTTAGAGCTGCCCCAGCAGCGATTCTTGATTTGAGGTCTATGGGTGGTCCTGGAAGATCGTCATGGGGGTCTTCAGCTATTGATGGCATTTTGAAAGTTCAAACAGAGATCTTCCATGACAGGTGCATCTGTGGCCATGGCATCCAATCTCTTCTCTTCGGGCGGGAATCATGAACATTCAGGGTCGTCACCCTCACCCTGCTGTCTTCCTCTGAGGATGGGGAGATGTACCTGTGGCTGATGTTAATGCACAGAATCATTGTAGTATCAATGCAGGATTTAGGCAGCAATGCTTTTCTATAAGAGGTGGAGATATTTGGAGCTGCTAGGCTAGAGTACAGGTGTACTCAGAGCATGTTAGGCTAACATTGTGAAGGGTCTTACATGACCCCAAACATCCCTGCCTAACAGTCAACAAGTTAGAGATTTGGGGAGCTGTTGAGGCTGAGTGGAAAGAGTAAAAATCCCAGCTCTACACTTCTGAGTAGTGAGATGTCAGGCAAGTTATTTAACTTTCCTAAGCCTCAGTTTCCTCCTCTGAAAATGAGGACAGAGGTGCTCTGAGGACTCCAGATTGTTATGGAGAGTTTAGCTCAGTGCCTTCCATAGACTTGGCACTCAGTAAACAGAAGCTGGAGCTACTCTTACCTCTATCACTGTAAGTGTCAAAATTGTGATGGTCACTCTGAGACTTACTCCATCAGTAAGTAAATTAACTCATCTGATTCGATCTAGCTGAGATCAGCTGCCTGGAGCAACTGCAACTTTTTTTGGAAGATCAGAGAATGAGGAAAAGCTAAGTTATTTTTATCAGGAAACACTTGGCAAGGAGAACAGGCTTGGGGTAGAGAGAGAGGTGCTACTGAGAGGGATTCTAGCAGGTGGGGCAGTGTGACCTCAGTGAGCAGCCAGGGGGAGAGAGGGCCCAAGACCCCTGTGAGGGCGCCCCTGTGTTCTGCAGAATGCATGGCAGTGTGATGCAGGGAGAACATGGCCATCACTGTGAATTTATTTTAGGTCTCGAATCAGATGTTTTCTCCCTGTGATGGTGTGGACATGGGTCAATAGTCATCTGAGAGGGAAGACCTCTGAGCATCACAGTCACATGAGATTTGTAACTGCTCTTGGGACCGAGTTGGGCTATTCTAACCAAGGTCCTCTACCTTTCTCCTTTTCTTTCTTCTCCTTCATCATCATCACCACTAATATTTTTACATGTTGTCTTGGTCAGGCTAGGTTAGGCCATGTGCTGGTGATAAACAAGCCCTGGAATGCCAGCAGCTTAACACATTCAAGTTTATTTCTCACTCACATTGCAACTCTGGTGAGGCAAATGCCGCATCAGAGTGGTTCCCCTTCAGGTGGTGACTCGGGGATCCTGGCTCCTTCTATTGTGTGGCTCCACAATCCTGGAGTCCTTGTTTCTCATCCCTGAGGACAGGGAAGAGAGTGAAGGTGTAGTAGCGGCCGGGCCTGGAAGCAGCATACATCAATTTTACCTTCATTTCATTGGCCAGAACTCAGTCCCATGGCCAATTTAACTACAGAGGAGGCTGGGAAATATAGTCTTTCTTTGTCCAGGAAGAGAAAATCATCTAGTTAGTTTGGTGACTGTCTAGTCAGTTTCTGCATGTGTGTATTATCTCACTTAATTTTCTAGAGAACCCCATGGACCAGGTGCTATTATTATCCCTACTACGTATGAATAACTTGAAGTACAGAGAGGCCACCCGACCTTCCCTGATAAGCAGTGGAGCCGGGATTCAGGAATAAGACTGTGTGACTCTGAAGCCCACACTCCTAGTGTTCTGCATGCTGGGCACCATGGGGGTATAAGAATATAAGGCGCAGTTCATTCCCACACAAAGCTTACGATCTAGAGTGATTTCCTAATAAGAAGGGGTTGCTTTTTGTCCCCAGAGCACTTTATCTCTATTTTACTTTGTATTATGGTTATTTAATTTATCTCCTCAATTAGACTTGAAGTTTCACAATTAATGTCAGACGTTCATCTCTGCATTGTCCATAGCCCAAAGGATACTTAATGAACACTGGTTGAGTGTTCAACCACCAGTTCAACCCACACTGGTTGAGTGTGGGCCATTGAGTCAATAGAGAGTTTGGGGTTTGTGGGCATGGAAGAGGAGAGGCAGGCAGGTAAAGACTCAGGACAGGGCAGTGTGCTGGATGCAGGAACACCAAGGGCAAATCAAAAGTTGAGAAGGAAGAGTTGGTGAATTGTGCTATGAGCAACAGAAGCATACTGGGGAAGAGGACTGAAAAAGAGCAGTAACCATGTGATCACTGGTGCCCATGCAAAGCCCAACAAGTGATGAGTAGAAGCCAGAAAGCTGGGCTAGAGCAGAGAGCAGTGAGAGGTGGCTCTTGTGAAGTATTTGGTATTAGCGGGTGAGTTGGGGAAGGAGGATCAAAGTCAGGGTGAGTGTATTAGTCTGTTCTTGCATTAGTACAAAGAAATGCCTGAGACTGGGTAATTTATAAAGAAAAGAGGTTTAATTGGCTCCCAGTTCCACAGGCGGTACAGGAAGTGTGATTCTGGTATCTGCTTGGCTTCTGGGGAGGCCTCAGAAAACTTACAATCATGGTGTAAGGCAAAAAGGGATCTAGCCCTTCACATGGCCAGAGCAGGAGGAAGAGAGGGGAGGGAGATGCCACACTTTTAAGCAACAAGATCTCATGAGAACTCACTTGCTGTCAGGAAGAGAGGGGAGGGAGATGCCACACGTTTAAACAACCAGATCTCATGAGAACTCACTTGCTGTCATGAGAACAGCACCAAGGAGGAAATCCACCCCCATGATCCAATCACCTCCCACCAGGCCCCACCTCCAACACTGGGGATGACAATTCAACATAATATTTGGGCAGGGACACAGATCCAAACCATATCAGTGAGGGTGGGAGTCTTCCAGCCTCTTGTGTATGAGCAAAGGAAAATGAGCAGGAGGGATGAGAATGAAAAATAGAGGGAGAAGGTTGGTTTCAAGATCTAGTCCCAGAGGACAAAGGAAGACAAGAAAATGAGATAACAGGAAGGACTGTCCTTGGAGAGGAAGGGGCACCCTGTCCTCAGAGGCAGGTGAGAAAGAGGAACAAGGGTTCCATTTCCTCATCTATAAAATGACATGCCCCTGTTTGCACTCTCACCTTTGTGTGTTTGTGAGCATCCTGGGTTGAATAGAATCCTCCCAAAAGGCATATCCACCCTGAACCTCAGAATGTGACCTTCTTTGGAAATAAAGGCTTTGCAGATCTAATTAATCATATCAAGGTAAGGTAATGCTAGATTTGAGTGGGCCCTTATCTAATGACCGATGTCCTTATAAGAATAGGGACCTTTGGATAGGACACACGAACTCAGGGCAAACTTGGAGAGACTGCATGAAGACAGAGACAGAGACTGGAGGGATGTGTCTTCAAGCTGAGAAACATCCAGAATTGCCACAAGACCGGAAGCTGGAGGAGATAAGGAAGGTTTCTACCCAGAGCCTTCGGAGAGGGTGGGGTCTTACCAACACCTTAATCTTGTTCAAGCCTTCAGAGAGGGCGTGGTATTTACCAACACCTTAATCTTGACCAAGCCTTCAGAGAGGCCATGGTCTTACCAACAGCTTAATCTTGACCAAGTCTTCAGAGAGGACGTGGTCTTACCAACACCTTAATCTCAACCAAGCCTTCAGAGAGGATGTGTTCTTACCAATACCTTGATCTTAGACTTCTGGCATCCAGAACTCTGAGACAATAAATTGCTGTTGCTTTAACCCACCCAGTTTGTAAGCAATTGGTTATGGAAGCCCTGAGAGACTGATATAGTGGGGAACATGTGAGGTGCATTGGAAAATACTGGGAATTGTACAATTGCCGTGAAAATGTGCGGCATTTCCATCAAAACGATTATCACGTCCATCGTGTGGACATGGCCTGGCAGAGGGAAGGGGTGGGGTGAGGATACTTGAGGGTTCTGCCTTTGATGGCGCCTTCCCTTGGCCTGGAGCTTTCTCCTGCATCATATTCAGTCTCTCTGGATTTAGGTGATGGAAGCACCGTGGTCTCTTTCCTTATGGCTTGCCCCCTACCTCAGCAGAAGCAGTGCGTCTCCCTGAGTTTTAGATTTGGAAAGAGAGACATACGTGGAGTAGTGGATGTTACTATATGTCACCCAGCTTTCCACCTGGGCAGGTGACACCTGCCTTCAGCGAGGGTAACTCAGGGCTTGGGATGTTTGCTAGAAAGTTCCATACCTCTGGGCCTCTGTCGGGCCATTTTGCATTTCTAAATGATATGTTGCAACCACCACCCCATGCACATATTGCCTTTATCTTCCTGCGTGTATTGACACACATTTTTAGTGCTTTCTCCGCATATAAACAGACTGCTATCTTTAGCTTTTCTTTACTTGCTGTGGATGTAAATTATTCTCATTTTATTATTATTACCATCATCATTTTCATTATCACATGATGCCAGCAAGTGCTGTTGGCTCTCGGGGACTCTCCGACAGATGACAGTCGTAGAATGAAACTCCCAATCAATAGAAAACCCCTAACATTTGTTCCATCGATGCTTTTACCAACAAGTCTGGGTTCCTTTTGACTTTACTGTCCTCAAATGTCCCTCATTTTGCAAATGAGTAAATGGGGGCTCCCAGCAGGGTAAGGTGACTCTCACAGGACCACTCAGCTCTCAGTGGTAGAATGGGAACTGACCCCTGGGTTCCCTGTGCAGAGTACAGTGTCTTTTGTGTGGGATGAGACGTGCTCCCAAGCCCATCGCCACATTCCTCTTCTGAGTGTGCCGGGACCGCTGTGGAAGGTGTTCAGTGAAGCACTGGTGGGTTGGCTGTCATGTCTGGTTCCTCGCAGTGCTCCTACTGAAAGCCTAGGAGGACCTTCACTCCATGACAGACACAGTACCCAGAGGCTGGGAAAGTTAGGGACCAGGACAGGCAGAGACATGGGGGGCTGGACTCTGGCAGGATCATCCATCATGCTGCAGTGGGGAATCTCCCTAGAGTGTACCTCACAGGGAGAATGCTGTGTTGTGAGGGAGAACCTGGGCTATGGAGTCAGCCTGACTCAGTTCTGCCCTGGAGTAGTTATGTAAAAACAGTGGGCCTCTCTGAACCTCAGTCTCATCATCTGAAATGGAATTTTAATGCACAGCTCCTAAGAGTTGTTCAGAGATGGTGAATGTTAAGTGCCTGGCCCAGAGCCTGTTCCCAGTTGGCTGAGCTTTCCTCTGTATCCACCTTCCTCACCACACCAGCAAATGGTCAGCTTGTCTTCTGGGCCCTAGCGATGAATTAAGGGCTGCTGGGGGGATCCTCTCCAGGGGTTGCCTCAGCTGCCTGAACTCAGGAGGCTGATATCACAGCAACAGCACGCACTGGGCTTTATGCCTTCACATTTCTTTTACTGGCAGAACTGGAAGGGCAGAGAGCCTAGCCCAGGAGTGGGTGGCCGGTGAGAACCGGGCAACCAGCCTGGCTCCACTTCATTGGCGGCATTGCCCTTGGACGGTTTTGGTTGTCGCCCACATTTGGCTTCTTAGCTGAAACTCTAGAGGTACATTCCTCCTTCCAACAACTGTCTGGAAACAGGAAGTGGTGCAGGGAAGAAAACCAGATGCCAGCTTCCCCCGCTGTTTTGACTGGGCTCTGTAAATGGAAACAGCTGAGAATACTATCCAAGGGTGCGTGTGCCCATCTCAAAGCTGGTGTGTGCATTGCAGGGAGGATGCCGGGTGCAAACATACTCTGACGTTTATATTGAATATTTTAGTTTGCAGAAATTCGCAATTAAATCTACTTTCCACCTACACTATGAAAAATCCATTTATAGAAACCAAATCAAATCGGAGATCTAAGGACTGGTGGCCAGAAATGAAATATTTTTAAAATAAAATATATGGAGATTGAATTGCTGAAGCGCTGGCTTGTTCTGCGGCTTCCTGGGATGTGAGCTAGAGGGAAGGCTTATTGGACAGAGCCTTCTCTGGGGATCAATTCTGAACTACTCTTACGTCCTGGCAGTTTCAAAAGGAAAAAAAAAGTTCTTTGAAAGAACTTATTTAGCAGGCAGAGCCAATATTCTGTGTTTTCTTGAAGCCACCTTGTATTTCAGCTTCGGTGAATATGTGTGTCTCCTGTGGATCTTTATGGGAATTGCTTGAACACTCCGGAGAGGCTGGATGCGGCATTAAAACCACCTAACCTTCGCTCCCCCAGCCTTGCCATTCATCCTGAAGACTTAATTATTTCTCGAAAGATGATCCATACGGGTACTGCCTTTTTCTTAAGAATGTGAGCCCAGATGCTGAATTCCCCACTCTCCGTACTCAGGAGAGAGACACTCAGACTCAGCTCTGGCTTAAATTTCTGAATTGATTCCTGATTGAATTCCTCCTTTGAAAATCATTAAGGGCTGCTCGGTTTTTTCCTACTTCCTATGAGGGATCCCACGCCCTTGCATGCATTTCTGCACTCCTCTGCACCCAAGGAGCACTCGGAGAAAATGCAACCATTTTGTGGAAGTGAGTTATTATTGCCCTTCATGGGCTCAGTTCCCTTTGAGAAGACGACTGATCCCATGCCACGTGTTTCCTGCAGCTTTGCTTCTGCCTTTAGGAAGTGGGCAGAGGAATTCCTGCAGAGCACTCGGCCACCCCAGCGCCACCTCCCATGTCACACCAGGCAGAGGTTGGGTGGGATCTCTGGGAAGGCATCTCCTCCCCGCCTCCTGGGAATCCTGGGGAAGAACCACCCTAGGAAGTGGCAGGCTCTGGCAGGGTGTCCTACTCCCTGCTGGGTCACTGGAGCTTCCAGGGCCCAGGCTAGGTCATTTTCCTGCTGCATCCCCGCCCCCTTTCTACTGTTTTCCAGTGGACAGGGAGGGGGTGGGGCTTCCTTCCAGGGAAGGGATTGGGCTACAGAAGCTGGGGGCTGGTGAAGGCTGAGGAGCAAATGCAGAGCTTGTCCGGGTGATGAGAGGTCTCCAATCGTCTCCAGGAGCTCCCGCCAGAGGCCTGCTGTGACGAGGGACAGCATGTGCTGGCAGACCACTCGTCCAAGAGAATCATTCCTTCCTGCACCTGGACACTGTTTTGGGGCTGGCATTTCTCTGGCATTCGGTGTGAGCAAAGCCCTTTTGGTCATTTGTCAGTGAAGACAGAAGAGTCACAATGAGTCAATTTATAGAGTACACAGGGTGTTGTGGGGTACAGGCCTGGATGGCTCCATGATCCATGTG
Source organism: Macaca thibetana thibetana (assembly GCF_024542745.1). Lineage (NCBI taxonomy): Eukaryota > Metazoa > Chordata > Mammalia > Primates > Cercopithecidae > Macaca > Macaca thibetana. Next base: position 6,405,961 of record NC_065578.1, read on the forward strand.
CACGCATTCCTGGTTTTGTTTGCCATTTGCTTTCTGGCCATCCACTGGGAAATGTATTTATCACTACAGTTTGTATAATTTGGTGGTCTGTTTTCATCTTTTACAAGCAAAATGCTTGGTATTTCAATAAGATTGAAGGGGGGTGGAAATAGATTGCATCCCACTTAGGACTCTCAGTGGGGGAGTCTAAACATGAATTATCCCAGCTTAATGCTTCAAGTTATTGGGGTTCCCCTGGGGATACAGACAGGGAGCATCTTCTTGGTTCTTGTAATGTTGCTGCCTCCCGATGGCTGCCCAGGGTTTCCAGCTCTGCCGTGCCCCTCGCTTTTCTGTGAAAACTCGGCATGCCCCGGGGGGCCTCTTTGGAGCCTGTTGGAGGAGATTTTGTAGTAATGAGCATTTGGCTTTTGTAATCCTTTTTCTGCTTCATGCTAGCAGCCTCGCACTTCCCACCTGTTCAAGCTTGCAAAGATATCATCAGCAGGCATTTTCCCAGGGGAAGCACAGTTGCGTCCCAAGCCCAGAGTAATCCAGGCTTTCCTCATTTCTCTGCAGAGGGCGTTATTTGATCCTGGTGCCCTCAGGAGAAGGTCCCTCCAGAACAAGCTCACCCTAGAAGCACTTGATAGAAGCACTCAAGGTGGGGCAGGGGGAGGCCGAGAGAGGATAACCCAAGGTGGCAGGAGGCTGCCTCGGTGGGGTTTGTGGTGGGGCTGTTCTGTTTAGCCAGAGTGTGGCCCTTTCAGGGGTTTACACTGTTTAACACTGGCTGAGTGTCAGGACTGGGGGGCTATGGATGGTGAGCTTCTCCCTGGAGCTGACTGGGAGGGAGGTTCAGCAGCTCTCTGGATGTTATGAAACCGCGGAGAGGCGCAGTCATCTTAAAAGGACAGCAGCTCTCACCGGCTGCTAGCCTGCCTCTGATGGAAGGTGTCGGTCAGACAAGCGAGAGGCTTCGGGCAGCAGTGTGTAGGGGACAGGTGTTCTTGGCCAGCAGCCTGCTTGCTCATGTTCCTCGGTGAAACCAGCCCTGCAGAGAAAGGGCTGCCTCAGCCCCGGTCACCCAAAACCTCTATGTAGAAACCACCCACCTTTGCTCTCGTTTGGCTTCCAGAGGGAATGCCCCCAGTGACACGGCATTCAGGTCCCTGGAGTAGCGGGTTCTTGTCCGACATTAACGAATGGGCATTGTGATTTTATCCCTGTGCCTTATGAACTTGGTTAAAGATTCGACAGTCACTGTCAGAGGCTGCAAGTCATGCAGGGACTTCTGAGCCTGCAGGTGAGGAAGAGCCCAGACCAGGGTGAAGTCTCAGAGCAACAACCCTCCCCGGGCCCTTCACCAAATGGCCTCCAAGGCCAAGGCCCTTGATCACAGGTGTGGTCCTGGTTCTGTCTGGTCCTCTCAGGTCTGCCCCATGACTCCCCTCTGCACTTAGTCTGTCTCCAAGATGGTTCTGGTGTGGACTTTCCTCCTCGCCTATGCTGACAGACCTCAGGAGGAATCCACCGCCTCCTCTTTGCTGCCAGGCCAATCACTGATAGCATCAGGCACATTGGCTTGTGGTCAGACTTCAGGGGTTCAAATACTGACTCCACCTTCACTTACGTCTGACCTGAGCAATTGTTTAACCTTTTGGCTTTGGGTTATTATTATTATTATTATTATTATTATTATGAACACAAGGACCGTAATGGCATCTGCCTCCCTGGAGTTGGAAGCTGGAACGGGGCAGCGCGTGGACAATGCTGGGAACAGTGCCTCGCACATGCCCGTACTCAGTGCCGTCATGGGACCCATTGCAACCTGTCTCCTGCATTGCATCTCCATCTGTGCTCTTTCACTCAGGCCCCGGGGTTGAGAACGAAACCCCTCTACTCATTCTCACGAGCAGGCCTTTTCCTCTTCAACCATGATTGTAACTCCCTGAGGGGAGGGCTTGTTGTGTGTTTCCTTTGTATCTGCACAGTGGTACTTAGCAGCGTTCTAGGCACCTGGTAAGGGTTTGAGTAATACAGACTGATTGGATAGTTAGTGATGCTGGGAATCTGGAATGTGGATTAAGAAGTATATTCCAGGCCAGGCACGGTGGCTCAAGCCTATAATCCCAGCACTTTGGGAGGCCGAGGCGGGCGGATCATGAGATCAGGAGATCGAGACCATCCTGGCTAACACGATGAAACCCTGTCTCTACTAAAAAATACAAAAAAGCCGGGCGTGGTGGGGGGCGTCTGTAGTCCCAGCTACTCGGGAGGCTGAGGCAGGAGAATGGCGTGAACCCGGAGGCGGAGCTTGCAGTGAGCCGAGATCGCGCCACTGCACTCCAGCCTGGGCAACAGAGCAAGACTCTGTCCCCGCTCCCGCAAAAAAAAAGTATATTCCAAATTACTTCCAGGCGTTCATCATTTCAATATCACACGGCCACATGGGAAAATGCCCACTATGTGAAATTTATTCATCAATTCAACAAATCCCCTTTATTGAGTGCTTGCCATGGCACGGTTCTAGTTCCTGAAGATTCAGAAATGAACAGATAGACAATATCCACACCCTTATCACTTACCTACAGCAGACTGACCGTGGTCAGATACAATCTCAAGAGGTGATCAGTGCCACATAGAATATAGAGCAGGCTGTATTGGTTATCTATCTCTGTGTAACAAATTATCCCCAAACATAGCAGTTTAAAACAATGCATATTTATTATCTGACCATTTCTGTGGGCTGGGGCCAGGTATAGCTCTACTGATCCTCCCACTCAGGGCTCCTTACAAGGCTGCCGAAAAGGTGCTGTCCAGAGCTGTGGTCATTGCAAGGTTCAACTGGGTCAAAATCCTCTTCTAAACTCACTCATGGGGTTGTTGGGAGGATATAGTTTCTCATCAGCTGTTGAACTGAGAACTCAGGTTCCAGCTCTTTGGTGAATGCCATGTGGGCCTCTCCATGGAGCACAACAGGAAAGCTTGCTTCATCAGAGTCAGCAAGTGAGGAGAGCCAGAGAGAGTGAGCACACCAGGGCCCTTGACTGACAGTCTTCCCAGTAAAGTAAGTGCCATTAGGAACCCCACTTTACAGATGAAAACAGAGGCCCAGAGAGTTAAGTATTTTGGCCAAGGTTATGTAACTACGTAACTAGAGAGTGGCAGGGCCAAGGTTTGATCCCAACCTGTTTGGCTCCAGTACCTGTGCTCCTAACTGCCACAGTGGACCATTGCTAAGCCTTTTAGTTCCACACACTGTCTGCTGCAGTCTTCCTGACAAGGGAAGATGATGCATTTTGAAGAGATTGTTGCTAGAACTTCATGGTAACTTGGATGTGGGAATAAGGGGAAAGAAAGACATTAACAATGCTCCCAAAGTAGGGTGACTAAGAAACTGAGTGAATGATGGTGCTATTACCCAAGATAGAAGATGATGGTAGTGGAGCAGGCCTGGGAGGAGAATAAATATTTCTGTTTTGGCCATGTCAGGGGTGATGTTCAGGTGTAGATGTCAAGTGGTCTATTGAATACACATGTCTGGAGCTTAAGGGAGCAGTCAGACCAGAGATACAGACTTTTGTAGTCATCAGTCATGGATGACCACTGAGAGAAAGAGTATAAAGGAGAGAAAATGACTAAAGACTTAGACCCCTGGCACCTAAAACATTTAGCTGCCTGGACAAAAAGGGAGAGCCAGTAAGGGAAATGGAGACATAGGGGGCAAGAAAACCAGGAAAGCATGGTGACCTGGAAGCCAGGTGAAGAGGAGCTTCCAAGAAAAAGGAAGTGGTTAGCTGTGCCAAATGCCTGGTGAGAGGGGATAGAGGACCAAATGGAAAAAGAAAGCTACAAAACTGTATTTTCAGAAATGTCCTAATTTTGCAAAAATAATTTCTCCCTGCCCAAAAAGAATAAAAAGCTCTTTGGGTTTGTTAAATCTGTCGACCAATTTTAATCCATGAACATGGTATATCTCTATTCTAGATATTTTAGAAGCTATGTGATAGGGGAGTGTGGGTTATGTTGTTTTCTATAAAAGGTGTTGAATTTTGTTCTGGAGGTCAGTTAATTACTGGCAGATCCTCTTGGTCTGGTCAAGCTTGGTTTGAATCTCTATTAGGGTTGGTCTATTTTTATTTTGTCCTTATTCCTAGGCTCTGGCCTTTCCTGTAGAGTATAGTCCTTGCTCCTAAGGCCTGGCCTTTTGGTGAACAAATACCCCGGGTACTCAGCAAGGGTTCTCTTGTCTGGCTTGGCCAGAATTCAAAGCTCTCCCAGCTCTGCATGACTCTAGAAGTCTCTGCTTAGCTTTCAGCCTTATAGCAGCTATGGAGTTTTGCCCTGCATGTGGGCAATTCTGCTCTCAACCCTCAACCCAGTACTCACAGGGTACCTCCAGGCAGACTTCTAGGGCCTACTTTCTGCACAAGATTCTTCTCTCCAGAGCCCAGACCTGCAAGTTCTAGCTGCTTTAGCAGCCCCAAACTCTTGATTTTTGCCTTCTCCAATCATGTAGGCTGCTGTGCCCCATCCTCCTGCGTAATGGGCCAAAAATCTGGGCAAACATGGGGCTTATCTTGTGTGTTTTCTTTCTGACAGAACCACAGTCCTGAACTGCCTGTTGCACAATGCCTGCAAACAGTAGCCTCAGATATTTTTGTCTAGTTTCGTGGTTATTTACAGCAGGAGGGCAAATCCAATCCTAGTCACTTCATTGTAGCAGGAATCAATATCCATTTGGTTTAATGTTTACCATTTCTTCCCATTCCCTATACCAGCTCATCACCCTTGTCAGCGGCAGTTCTATATATGTTTGTAGTCCTTTCGGTTGAAATAAAATTGAGTCAAACAATTTGTGATCTGAAATGAACAAAGACCCTGTAAAGACTTTTCAGTTGCCTTTTTAGGCTGGTATCTATCTGTAGAGGACTCCCAGGGAAGGGTTCTCGAGGAAGACTCAATGGGAATCCTTCGGACAGCAAGCCACAGGGCTGAGTATGAGGATGGCCTTCCTGTGCGGGGTGTAGGGTGAGCATCAGAGAAACAAATCAGGGATCCCTGAGTACAACAGTAGGGATTGAATTGTCATTTTAGCCTTCCCCAGAGATGCATGGTCCCCACGCACCGCCCCCACCCCCCAGGGTCTTTTCCTCTCTATGAAAGTCACTGACAAGTTCCTGTGGATCCCCTGGGGTCCCCAGGAATGTATTTTCTACTCTGAGGGCCAGTGGTTGTCTTTTTCCTGGTTGTGAGCTGTGAATAAAAATGGGGCCCTTAACACTGCCTGACTTGCCACATGTAGCCCTCTCTTCTAGGACTGTCCATACAAGCACATTTCTACCATCTACAGGGGCAGAATTCCGGTCACTTGCTACAGGCAAAATTCTAGATTTTTGTTTCTAAAGGGCCTCAGGTTACCGAGGTCTCTTGTATATTAGAATTTTACCACTTCTATCTGGGGGAATTAGGTATTTATCAGTATATTCTGTAATATATATATTTACTAAATTGTTTACCCAGCAAACTTTTATTAAGCAAATGCCAGGCATTGTGTTAGGTTCTGAAGCTCTCCCAGTTCCTCATCCAGGGCCCCAGGAACGCACTCAGGGACCATTTCAGACACATGGGTGAGTCAGTCCCTAATGGGCTCAGAAGAGAATCACCAAAATGTTTAAGACAGAACAATCCTGAGCAGTCAACATTTCACCCTCCCTTCCCCTCTCTTCCCTTTTGCCCACCAGACCCAAGGGCTTTGGACTCATAACGGTTTCCTTTTGTAGCAATGAGCTGAGGGGGCTACTTGCTTTGACTAAGGTGCTAAGATGATGAAGTCAGATGTCCTGAGTTTGCATCTTGCCTCTCCACTGACTTGCTGTGTGTGACCTTAAGCAAGTACCTTCCCTTCTCTAGGTCTGCTTCCTGAAAATTCAAAATCTCTGAAAATTCTGTTTTAAAATAGGTGCTGGAGGCGTGGAGACCTGATTCTCTGCCTAGTGCTTCCTTTGTTTTCATGGATTCGTTATTAATCAGATATCACTTCTTGCTAATGAAACCGTATATGAAACAATGACTTGATTTCTTTATATGAAACATACTTTGTACATCTAAAAATGTTGTTGAAATCATCTGAGCCTCTGAGCGAGAGCTTCGCCTTTGACTCTGAAGCCAGCACTGTCAGCAGTTTCTCCCCCTTATTGCAATGCTGTATGTGACTCAGTATGAACTAAGCAGGGGGCGGGAGGTGCAGACCACCCCAGTAATCCAGGCTTTCTCTGGAATTCTCCCACTTGTTTATAGTCTGGGCAATTTGCCTCCTGCTGCTGCATGACTCAGACTGGGAGAGCTTCCAACCTCGCAATGAGCCAGCGGCTCCCCGGAGTCAGACGCTGGCCCTTGTGTCTCAGGCTCCTGGAACCTTCCGATAAAGCCTCCACTTCCATCTCCTCCCTGGCCACATTCAGGGAGCAACGCCCCAACCCCACACAGAGACATACACCCAGTCAGTGCACCGTGCAAGCAAGGACTGTGGGTGAGGGGGTACAAGGGGGTGTCCCAACCCCTCACTGGGTCAGAATTTCTAGCCCCTCTCTTTGGTTTGTGTCATTTTGCTTTGAAATGTAAGTTGACTTCTGATCAGGGCAGATCTCAGTTTTATGGGACCTTGTGTAAGAATGAGCAATACAAAATAAGGAACACAAAATGAGACCTGGCGTCTTAGAAGGGGCCTGTGCAACCAGAGGGGCCTCGAAAGCTTCAGTGTCATTAGCTTCACAGCAATCCTGACTGTGGTCTGATTCCTTTAAGATCCAGAACAACTGCTCCCTGTACCTTAAGTAATTATCGTTTAGAATAAAGTCAGAAAATTGCTTGCTGTCTGTTTATTTTAGAATCAAGCAGCCACTGTATAATTTGAATTTGAGATAGCATTCTTTAAAAAAAAATTCCGTTCACAATAAAGCACCAGATTGAATGTCCGATGAGTCACAAATGCCCTTCTGAAAACAGCTGCATTATAGGGACTCACTCAGAAAACATGATTTTCCTTCCTCCAAGGGTCTCCCCTAGACCCTGGCATAGAATCACCCTGACTCCCCACTCTGATCCTCCCTTCCAGGCCTGTCCCTGTTCTCATTCCTGGTGCAGCAGATCCCTTCCACATTTACTGCATCACATCCAGCATCAATGTTTTTAACTCCAAGCATTGTTTAGAAAATTGTATAGAGGCTGGGTGCGGTGGCTCACGCCTGTAATTCCAGCACTTTGGAAGGCCAAGGCAGGCAGATCACCTGAGGTCAGGAGTTCGAGACCAGCCTGACCAACATGGTGAAACCCCGTCTCTACTAAAAATAGAAAAATTAGTCAGGCCTGGTGGTGGGTGCCTATAATCCCAGCTATTCGGGAGGCCGAGGTAGGAGAATCATTGAACTCGGGATGCAGAGCTTGCAGTGAGCCGAGATGGTGCCACTGCACTCCAGCCTGGGCAACAAAGAGCAAAACTCCATCTCAAAAAAAAAAAAAAAAAAAAAAAACTTATAGAAATTGATTAAAGCAGAATCCTGAAAGATGGTGAATGATAGGCAGGCAATGAGAGGAAGTGTCATGTTGTCCGTTGGCGACATTTGCAAACTCTCCTGGTTTAAAGTGATTCCAGAGCAACTTTATTTCAATAGTCTGTGTTGCACTCAAAGTAAATATTAATTCCATTATGCCATAAACTTTTATTTATCATGACAGCAAGTCATAAAGTTCTCTTACTAGAATATAGCTTCTAAATTGCGTATCATAGATGAGATACAACACACACATTGGATTCTAGCAGCAATTACCCACCATCCTTTATGCAAGTCGGTATTAAATGCACTTTCTAAATATGAGTCACAGTCTGAGCTTATGCAGAAAATCTTCCATGGCTGTTACCCAGGAGCCCAGAAATATGACATGAGGGTGACAGAGGAGCCATAGCCAGCAGGGGCCAGACACAAGGATCAAAGTGCACCCAGTCACCCGGCAGTAATTCATCTGAAGCGTTCTTTGCATATTACGGGTCTGACTTTTTAAATTACGTAAATTGCTCATTAGAAGTGCCTTGTAATTGCCTTACCCTGTGGTACTGCAAGAGGTGTAGATTTTAATTATTCTTCTTTGATTTGTAGTGTGGTTTGACTTTTTCAGGGTGATAGTTTGGAAAAATACAGATCTGCTCTAATTGTTGTACCAAGTAAAAATAGATGGCTTGTTGATCAACTTCCTTGACTTTGTGGTGGAACATACAAAGGGGTTAGTTTCCCAGCCCTTGTTGATGACCGAGGGGCTTTGCCCGTGGGGCCCGGGGAGGATCCCTGTGAGCCTGTAGTGCTGGTGCCTCGGGTTCAGCCAGCCCCTCGGATGACTTGTGTGGAGCCCGGCAGTGTATTCATGATGGATGTAACCACATCTTGGGGGTGTCTGCTCACCTCTTCCCCACAGCATGGATAGGAAAGAAAAATCCAAGGCCCACTCATCATCTTTGAAGACTGGGGCAGACACGATGGATGCTGGGGGCACCCTCATAGGGGGTGCTCCTGGGATGCCTGCTGAAGAGATGCTCTTCTCTCTAGCCCACTTCTCGACAGCAGCCTGGCCTCCTGCTACCCAGCAAGTGCTCTCACCTCCTGCAGCATGGAGGCCTCCACCTGCCCAGCCCCGCCCTGAGCCAAGCTGCTGTGGGCTCTGAAACGGGCTGCAGGCTTTCCCGGGCCCCTGGGCCTGGCCCCCTGTCATCCAGCACATGGAATCGATGAGTTGTGAGACCAGAGCCGTGGCTTCAGGGGTAAACTTCCAGGACTTGTTCTGGCTCATCTGCAGCCACGGATGAATAAAAACTCGATCAGGACGCTGGTCCTTGAAAGGCGGCTGTTTTAGGACTCACTTTTGGAAAGACAGGGGATTCTTTTTCCAAGATAAAATTATGCATTTGTCAATACAGCAAAAGCATCGACTGCTTTCTCTTGGGGGTGGTGGGTCTCTTGCCTTAATCATTCTCCGTCAGAAAGCTTTGCTCTTTGAAGCCTGGCTGGCATTGGGCTTCTGTGCATCTGCCCACGGAGAGATGCTCCTCAATCCCCTCCCACACCTGGCCCCACTCTCCCTTTCTGGAGCAGCTCACCTCTCGCCGACAATAACGGGGAGAGCCTTTGTGAGTCTAGGGATGGTTTTGTCATAAAGCCCCCAGCCCATTTCCTGTCTTTTCATCACCTGTTTTATGCATGTTCCAGGCCAGATTTTTGTGACATGAGAAATACCCGAAATATGGGCTGCCACGGTGGCTGTCATTAACCAACCACTAGTTGTGCCTTTATAAATTTTTACACACCGCTAAATTATAAATATGCAATGCTGAGAGTAATGAAATATGCACCTCTAATATCTGCAGTTAGAAGATTTGTAATTCCGCATGCATGTGTCATAAACTGGGAGGAGTTGGGGAGCTTCCTCTGGTTCCCATTTGGAGCCCCTGTTGTGCTTCTCCCCATCCCAGCGTCCCTCATGAGGGTCTTGCATCTCAAGGGCACCCTTTGGGGGAGCCTCTCTCAGGTATTGGGCTTCCCTGTTGATGCCTTTTCTTTTGTTGGTCACATGGATTCAATAAACATGGTTCACCAGCACCCCCATGTTTCAGACCTGTGCGAGGCTGGCGATCCGCAGCGTAATTAATCTCCCAAATCGTCATTTTTGGGAGATGCACAAATTACCAGGCAATGACAGCACAGTGCGATGAGGGCCCGAGGGGAAGGGTACCCGGGTGCCGTGGGAGGCTAGGGTGACCCTGAACAAATTCTGTAATCTCTCTGTGTCTGTGTCCTCATTTATGACTGAGGACAGTACCACCGCCTTCCTCTTGGTGCTGCTGGGAGCATTATATGACTTACGACATGTGAAGCATTTATTTAGAGTGGTGCCTGGCATACATGAAGCACTCACTAAGCATTAACTAGTATAAGCACCGTTATTATTACTTGACTTCTTCCTGTCTTCTGCCTGATAGCTGAGATGGTACCTAGAGCACTCTCTTCCCTCTTAGAGATCATGGCTTCAGTGCCACAAGCTTTGAGTTAAAGAAACATTGCATTTTTGTCCAAAACAGAAGTATCTTGTCTTTATGTTGATATCAAAAACAATCTATTATAAAAATGCAAACAGTATAAAACTGTATAAAAAGTCCCCCCTAAATCCAATGTATACACACACACATGCACAAACATTTTTATGAAGCTGAACCTTACTCTGTGTCTCGTTTTTAGCCACAACTGTATAGTGGACATAATTTATGTCACACAAATTAGTACATTTTACCAGCTGCAGGTGTTATTTTCTTAGCCTTTTGTTGGATGGTTACGTCGTTTCCATTGTTTCATTGATCCCACAAGTATTACTGAGCAGCTGCTAGAACGTAGCGTTCTAGGTGCTGGAGCTGTCCTAGCCCTTGTTGGCGCACAGTCTAGAGACAAGGGATGGGCAGACAATAAGAACTAGAATATGTTGCATGCCAAATGGTCGTGAGAGACACAGGGAAAAACAAAGAGAAAAGTCACGGAATGTGACCGCAACCTTAAATCCAGTGGTCAGGGCAGGCCTTGCTGAGATGACTGGCGAGCAAAGAGTTGAAGGGGTCAGGAGCCCTGTTGAAATCTGAGGAGAGGCTTTCCAATTACAACAGCAAATGAAAGCCTTTGAGATCACAGGACAACCTGGACAAGCCCTAAAAGCTCTGTACGAAGGGAAAGAGGCCAGACACAAAGGGACACACTGCATTCTATGGTCCTGCTTCCCTGAGATCTCAGAATAGGCAAATTCAGAGAGACAGGGATTAGGGTAGAAGTTCTCAAGGGCTGGGGGAGGGGAGGGAGAATGAAGAGTTATTGCTTAAAGGAGGCAGAGTTTCTGTTTGGGATGATGAGGAGTTTAGGAAAAGGAGAGTGGTGATGATTGCACAACAATATGAATGTCCTCAATGCCATTGAATAGTGCACTTGAAAATGGTTGAAATGGTAAATTTCATGTTATGTACTTTCTGCCACTATTTTTTAAAAAGACCTTGAGATGGGAGTTGGTATTGGATAGAATGAATGCACAATGTTTAACTTAATGAACATTCTGTTAATGAATAGTTGTTTCTAGTCTTTTGTTATTACAAACAATATTTTAATAATATTTGACAATTATTTTATACACATATGTCATTTTACACTTACGTGACTATGTAAAATAAATTATAGAAGAGGAAAGTTTAGATGATGGACTGTGTGGCTTGTGGCTTTTTATTTTCACGAATATTGACAAATTGCCCTCCATAAATGGTAAATTAAATTATATTCCAGTTAACACTATGTGAAATCATTTGTTTCCTCAAGCCCTTATCAAAACATTGTGCTAGCAAAGCTTTTTTTTTTTTTTTTCTTTCAGGTTTAACATATAAAATGGCTCTTATAGTTTTACTTTGAATTTATCTTATTAATGAAGTTGAACATACTTGTTTTCTATTCAGAAATTTGCAAATCTTTGTATTAGATTTTTGGGTTTTTTTCTTATTGGTTAGGAGAGGCTCTTTATATATTACAGAAATTAATTTTTCTATGATATATAGTAAATAATTTCTCAGCTCATAATTTGGTGAACAGATCAGTGGCAATAGGTTTCAGGGTAAGGTAAGGGTGTGACTACAATAAAAATACCAGCTGGGGTTTGGTGGGGGTTTTTTGCTTCGTTTTGCTTTAGATCAGTCTAATTCAAAAGTTTATAATTTGATTTTGCTTTTTAATATTTTTCTAGACATTTTAAAAAGTGTAAGTAGACAAATGTATCTCTTTTCTGTTATGACTTCTAAAATGTATGGCATAGAGAGGGCATTTATTGTTCCAAAATTACAAAACAAAGTTTTTAGTATTTTAATGTTTTTATTTTTTTCTTAATTTAAATCTCTGAATGATTTAGAATGTGTTATGGTAGACGGACAGTGTCGATATATTATACAACTTTATTTTTCTTCTCCAGATAGCTGCTCAAGTGCTTCCAAACTATTTACTGAATCATCTGCCTTTTTTTCTTGCTGGTAGGCATGTGCCTTCTCTGTTATATACTAAATTTCTAATTGTATTTGGATCTATTTCTGGACTGTCTATTCTCTTTCAATGAATTGTCTGTTTATCCACATTCGATTGCCACACTCTTAATTATTGTAGTTTTCTAATACATTTTCATATTCATGAAGGAAGTCCACCTTTATTCCTCTTTTTCAGAATGTTCTTGGCTACTTTTTCTTGTATTTCTCTAATGAACTTTTGAATTAGACTGATCTAAAGCAAAACAAAGCAAAAAACCCCCACCAAACCCCAGCTGGTATTTTTATTGTAGTCACACTCTTACCTTACCCTGAAACCTATTACCACTGATCTGTTCACCAACACTATAGTTTTGTCTTTTTGAAAATGTCTTATAAATGAAATTATACTATATGGAAACTTTTGAGACCAGTACTTTCATTCCACTCAATGTTGCAATTCATTACTTTTTCATTGCTGAGTAATACTCCGTTGTATTTATGTACTAGTTTGTTTATCTGCTCCCTGGATATATAAGTTTAGGATGATGATGAATAGATGTTCTACAAATATTTACATATAGGTTTCCATGTAAACAGTTTTCATTTCTCCAAGGGAAACACTCAGAGGTGGAATTGTTGTGTTAGATGGTAAATGTATGTTTAACTTTGTAAGAAATTGTCAACACATTTTTATCATTTTGATTTTGTGTGTGTTTTGTTTTTTGGCTAGTTTAATAGGTATGTACTGGTGTCTCATTGTGGTTTTAATTTGCATTTCTCTAATGGTCAATGATGTCGAACAACTTTGCATGGGCTTATTTTCCATTTCTGCATCCACTTAAGTGAAGTGTCTGTCCAAATTTTTGTTCATTATTTATTGGGTTGTTTGTCTTCTTGCTGTTGAGTCAGATATGTGATTTGCCAATATTTTTAACTAGTCTGTAACTTGTCTGTTCATTATCTGAAGAGTGTCTCCTAGAAGAAAAGTTTTACAATTTCGATGAAATCCTATTTAGCGATTGTTTCTTTTACGGATTCTGTTTTTGGTTTTATGTCTAGCAAATATTTGCTTAACTCCAGGTCACAAATATTTACTCCTATGTTCGCTTTAAAAAAGTGTATGATTTTACATATTACACTTAGATCTAGGATCCATTTTGAGCTAACTTTTGTATAATGGGTGAGGCTTAGGTTGAGGGTTTTCTGTTTTTTGTTTTTGTTTGCATTTAGATGTGTTATTGTTCTAATACCACTTATTGGAAAAAAATCTTCTCCATTGAATTTGCCTTTGCACCTTCGTCAACAAATCAATTGTCTGTATTTGTGGAGTTTATTTCTATTATGTCTCTTCTGTTCTATTCATTTATGTGCCTATTACATCACCAATACTACACTGTTTTCATTACTGTAGGCCTATATAGGTCTTCAAATTGGTTAGTCGAATTTCCCAAAATTTAGTTTTCTTTTAGGAAATTGTTTTGGCTCTACTAATTACTTTGCCTTTCAATATACATTTTTGAATCAGTATGTCTATAGTTACAAAAAGAATTCTGCTGAATTTTTTATTGGTATAGTGTTACCTCTATAGATCACTTTGGGGGAAACTGGAAACCTTTCCTATGCTGAGTTTTCCAATACGTGACCACAGTACAATCAGCTCTCCATTTCTCAGATACTATGTTGGTGGATTGAACCAACAGTGGATCAAAAATATTCAGAAAAAATAACAGCAATAAAAATAATACAAGTAAAAAATACAGTATAGCAATTATTTACATAGCATCTACATTAGGTATTAGGTGTTATAAGCAATCTAGAGATGATTTAAATTATATGGGAGGGTGAGCATAGGTTATATGCAAATATTATGCCATTTTATATAAGGAGCTTGAGCATCTGTGGATTTCTATGTCCACAGGGGTTTCTGGAACTAATCCTCTGCAGATGCCAAGGGACAACCATGTATCTCTCCATTTATTTAAGTCTTTAAAAATTTTTTTGTTAGTATTTTGTAGTTTTCAGCATATAGATGCTATATATATTTTTATTAGGTTTTTACCTAAGTATTTCCATTTTTGAACTATTTTAAATGGCATTTTTTAAAAACTGGCTTTCACTAATTCATTGCTAGTGTATAAAAATGCAACTGAATTTTGTGTGTTCATCTTATATCTTGTGACCTTGCTAAACTCACTTGAGTTCTAGGATTTTTTTTTTTTTTTTCTGTAAATTTCTTAGGATTTTTTTGTGTGGGCAATCATGTTATCTGAAAATAGGAACAGTTTTACTTCTTGTTTTCCAATTACAAGATTTTATTTCTTTTTCTTGCCTTATTGCACTGGCTAGGGTTTCCCTACAAAGCTTAATAGGAGTTGTGAGAATGGACAGTTTTGCCCTGTTCCTGATATTAGAGGGAAAACATTCAAATCTTTCACCATTAAGTATAAAGTTAGTTGTAGGGTTTTTTGGTAGATGCCCTTCATCTGGTTGAGAATATAATAATGTTTTTCCTTCTTCTTTGGATTGTTAATATGGTAAATTACAATGATTGATTTCTGGATATTGAAGCAGCTTTGTATTCTCATGATAAATTCCATTTGGCCATAGTATATTCTTCTTTTTATATGTTACTCAATTTTATTTTCTAATATTCTGTTGGTGATTTTTGCATTTCTGTTTCTGAGAGATATTTGTTTATAGTTTTCTTTTGTGGTACTGTCTTTGGTTTTGGTATCAAGATGATATTGATCTCATAAAATGAATTGGGAAATGTTCCTGCCTCTTCTATTTTCTGGAAGAGATTGTGTAAAATTGGTACTATTTCTTCTTTAAATGTTTAGTAAAATTTGTCAGGGAAACCATCTAGGCCTAGAGAATTTATTTTTTTCAGAAAATTTTAAGCTACTAATTCAACTTATTTAATAGTTACAGCACTATTCCAATGGTTGTTTTTTAAAATCTGGGTACATTTTGGTAGTTTGTGGTTTTCGAATATTGATTTAATTCATCTAAGTTGTAGAATTTATCTATGTGAAGTTGTTCAGTGTTTTCCCTTATCTTTTTCATGTGTATGGAGTCTAATATCTCATCTCTCATTTCTGATATTGGTAGGTTTTGTCTTCTTTCTTTTTTCTTTGTTAGTATTGTGAGAAGTTTATTAACCTTATTTATCTTTTCAGCAAACTAGCTTTTGCTTTCATTGATTTTCTCTATTTTTTTCATTTTCAATTCCATTTGTAATTCATTCTTAATTTCCTATCTCCTTTTGGCCTGCTTTGAGCTTAATTTGCTCTTATTTTTCTAGTTTCTTAAGAAGGATGCTATATTATTGATTGAGACCTTTCTTCTTTTCTAATGTGAACATTTAATAGGATGAATTTTCCTCTAAACACTACTTTGGCTGTATCCCACAGACTTTGATATATTTTTATTGTTTGATCAGTTAAAAATATTTTCAATTTTTTTTTAACCTATGGGCTATTTAGAGAGTTTTCTTTTCCATTTTCAAGTATTTGGAGATTTTCCTGTTACCTTCCTGTTACTGATTTCTAAATTAATTTAATCATCAGGGAATATATTTTGTAGATTTCAGTTCTTTTAATTATTTTAAGGTTTGCTTTATGACTCAAGACATGATCATGGTGAATATTCCATGTATACTTAAAAATAATGTGTATTCTGCTGCTGTTGGGTAGCGTACTCTCTATCAGTTAGAGTTGGTTGATGGTGCTATTGAGTTGTTCTATGACTTTGATTTCTGTCTACTCATTCCGTTACTGACTGAGAGAGAAATATGGAAGCTTCCAGCTATAGTTGTGGGTTTGTTTAGTTTTCCCTTCAGTTCTTTAAGTTTTTGCTTCATATATTTGAAACTTGTTATTATGTGCATACACATTTAGGATCATTATGTCTCTTTTTTTATTAAGCACTCTCTCTTTTTATCATGGTAATTTTCTTTGCTCTGTAGTCTACCTTGTCTGATATTCATATAGCCACTCAAACTTTATTTTTCATAGTATTTGCATGGTATATCTTTTTCCATCCTTTTACCTTTAGCCTACTCAAATCATTATATCTGAAATGAGTTTTTTATGAACAACACATCGTTGGGTCATGGTTCTTTGCTATTCATCCTGACAATCTCTGTTTTTTAATTATTGCAGTTAGACAATTTTTATTCCTGTTTTTGTTCCTTTGTTTCCTCTTTCCTACCTCCTTTTATGTTATTTGAACATTTTTTAGTGTTCTATTTTACATTTTCTTTACTACATCTCTTTGTATAGATTTTTAATGGTTGCTCTATGGGTTACAATACATTCTTTTTGCAGTCTACTTAGAATCAATATTTACCATTTCAAGTGGAACATAGCAAGCTTAACATCATACAGACTCCTTTATTCCCTCACCCCGTATATTTTAGTTGTTTTATATATTATGTATATATATATAGTGAAAACCCCAATAAGGAATGTTATGATTTTTGCTTTCCCGTATATTTTTTTTTTTTTTTTTTTTTTTTTGAGACGGAGTTGTTTTGCCCAGGCTGGAGTATATTAGTGCAAGCTCCGCCTGTTCACGCCATTCTCCTATCAGCCTATAGTAGTAGAAAACCCCAATAAGGAATGTTATGATTTTTGCTTTCAACCATCAAAAATATTTTAAACTACTTGAGAATAATTGTCTATTATATTTACCCAGGTCTTTATTAGTTCTGTTGTTCTTCCTTCTTTCTTGATGTTCCAAACTTACTTCTGCTATCTAATTTTCCTGCCATCTGAAGCATTTCTTTTAGAAATTTCTTAGAGCAAGTCTGCTGGCAACTAATTCTTTTAGTTTTCCTTCACGTGATATTGTCCTGATTTTAGTTTCATTCCTGAAGGATATTTTTGCTGAATCTAGAATCCTGGGTTGACTGGCAGTGCTTTCTTTCATCACTTAAAAAATGTTTCACTTCTTTCTGGCCTCTGTAGTTTCAGAGGAGAGATCTGCAGCCATTCAAATCATTGTTCCCCAAGGGGTCAATAACTTCTTTCTGTAAAGGGCCAAATGGTAAGTATTTCTGTCTTTGCAGGCCATACAGTCTATATCACAACTACCTAACTGTGCCATTGCCTCACTAACACAGTCATAGATACTGAATAATAGAATGGTTATGGTTATGTTCCAATAAAACTTTATTTACAAAACAAGCAGTGAGCCAGATTTGGCCCAAGGACCATAGTTTGCTGACCTCTGCCTGGAAAGTAATGTGTCATTTTCCTCTGGCTGCTTTCACAATTTTTCTTTTTAATTATTTATTTATTTGTTTATTTATTTATTTATTTTTATTTTTTTTTTTTTATGAGACAGTCTTGCTTTGTTGCCCAGGCTGGAGTGCAGTGGCACAATCTCGGCTCACTGCAACCTCCACCTCTTGGGTTCAAGCAATTCTCGTGCCTCAGCTCCCTGAGTAGCTGGCGCTACAGGCGCACGCTATGACACCCGACTAATTTTTGTATTTTTAGTAGAGATGGGGTTTTGCCATGTTGGCCAGACTGGTCTTGAACTCTTTGGCTCAAGTGATCCGCTGACCTCAGCCTCCCAAAGTGCTGGAATTATAGGCATGAGCCACTGTGCCCAGGCAGCAAGATTGTTTTTCTTTGTCTTTAGTTTTCAGTTTGATTCGGATGTATCTGATTATGGATTGCTTAGGTTTATCTTATTTGGAGTTCACTGAGCCTTTACATCTGTAGGTTTACATCTTGTGCCAAATTTTTGAAATTTTCGATGATTATTTACTCAAATATTTTCTCTGTACCACAGTCCTCTTCATCCTCTTCTAATATTCCAGTAACACAGATATTAGGCCTTTTGGTATCATCTCACAGTTCCCTAGGCTCTGCTAATTTTTTTCACTCTTTTTTATTCTCTCTTATTTGGATTGGATGATTTTTATTCAGGCTCACTTTTTTCCTGTAATCACCATTTGGCTCTGTAGCCCACTCAGTGAGTTTTCTGTTTGGGTTATGGTAATTTTCAGCTCTAAAATTTCCATTTGGTTCTTTATATTCTCTACTTATTTTCTGAAACATTTCATTTTTCCATTTGTTTTTAGAGTGTTTACCCTTACTTCTTGGAACATTTCTATAATAGCTGCTTTTAAGTCTTTGCCAGATACTTCTACCATCTATGTATCTATTTCTATGAAAGTTGAGTTTTTTTTTTCTAGTTGTTATTATGCCAGCCATTTTTGGATTTTATTCTGTGCATTTTGAATATTATGTGATGAGACTCTAGCTCATGTTGAGATCCGAAGGAGAATGTTGACATTTTTGTTCTCGTAGGTAATCCACCCAGGTGGGTTCAGGCTGCAGGTTTCAGCCTGAACTTTTATGGACTGTGCTTTCAAGGTTCTGTTTTCAAAGCCTTTGTGTAGGACCCAGGGGCTGTCCTGTTTGCGCACCATACAGTGGCCAGTTTGGGGCGTGGGTGTAGTTTATCCCATAGTTCAGTTCTCAAAGTCTTTGGCATGCTGTTAGCATCAGATCCATGCATATGGTGCTTGGGGTTGAGCCCAGGAGTTTATGAGCAACTTTGTGAGATCTTCCCTCTCCACCGTCTCCTTGGGCCTCTCTTTTTCAGTCGTCTGGCCGTAAAGCTGGGATTTTAGTTACCTTGGTCAGTTGTACAGATGCCATGACTGCGCCAACATCTGGGACCACAGCAGTAGGTCAGAGACTGAAAGAAAACAACATGAGTTCGCCTGACTCCCTTGGGATCAAAGGTCTAGCTATTGGTGAGAGAGGTTCCCTTCTTTCATGGTTTTAGGCACCTGTGGGCCTCA
The DNA here is from genome assembly GCF_024542745.1 of Macaca thibetana thibetana. NCBI lineage: Eukaryota > Metazoa > Chordata > Mammalia > Primates > Cercopithecidae > Macaca > Macaca thibetana. Next base: position 6,424,848 of record NC_065578.1, read on the forward strand.
CCGTTGCTATCTCCACCCAGGATTGCCTGGGGACTGCAGTGCAAGTGAATAGATAAAAGAAAAAAAAAAAAAATAGGGGATTTCTTCTGCTCTCTCTGAGTGTCCAGAGCCTGTTTTCTTACTCCTTGAGCTGCAACCAGAGCTTACTGTGGCTTTCTTTCTTTCCACAGTCCAATTCCTATTTTCAGGCTGCCTGGAATCCAGACTCAGGGACGAAGGAAGAATAGGAAGCTTATGGCTCTTTCAGGGGTAATTCTGGTCTTCCTCCTTAATTTGCCTGCTCCTCTATACCTTTCAATGTCCAGATTTGCTGCTTTCAACATCAATCCAGGTTTTATAGCTGTATTCAGGACACTCAGTCCATCTTGCCTGGAACCAGAACTGCTTCCATATACTTTTGCTCACTTTCCAGGTGCCATCCTCTCTGTCCCTTACTGACTTTCAGCGGGGTTTGTTCTCCTTTGGGCTGCTTCCAAAAGGGCCTTCTTTTCTTTGATGGATTTATTTATTTATTTTTTCCACTTCCTTCCTGAGTTCTGCCAATTCATGTTTTATTCCCCTTTGATGTGATTTTGTGCCTTTCCTGAGCTTTTGTGTCTCTGCTTTGAGTTTTTGTTTTAAAGAAGCACTTGTTCATTATTTTTTGAAGTTGTGGTAGTGTTTGGTCAACAATTTTTAATGGCTCCATGACATTTTCCTGGTGAGCATCCTACATTTTTTTATTTCTATCTTGTTACTCCTTTTTTTCCTGTATGTTTATACTAATTGGATTTTGGTTCCTTTCTTGTGATTCCTATATTTCCATAAAGTGGATCCCACTTTCCCACCCCCCAGAACTACTATGTGAAGGAATTTCTTACAGGATGTGATCTAGGGTAGGGCTTCTGGCTAACATAAATTTCCTCTGAATCATAAAGGTCCTTAGACACAGAGCCGTGTCTGTATTTGTGAACCTTTCCCTATCTCCAGCCAACAGAAATCAGCAGCTGCAGAGGCGATACTACCAATTCAATTTCTCTTCTCTACCATCTCCTCTTTCCCTCTCCCATATCCAGTTCCCTGGACCAGCCTATGAGTCCTGGCGGTGCTCTGCTGCCAGTCTATGAATCCTGTTTTCCTTTTTCTGAACAGAAGCTTGTTTTGTGCCTCAGGGCATGTGCTCACTGTTTTGATGAACTGCACTCCACGGCTTTGCCTGAGAGCTGCAGCGGTAGACGTCCTCGTTAGGGATCTTCCTGTAACCCTGTTAGACCTTTATTGCTTTGGTCGGCCCTTCTCCAGACACTGTTAAAAGAGATTAGAGATAATTTCTGGACATCAAACCTAGAATTGGTATTTCTCTTGTTCTCCTTAGCATTGGGGCGGGGGTAATTTCCTGGAGGAAAAGGGAGTAGCATTATATTTACTCCACTATATGAAAGTCAGAGTTTGGGTTATTTATTTTTGAAATATGATACATATTATCAAATTGCCCTCAATAATCTTAGATGTCCTTATAATTTTCTTTATAAATTTAACCTGATGTACTAGGAAAGAAGTACGTGGGGAGACAGACAGTGCCTGTGAAAAGGCAGGAAGGCAGGTTTGGAAGGGGGGCTACTTAGCTGCAGCCATCGGTCATCCTTGGAAGGCAGTGAGAAAGCAGGGCAGAGGGGGCACATCAGAGCTCTCAGAGGCACAGGAGGGCCACTGAATTCAAGGATTACATGTTTTGAAAACATTTTTGCCTCAGAAATCTAAACTCCTACCCACAGCAGGCCAGGCAACCAACCCTAATATTCTTAAGAGACAATTATTTGCAAAGGCAAAAAGTTTATCCCCCAGGAGGGATCCATTCCCAGGCTGAACAACTCGGTTACCAGCAAGTTCTCACACAAATGTAAAGTCTGCCTGCCAGTTACTTTGATCACTTGGTCTTGTTCTTCCATCCAGAGCATCCCTGGAATCTGCTCCTCTCCGGACACAGGGCAACCGTTTGAGTACTCAGGCAGGGTCCTCCAGTGGATGACCTTCCCCACAGCCAGCTCTGCAGAGGACAGCAGCTCTGGGTGGGCACACCCTGTGTTATCTGAGTCAAAGGCCACAGCTCCCAGTGCAGGACATGGAAAGGGTCCAGGGAGAACCTTACAGTGGGAGCCCCAGGGTTTGGGATTTCGGATGCTCTCAAGTGTGTCCTGTGGGTGGGGAGAGTCCATTTGCGTTCCATGTAGATTCATGCCCTGTGTATCCATGGTGCTGTTTGTGGTTCCCAACTGCCATCTCCAGTCCAGGCATGATTAACTCTTTTTATCATGGAACCTGAGTGTCTCAAGTGATGGTTCCCAATAATTCTAAACCAAGTGAGCAAATAGGCTGTGATGGAAGAGACAGAGGGGGCTGTGAAAAAGAACGAGAGCAGAGCTTTTAAATCACCATGCGACAAATGGAATCATGACTTAGGTTTCACAATTGAGGTGGCTGATTTCATGTGCTATTGACAAATCTTTCACATTTCTGACAGTTACAGATTTCCACCTCTGGAACGTAAAGTCTGCATTCATGGAGGTCAGCTTCAGGTGCTCCACCCCTAAGGCCTGACAGTACTTTGCTGTGCATCTGAGATCTGGCATAAACAGTCTCTGACCACCAGAAAACCTAACTTTTCTTCCAAGTCCCAAAGAGATTACAGAAGTTTTAATCATCCTGGGACTGTCTGTGGCTGAAGGATTGATATGACCTTGAGACATTGACAAGAAGAATGATTAGATTCAGTGAAAAAGAGAGCAGGGGATGAGGATGTTGAAGGGGTTTTGGACTCGAAGGTCAGTGAAGCGTGCAGAGAACACGAAGAATGAATGAGAACATGCTTGGAGGTTACATTTCATTGCCCCTTCTCCTGGAAAGCAATTGGCAGCAGCTGACTTGCAGAGCATCGCTTGGACCGGGGTTCATGTTGAATCTACCCACACACTTTAGGACTTTGTGCAGTTGGAGGGAGGATTGTTTGGGGCTTGGAGCTGCAGAAACATTATTCCTGTTGTCAGCTGAAGAAAATTGTCTGGATGTAAAGGATAGGCCTTGGCCTGACTCTATTTGTGGGGGAGGCAGAATTTGGCTTGGCATTTTATTTTCTATTCAAAGGATTTGAGATCTAAGAGATGAGGGAAGAGATGAGGAAAGAGCTTGTTGCCTTCTCCATTTCTTTACCTGAATGTAGACTGGTTCAGCAGCTCAGGGTGAAGCCTGGGAAGCAGGCCTGGTTTTACCGTGGTGAATCTTATCAGCTGGGTCAACATGGACAACTCTTTATAGACTTTCCTGAGCCTCAGATGCCAGATGCGGGGATTCTGTTCTGTAGGACCTTGTTTTTGTGTCCTGAGGCTGCCTTAAAAGGATTGCAAACTGGGTAGCCTGAAACAACAGCAATTATTGTCTTATAGTTCTGGATGCCAGAAATACAAAATCAAGGCGTGGGCAGGGCAGGCTCCCTCAAAGGCTTTAGGGGAGGATCTTTCCTGGCCTCTCCCAGCTTCCAGTGGCTGCAGCGATCCTTAGTGTTCTTGGCTTATAGATGTGTCACTGCACTCTGGTGTCCTCCCTGTGTATTTCTGCCTTCAGGCCATCTACTCCTCTGTCTTCGTCCATTCTCTTGCTGGTGTAAAGACACTACCTGAGACTGGGTAATGTATAGAGGAAAGATTTAATTGACTCACAGCTCCATATGGCTGAGGAGGCCTCAGGAAACTTACAATCATGGTGGAAGGCCAAGCAGAAGCAAGCTTGGACCTTCTCACATGGTGACAGGAGAGAGAAGTGTGGAGCAAAGGAAGAGCTCCTTATAAAACCATCAGATCTCATGAGAACTCAGTCACTGTCCCGAAAACAGCATGGGGGAAACAACCTGCCAGATCCAATTGCCTCCCACTGCGTCCCTCCCACGACACACAGGAATTATCGGGATAACAATCCAAGATGGGATTTGGGAGGGGACACAGCCAAACCGTATCATCCTCCCTGGGTATTCACATGGCCTTCTTATGTTGACACCAGGCATTGGATTTAATGCCCACCCTAATCTAATATGACCTCATCTTAACTAATTACATCTTCAGGGCCTGTATTTCCAAATAAGGTCTCATTTAGGTTCTGGGGGAACATAGATTTTGGAATATTCACCTTGGTATGGATCCTTTAAAGATTAAAAGAGATAACACAAGTGAAGTAGTCAGCGGAATGCTTGACGCACGGTAAGTACTCAATAAGTGGTATTTATTGCTGTTGCTGATGTTATTGTTGCTTGTAGCATTCATAGAGTCCTTTCTAGAAAGGTGGCTGTACTATTTCATCTAGTGTTCATAACAGTTCTGATCATTCATTTAGTCGCAGATGTTTATATGCCCAGCAATCTGCTAGACTGGGGAATGCAGAAATGAAAGGCCTGGCCTTTTGTTTTCAGGGAGTTCACAATCTGGGGAGGAGGCAGACGCACACTAACAGCCTGTGCTGAGGTCCTCGGGAGGGGAGGGTGGCCATGCCCAGATAGGATGGGGGGGAAGATGCTCTGTGGGAGGCCTCCTGGATGGATCAGGCAGATTCTCAGAGGCTTTTGAGCTGAAACTTGAGGGTGAGTTAGGGTTCCCTCCATACAAATGGGGTACAGCAGTGTATGGGAGAGCTGCAGAGAGTAAGGGAGCGCCCATTTGTTCACTCAGTGGCCGTGTGGGGCCTCAACTTCGAAGCAACTTCCGTCCTGTCTGCCAGGGGTAAGAAGGTGGTGCAGAAACAAACTATCAAGATGTGGACCCTGTTCTTGGAACTGGATGGACAATAACCTGCCGTAGGGAGCACAGCCCCTCTGGAGACCAACATTGTGAAGGGAAGCTGCTCCCTTGCCAGGGGCACAGGGAAGGAAGGCCTAGGACTGGGAAGGGACCACAGCAGGCTTGCGGGAGTAGGAAGGAGGCCAGGGTAAATCCCCAGGAGGCGTGTGGCCCCGGGACAGCCCACCTGACTCTGATCTCCCCTGTCACTTAGTCTGGGACCTGGAAACTGGCAGCAGCTTAGGTTATTTAGCTGTTAGCTGTGGCTGTTGAAAGGATGACAACTCTATGATCCACCTGTGTGACACTGAAGAAGTCACTCAGCCTCTCTGTGGCTCCCTGTCCTCATCTGCAAAATGGAAATGATGACAGAATCACTGTGAGGGTTCAGTGAATTAATATGTGTCTAGCCCATAGAACAGTGCTTGCCACAGTAAACGCTGCTTACAGGTTTGCTCATGTTGCTATCTAAGCAAAATTCCCAATCAAAGGGCTTTTAAAATGAGCTGGCAATGACTCTTTGTCGGTTCTCTCTCAGTTGTACTTCATACCTTTAAACGCAGGAGGCAGAGAAGATGGCACAGGCCTGGAAGCAGTTGAGCTGGATGACGTCCACACGCAGGTGTCCTGTCCGAGCCTGTGTCCTGCGTCAGTGACTAGTCAACTGGTATATCCTGAATGGAACGCAGCCCTGGGCAACTTAACAAAGGGCTAGAGGGCATAAGTTTCAAAACTCTTTTTGGGGATATTTATAAGAGACACTTGCATCGGTTAAAAATAATAATAATTGTAATGTGACCAGAGCTACAAATTACTGATTTTCTCTGTTTCTGCCCTGCCTAGGGCACATTTCTTGATCCTTTTTAAGCCAAGAGGAGATGTACTTGCTTTGCCCATTGATGCCCTTCCTACCACCCAGGCTCTGACGACTCAGGTGCCTTCCCTAAGAATGGCCTGGGGAAATGGGCAGGTATGTGGAGCTAGTATGCTTGAAAGAAAGGGGGCGGGGGAAGATGACTGCAAGGTTGACGTCAGGGCCCAGTGTGCCAGTGCAGAAGCAGGGAGGCCCCATCCCTGGCTGGAAATTTACTGCAGCTCAGAGAACAGGCCTACGTTCCTCCAAATAAGGCAGAAATCGTCCTGCATTGCTAGTTGTACAAAACAGGGAAGCACTGAGCAGTGGCAGGTGGCACCTGGAGATTTTCTGAATTTTAGGCATTGAATCAGCCCATAAAGGCTTCCCTGGGGGATGGTGGACTTGGTCAGTGACTGGTCAGCTGGAAGTCTCTCCTGGGTGGTTACCTGGTATATCACGAATAAAATATAGCACTGGACAACTTAACAGGGAACGGGGGGCGAAGGCCAGTGAGTTTCACAGCCATTTTCGGGGGATATTTACAAGAGACACTTACCCTGGTTTAAGAAAAATGTAATGTGACCAGATGAAGGGGTGGCCTGCCCCTCCACACCTGTGGGTGTTTCTCGTAAGGTGGAACGAGAGACTTGAGAAAAGAAATAAGACACAGAGACAAAGTATAGAGAAAGAAAAGCGGGGCCCAGGGGACCGGCGCTCAGCTTACAGAGGACCCACGCCGGCCCGGTCTCTGAGTTCCCTTAGTATTTATTGATAATTATCTTTACCATCTTAAAGACAGGGGAGTGGCAGGACAATAGGATCAAAGAAAAAAGAGGAAATCGGCAGTAAGACATATGAACAAAAACCTCTGTGACATGAATAAGTTCAAAGGACAATGCTGTGCCTTGAGATGCATATGCAAACATCTCCATAAACCTTTTGGCAGCATAGTTTCAGTCTATCACATGGGGAGAAACCTTAGACAATACCTAGCTTTCCTAGGCAGAGGTCCCTGCGACCTTTGGCCGTGTAGGTGTCTCTGGGTAGTTGAAATTAAGAGAATGGTGATAACTTTTAACCAGCAAGCTACCTTCAGGCATTTTGTTTAACAAAGACACATCCTGCATAGCCCAAAATCCATTAAACCTTGAGTCACCGCAACACATGTCTCTTGCAAAGGACAAGGTTGGGGGTAGGGTCACAGATTAACAGCATCACAAATACAGAACAAAATGGAGTCTCTTATGTCTACTTCTTTCTATATAGACACAGTAACAGGCTGATCTCTTTCTTTTCCCCACAACCAGAGCTAAGTATTTCTGATTTTTCTCCTCCATCTTGGTATCCAATGAATCACAGCTAGTATGAACTCTTGACTATATGAAAGGGATTTTCTTAGTTGACCACTCAACCGAGAGAGCTGCCAAATCAGAATTCCACGGGAGAGGATGGCTGGGTTCCTCAGCTATTTTGGGGGATGACATAAAATGTTGCGAAGGGAGAACCTTTCTCCTCTGCAGTCAGACGAGAAGATTTTTTTCCTTGTTGTGCAGGACTTCACATGCTACCAATGAAAGCCAGCTCCCCAGTGCCACGCATTTTACTCATTGCTGGATCCCTAGGGCCTAGCACAGTGCCTGGAACATGCACATGCCTCTGGGCATATTCGTTGAATGAATGAAGGAGGGAATGCGGATGAGTGAAGGTGCACTGCTAGGGAAACTGGGAACGTATGAAGGCAGCACAAAATCGTGTGTGTTGGAGTGAAAATGGACGACTAGAGTCTCAGAGAGCTTGTTGAACTGTGGGTAATGTTAATTCAGCCAGTCAGTCAAAGGATATTTTGGGAACCTTCTTATACCAGATACATTTCTTGCCTTCATGGAGTCCTCAGTCTAGGGGAGCGGGGAAGGCAGACACTGAATGACCAGCTACATGATTTGTTACTTAATTAATTAATTTGTGGTGGGCAGTTCAGAGGAAAGGTGCAGGGGTGAGAAAGTGGCATTTACGTGGAGATCTGAAGGAAGGGTGAGCTTGAGATAGTGATATGGTTTGGATCTGTGTCCCCGCCCAAGTCACGTGTTCAGTTGTAATCCCAACTGTTGGAGAGGGGGCCTGGTGGGAGGTGATTTGATCATGGGGGCAGATTCCCCCTGGGTGCTACTGTCGTGACAGTGAGTGAGTTCTCATGAGATCTGGTTGTGTATAAGTGTGTAGCGCCTCCCCCACCCACCTTCCTCCTGCCCCGGCCATGTGAAATGCCTGTTCCTGCTGTGCCTTCTGCCATGATTGTAAGTTCCCTGAGGCCTCCCCAGAAGCTGATGCTGCCACGCTTCCTGTACAGCCTGTGGAACCGTGAGCCAATTAAACCTCTTTTCTTTATCAATTACCCAGTCTCAGCTATTTTTTATGGCAGTGCAAGAATGGACTAATATGAATAGTAAGGAGGAAACACATACTGGGCATCAGGATATAATCATTCATTCATTCATTCATTCAGCAAATAATTACTGAGCAGCCATCATCTGTCAGCCGCATTCCAAGTCCTGAGAAGATTCAACAACGAGCACAATAAGGTCCTTGCTCTCAATGAGCTTAAAACAAAGTGTAAAGTTTGTGCGTCTTTTGTTAGATGTATTCCCGAGGAGTGGATGTTTTTGATGCTATACTAAATCGGTTTTTTTTTTCCCTTGGCATGCTAAAAATTTTGTTATTTATTCTGTGGCTGCCAATACAGAGAAATGCAATTCTTGTGTGTGTGTGGGCCTTGTACCCAGAATCCTTGCTAAATTTATTTACCCAGTCTAATAGCTTATCTGTAGTACTCTGGGTATTTTCTACATATACAATCATGTCATCTGCAAATAATGGAAGTTTTATTCAGTAATCTTTATGCCTTTGATTTCTTTTTTTGCTTTATTACACTGAGTAGGATCTCCCACCCAGTATCAAGTAAAAGTGGTAAGGGGATTGTAGGCATTCTTGTCTTGTGCTCTTGATCTCAAAAGGAAAACTTTCATTAATTCACCTTTAACTATGATACTTGCTGTAAAGTTTTGGTATGTATTCTTTATCAGATTGAGGAAGTTATCTTCTATCCCGCTTTTCTTAGAGTTTTTGTTTTTTATTGCAAATGAAGATTGTTATCTGTTCCGTTTGAATGAAAATGTTTTCTGATTGAAAAAGAAGAGATCACAGTCATCAAATCAGTTGGCCATATGCTATGTATCTGAGGCTGTAATAATCCACTCTAGGAAAGACATCTGGCGGGTGGGTGTGATTGATCAGGGTTGCTACTCAGTTGAACTTCCGGTAGTTGATAGGCATCTTTCAGGATCCATCTGGTTTCCTCAGGGTCTACATTGGTGAATTAAGTGAAGACATGATGAGGACCACCCCTTCTGCTTCCTTTAGATCCTTAAGGGTGGCTGTCATCTCCACTCTCCCCCTGGGCTGTGATGTGTGTTTTTTTGCTATCTTAGCCAGCATGGTGAGAGGGATAATTTCAGAGACTTTTGCTTGCCTTTTCCCTCTTGTACCTCACAGACCAAGGGCCCAATGTGGGGCTGTACCAACTGCCAAGTAGGCTAATCCCAGTTACACATTCGAGAAGAGGAAATGACCATCAGTTGGGCCCACAGGCTCAGTGGATCCATTGTAATGAGACTTTGGGCAGGACTCCATTTATTATCAGGCTCCTAATCTAACAGGGGGACCACGATGACACCTGGGGTCTCTGAGTCTCAAATCAACTTGGACCCTGTGCCAAACCATCCTTAAAATACCTGGGTCTTTCCCAATACACACTTACCCAAATAAATGGCAGTAAGCCCCTTGGTGAAGGAATGGGGGAATGAGCTCATTGCATACACTTGCTGTGGAATTGCCAGGTCCTTTCTCTTGGGCACCTGCCCATCTCTTTTTCCAGCAAGTTGCAGGTCTAAAAACTGACTTGCGTCCAGAGATTGGTAAGGGATTGTGACTTTTTATGGAAGTGACTGTCATCAGCCTCCCAGGCATCCAACTTTGATTTCTTCTACTCAACAAGCTTGTAAGCTGCCCATCCATCTTACCCTGTGTTCCAGTGACCTTCTCTATAACTCTCAGCAGGCCGTCGGCTGCCACTCTGACCTTGCTGCTCATTTTGGTAGTTGTGGCTCCTGACTTTACCATTTTGGGGTCCTATCACACCATTGCTATCAGCAAGCCAGGTTCTCTGTCAGCCTCTCCTTCCATCAGCCCTCTGTCCCTGGCCTGCAGAGGGGAGCCACCCCTAAACTTTTCAGTGATGCTTGGCCCTCTGGCACAATCCTTATGACCTTGGAGAACAGTGTGCTCTTTGGTCTTTCCTGTGGGACGTACTCATCAGCAGGTATTCTGGGCATACATGATAGATCTATTGTAGCATGCTCAAGCTCCTGGGCCCTTTAATCCCTTCTTCTGCCAGCTGTCAGGGCTTTTCTGACATTTCAGCATCTCTTTTTGCATATTTTAGGAGCCATCCCAGTGGAGAGTTCACACCGTCCCCAGGGATCCCTACTGTGGTGTTAGACATCAGGAGAGTACCTTTTCTCTATCTAGTCTTTTGGTCAGGCTTACTTGACCAGGCTCCCTCAGAGTCCATCCCCCCTTGTCCTCCCTCCTTCCTGGTAGCACATGTTGGCTAGAACTTGCACCTCCTTCTCCTTTCTTATCAGGCCCAGCACCTCCCCTGCTGGGTTACGCCACCACGTAACCCTAGGCCCAATAGTTAGTAGGGAAAGTGGGAACATGTCTTGAGTCGAGGCACCAGTTACCTTGTAGGGGAGAGACCTCTGCACTGTTTTCTAGAACAGGGGTTTGCTAGCTCTGGTAAGGGAGGGGTGGATGCTTCTGCAGGCCTGGAAGATTTGGAAGAGTCTGAAGAATTCAAATTATTTGGGGACATTGGCACAGATGTCCCTATCCCCTGTGTTGGGGTCATCAGTTTTCTGAGCCTGGTGTCTGACTCTGGCATAACAAACCTGTGTTGGTTGCCTGTCTAACCTGCTTTGCATCTCTGCTACTTGATCGGTTAGATCCTAGGCTTGGTCCTGGGCTTTATCGGCCCCACAATCGAAGGCTCTCTGGCTTTCTCATTTGGTTTCCAATTGCATATTAATTGGGCTGTTTCTTATCTTTCTGTAAAGCAGAGGTCAGTGAACATTTTCTCAAAGGGAGAGATGGTAAATGTTTTAGGCTTATTAGCCATATGATCTCTGTTGCAGCTAGTCTGTCTTTGTAGAAGGCAGTCAGAAATGGTATGTAAATGAATGGGTGTGGCTATGTTCTAATAAAACTTTATTTTTAAAAACAGATGGCCACCTATGGGCAGCTGTAGCAATAGCCATCCAATTCTGTCATCCCAACAAGAATTCTCAGACACAGCTGGTGGGGATATAAAATGCTCAAGTCACTTTCTTTTTGACTCACACTTGGTAGTTTGCATTTTTCTAATAATGTGTCCATTTCTCCTAAGTTTTCAAACAACTTGGCATAAAGGTGTTTATAACATTGCCTTATCTTCTTAATCTCTGTTTCGTCTGTACTTATGTGTCTGTTTTTTTCCTAATGTTGTTTAATTGTACCTTTGTTCCTCTTCCCTTAATAAGAATTGCCAGAGATTTGTCAATATCAGACTTTTCAAAGAATCAGCTTTTGACTTCATTGATCCCCTCTCTTGTGTGCTTATTTTCCGTGTCATAAATTTCAACCCTTCCGTTTCCTTTTTTCCTTCCTTCCTTCCTCTCTCCCTCCCCCTTCCCTCCCTTCCTCCCTCCTTCCCTCCCCTTTTCCCTTCCTCTTTCTCTCCCTCTTCCCTTCTACTTTTTTTGTGTTGACTCAATTTTTCCCTGTGTGTCTATTATTTTATTTTTTCTATTTCTCGTTATTATTTTTTACTCCTTTTTTTTTTTTTTAATTAACCTTAAAATATATAACTTTTCCTCAAAGTACTACTTTAGATGCATCTATAAGTTTGGGTCAGTAGCATTTCCACTGTCACTTAGTTCAATATATTTTCCAGTGTTTACTTTTATTTCTTCTAAGATTTATGGCTTGTTTGAAGTATTTTGAAGTTTCCAAATATATGGGGAGGAGGAGATTTCCATTATATCCTGTTTAGAAAAGTCTTCCTCCAGATATCCACGTGGCTTGCTCCCCCATGGCCTTCAGGTCTTTACTCCAAGTTTACCTTCTCGGGAAGGAAATCCAAACCACCCAATTTAAAATTGTAAAATTGTGCTTCCTCAGTACTCCCTACCTGCAGCCTGGGATTATTCTATTTCTTTTTTTTATTATTTATTCTTTTTATTTTTTCAAGATGAAGTCTTGCTCTATTACCCAGGCTGGAGTGCAGTGACGCGATCTCCACTCACTAGAACCTACATTCCTTTAAGAGCAGGGATGATTGTCTTCTTTTATTCGCTGTTGTAGCCTTAATGCACAAAGTACTGTCTGGCACTTAGTAGATCTTCAGTAAATACCTTTTGAATAAAGGAAGGGCACGTTTATTAAAATTTTCCATCCTAATTGCCCTGTGATCATGCTTTGTGAAATATAGTTTCTCTCAAATTTGTTGAAACTTGATTTACAGTCTAAAATGTGTTCCATGTATGCTTAAAAAGGATGTATGTTCTGCAGTGCAATGCCCTATATGTTTGGTCAAATTTATTAATTGTGTTATTCACATCTTTTCTATTCTTCTCTTTTTGTCTATTTGATCTACCAAGCACTAAGACACGTATATGAAAATTTCCCATTATGATGATGTATCTGTCTATTTCCTCCTTGAATTTCTGCTCTATGTTGCTTTAAATATTTTAAGGCTATATTGTTGGGTGTACACAAGTTCAGAGTTGTAACTTCCTCTTGAATAGTTCATCAATATGGTGATCCTCTTTATCTCTAGTAATACTTTTGGCCTTGAAATCTATTTTATCTGCTTTCTTTTGATTAGTATTTGATCTCTCTCTTTCCATCCTTTTACTTTAAACATTTCATTTCCTTGTGTTTGCACTATTCCAGGTTTAAATAGCATATATCAAGACTCTTAAAAAAATCTAGGCTAGTAATCTCTTCTTTTATTTTGAGAATTGAATGTATGTACTTTGGCTGTAATTATTCATTTATTTGAATTTATTTTTTCCATCTAGCACTTTCCATTTGTTCTGTTTTTATTGTTTTGCATGTGATTTTTTTTTTTCTTTCCTTCATTCGCCATGTTTTCAATTGAGTTTAATGTTTTTCCCTTTTCCATTTTAAAATGTCTGTGCCCATCCTGGCCAACATGGTGAAACCCCATCTCTACTAAAAATACAAAAATTAGCTGGGTGTGGTGGCAGGCGCCTATAATCCCAGCTACTGGGAGGCTGAGGCAGGAGAATCGCTTGAACCTGGGAGGTGGAGGTTGCAGTAACCTGAGATCATGCCACTGCACTCCAGCCTGGGTGACAGAGCGAGACTACATCTCAAAAAAAAAAAAAAAAAAAAAAAAGGCTATGCTTAGAAGCTGTATCCTTTATTTATATTTTTCAATGGTTACCTTAGAAATTCTAACATGGATATGGTACCTTAACAGGGCCTAAGGTTAATCTACAGTTTGACCATTCACTCAAACCATCCATGACCAACCCCCACCCAGGCGTTCCTCCCTCTACTAATGTGTTCTTTCTATGAAGATGTTGATTATATCTTGATTTTCTATACCCCTCCAAAATAGACCTTGTTATCATTATCATTTTACACAATTAATATTTCCATTCTTCCCTTCAACAGATACTTATTGAATATTAAATTCCACACACTGTTCTCAGAACATAGGAAACACAAAGAACAGAGAAGGCACAGGTCCCCACCCTCATGGACTTGACATTCTAGCTGGGGTGACAGATTCTAAACAATAAACATCATCCACGAGGAAATGATAGAAGATGTCAGAAGGGGTCATGACTGGGAGGAAAAGGTAGAACAGGATAGGAAGGCTGGGAATGCAAATGGCAATTTTCTATGGAGTGCTCAGGGGCGGCCTTGAATGAAGGCTGGAGGGTGCCAGGAAGGAGCCATGTCTGCCTGGAGGGGAAACACTGAGGTGGAGGGACAGCCAGTACAAAGTTTTAAATTGGAGCATGCTGAGCGTGTTCAAACACAGCAAGGAAGCCAGCATGGGAGGGTCAGCTAGGATGCTAATGTAGTAACCAGACGAGAGGTGATGGTGACTTGCTCCAGGGTATAGCCAGGTGGATAGGGAGAAAGGGGTCCGGGACTTGGCACAGATCTCCTAATGGAACAGAGATGGGGTAGAGTCAAGCTTTTTTCTGCATGTTTTTGTCTTGAGCGCCTAGAAGAATAGAGTGGGCCGGCCGGGCATGGTGGCTCAAGCCTGTAATCCCAGCACTTTGGGAGGCCGAGACGGGCAGATCACGAGGTCAAGAGATTGAGACCATGCTGGCTAACACAGTGAAACCCCGTCTCTACTAAAAAATACAAAAAACTAGCCAGGCGAGGTGGCGGGCACCTGTAGTCCCAGCTACTCGGGAGGCTGAGGCAGGAGAATGGCATAAACCCTGGAGGCGGAGCTTGCAGTGAGCTGAGATCCGGCCACTGCACTCCAGCCTGGGCAACAGAATGAGACTCCGTCTCAAAAAAATAAAAAATAAAAAATAGAAGAATAGAGTGGGCCGTAACTGAGATGAGGAAGCTATAAGAGAAGCAGTTTTGGTGGAAGCATGGGAGATCTGCTGTGGGCATACTGCATTTGAGATGCCTCAAAAATTCAGAGAGGCAGCTGGATCACCAAGTCTGGCATTTCAAAGGCAGATCCAGGTTTGGTTTGTTGTTGGTGGGTTTTTTGTTTGTTTGTTTTATGAGGCAGCGTCTCACTCTATTGCCCAGGCTGGAGGGCAGTGGTATAATCTTGGCTCATTGCAACCGCTGCCTCCCAGGTTCAAGTGATTCTTGTGCCTCAGCCTCCCAAGTAGCTGGGACTACAGGCGTGCACCACCATGCCTGGCTAATTTTTGTCTTTTTAGTAGAGACAGGGTTTCATCACGTTGGCCAGGCTGGTCTTGAACTCCTAAGCTCAAGTGATCTGCCTGCCTCAGCCTCCCAAAGTGTTGGGATTACAGATGTGAGCCATTGCACCTGGCCAAAAGATCCAGGTTTTGTGGACCTGAAGCTTATGCAATTTTGAGAGCCTTCTTTAAGGAACAAAACATAAAGTTACATAAAAACCAAATACAAGAGAGGCCCAGAAACTTTAGCTCCACTAGCTCTGCAGACCGCTGCCTTTCAGCAGTTGAGGAGAAAAGTCAAGCTGGAAAGATAAACGTGTACGTCATCAGCATGGAAGTAGTACTTCTAGTTGAGAGACTGAATTGTGTCCCCCTCAAAAGACATATTCAAGTCCTAAGTCCCAGTACCTGTGAAGGTGACCTCAATTAAAAATAGAGTCTTTGTAGATGTAATCAAGTTAAAGTGAGGTCAGACTAGAGTGAAGTGAGCTGTAAATCCGGCATGACTGGTGTCCTTAAAGGAAGAGGGAAATTTGGACACAGATACACAGAGGAGAAAAACATGAAGCGATGAAGCAGAGAGTCGAATGATGCAACTCAAGCAGAATGCCAGTCGAAAACACCTGATGCAAGAGACAAGAATCAAGCCAAGGAATGCTAGCACCTAGTTTCAGACTTAAGCTTCAGCAAAATCCCACACTGGGAAACGGGCGGATCACTAGAGACATCGAGAATCCTGGGAACACGGTGAAACTCCCCTGCAGCCGGCGGGCGCCTGTTCCCAGACTCGGGAGGCTGAGGCAGGAGAATGGCACGGCCCTGCTGAGCTGAGATCCGCACCTAGATTTCAGACTTAAAAAAAAAAAAAAAAAAAAAAAAAAGACTTCCAGAACTGTGAGAGAATATGTTTCTGTTGTTGTTGTCACCCAAGTTTGTGGCACTTTGTTATGGAAGCCCCATGAAACTAATACAATGAGGGAGTGAGTAGGAAAGGACATCAGAATCAGCCCTGAGGCTTGTCAGGGACATAGGAGGTCCAGGAAAGCAGGTAGAGAAGACATGACTATGAGGTGGGAAGGACCCCTCAGGAGAAGTGCACTGTGACAGCCAAGTGAACGAAAAAGGATGAAGGAGGAGGAGGTGATATGCCATCTTCAGGTCACATTCAAGGAGCCCTGAGAACTGGCTATTGATTCAGCAATGAGGAGGTTTTTGACTAAAGTAGTTAGGTGGATAGGCGGGGGGGAAAAAGTCTGTTGGAATTGGTTTAAAAGAGATCAGGATGAAAGAAATGGGAGACAAGTAAGTAAAGATGTCTGTTTTTAGGGATAACTGCAAGGAAAGCAAAGGAATAAGGTGGTAGTGTTGGAAACATGAGGAGAAGGTTTTTTTAAGATCGAAGAAATAACAGCATGTTTATATGCAAGTTGAAATGATCTGGTAGGGAGCGGAACATTGATAATATTAGGAGACAGTGGGCGGGGAAACTGCTGGAGGAATGTCCTTGAATAGGTAAGAAGGAGTACAGCTCATGCATGGGAGGAGGGACTGTTTATATTTTTTCTCAATTCCACCACTTTCTTTCTCATCATTTTTTCTTACATCTCAGACCTTCCTTCTGGGATCATTTTTCTTCTCCCTGAAGTATGTTCTGGAGAAGCTTCCTTTGTGGACTCTTGTTGGAAGTGAACTCTTAGGTTTTGTTTTGTTATTGAAAATATCTTCATTTCATCCTCATTATTTACAGATTGTTTTCCTGAATATACAATTTCAGGTTGACAATTCTGTTTGTTTTTCTTTTCCCTCTCAGCACTTGAAAATATTAATCCAGTGTCTCTTGAGACTTATTGTTACAATAGAGAAATCAGCCATCATTCTAATTGTCATCTCTCTTTGACTGCTGTTGAGGTTGTCTCTCTAGCTTTGTGTTCCACATTTTCACTGTAATGTATTAGGTGATGGTTTGTTTTTGCTTTTCCTGACTGGGATTCACTGGGCTTCCTTCTCGGATTTGATGGCTGGCTGTCTTTCAGAAGTTCTAAAAATTCTCAGACAGGCTGGGGTGATGGCTCACACCTGTAATCCCAGCACTTTGGGAGGCCGAGGCAGGTGGATTGAACTCAGGAGTTTGAGACCAGCCTGGGAAACATGGCAAAACACCTTCTTACAAACAAAAAATTTGCTTGCTCCTGTAGTGGCATGCTCCTGTAGTCCCAGCTACTTGGGAGGCTGAAGTGGGAGGATGGCTTGAGCCCAGGAGGCAGAAGTTGCAGTGAGCCAAGATCTTGTCACTGCACTTCAGCCTGGGAGACAGACCCAGACCCTGTCTCAATAAATAAATAGATAACAAAAAATAGAAATTATTGGACAAACTCAGTTATCACCACTGCCCTGTTTTTCTCTCCTTCTTGAAGTCAGATCATTTGTATTGTACTCTGCTTTCTGCATCTTTACCTCTATTTTATGTTTCAACATTTTCTCTCTGTATTGGCTTTCTTAGTAATATCTTTTTATTTGTCTTTTAATTCACCAATTCTCTCTTTTTCTATCTAATATTTTCTTTACACTGAGTTTTAAATTTTAATTGTTGTATTTTTTATCTCTATAAGTTCTATTTACCTTTTCCCCCCAAATCTGCCTAGTTGGTTTTGAGATTTTCTTGTTCCCTTATCATACTTTTGCTTCCCTCTTTTCTTTCTTTAAACAGATTAAACAAACAAATTTTTTATTATGTTTTTGATACTTCCAATATCTGAGTCTTGGCAGATCTGATTCTTAACTTTTCTTCTTTGTGCTGGTTCTCATATATGGAGGATTGAGTCCTCTTGTGCCTGGTTATTTTTTCCTTTGACCTTGTGCTCCAAAAGCTGCACCAGAGACAAAATCAAAATGCCTGAACTCCACTTAATGCATCTTCATCCTTCCTAAATCTGCCGTTAAAAATCCAAAGAATGTGATTATCTTCCCTTCACATAGAAGTGTTAAGTCAAAGAAGTTGAAGTAACATCTTGAAAAGAAAAATCCCAAACGCTAAATTAATAACTTAATGTAATTTATAATTATGTTGGAGTTATAAAATCTCTTCCCCTAGATGAACACAAACTGTGACTAAATGTTTTCTAAATAATTAAATTTAATATTTTGACCAATTAGGATGTTGCAGGTGTGTTCAAAATTAATCATTATTTTTCTTAATTTAAGACATTTTTCATTAGTGGAAAGAAATTCCAAAATTTGACACCAAACTTAGAACCAAGAGATTCTAAAATTCTTTTAAAATTTTGCCAATTTATGTCAAATTGTCTCTCCTGTGACCAAAAACATTTTGCTCTCAGGCTTTGTTTTTCTGAAAATTCTTTTTTATGTTTCTCCCATGGTTGATCTCTCTAGAATCTGAGATCTGACAGCTGAAGGGACTTCGAGGTCCATTTCTCCCTGAAAGCTGACCACAGACCATCCAGAAAAAGTGATTTCCAATAAATACCCTACGTGTGTGATGATATAGAGATGAGGGAGAGAGACTGTTCGATTACAGAAGTGATACCCCATCTCTTCTATGGGTAACCCCAAATTTGTTGCTACTGAGGTTCTATAATGCCAAGGCTTGCAGAACTATCACTTTTATAGATAATGATATGAAATCCCATGTAATGATGATTATCCCAACACAAAGAGAGGTTTTTTCCTTTTTTATGATTATGAAAATACACACACAACTGGTAAAAATACACACGATACAAAGGATATGCAGTAAGAAGGCTGTCTCTCCCACAGACCCTCCAGGCCCATGCTCATGGGGAACAATGGCCACAGATGGATTTCCAGGCTGTTCTTGGTCACCTCAGCCCTCTGCTTCTTTCTTCTCCAACACTTTCTCTCGGGCTTCAAGGCAGGCAGCAGACATGGAGATAGGACTGGTGGTCATGGCGCTCAGCTTTGAGCCGTTACTATCAGGAAGGGAAGGAGAGAAACTTGGGTGTGTTGAGTGTCAACTGTTACCAGGCACAAATCCGGGCTCTGCATGTGAGATCTCTACTCCACAGAGCAACTTACAGAGGTGGGTATATAATATGATGAAGTAACAGAGGGTCCAAGACACCAGATGGCCAGCCCCCAGCCACAGGCTTGTAATAGTCACAGGACCCGGATTCAGCCCGCTCTTGTTTTGACCATGCAGCAGGAGGAGGCCTGACGGTGCAGCCGCTGCCAGGGAAGAGGCACGTCTCTTGTCCCTTTGCTACCCAGAGCTCCTCTAGCATCCTCCTTGGCTGGGAGATGAAGCGTACACCCCCTTCTGAGGATCCTTCTGGACCCAAATGTGAGTTGACACCAGAGATGAGGAACCAGGAGCACCCACATGTAGCATGGGTGAACCCCAACAGGATTAGGGCATTTCACCTCATTGAATCAAATTATTGATTGCACATTTGAGGTCACCCTAGTCTCAGATATCTGAATTCTAAATAAAGACATTACCCAGGACATGTGAACATGTACTGGAAAATATCAGGCAATGGTTCAATCACATCTATTTATACTAATCGGCTGTTAAGTTATTAGAGAAAAAAGTATTAAATGCCAACATGGTTTCCTGTGTCGATTCTCTCTTTGATGCAGGGAATGGATATAACAGTGAAACCTGGCCAGCTGGAGCTGTGTACATCCTATCAGCCAGATACTGGGGGAAGCAGGCAGGGCTGGCCTCATAGTCACACCACCGGAGTCAGGCTGCGGCCACATCACAGGGCTTTGGGAGATTGGGGCCATGTTTGGCTCATGGGGTTAGAGCTGGGTGCAGTGGCGTATGCCTGTAATCTCAGCACTTTGGGAGGCCAAGGCAGGTGGATCACCTGAGGTCAGGAGTTCGAGACCAGCCTGACCAACATGGCGAAACCCCGTCTCTACTAAAAATACAAAAATTAGCTGAGCGTGGTGGCAGGTGCCTATAATCCCAGCTACTCAGGTGGCTGAGGCAGGAGAATCACTTGAACCTGAGAGGCGGAGGTTGTGGTGAGCCAAGATCCCACCATTGTACTCCAGCCTGGGCAACAGAGCGAGACTCCACCTTAAAAAACAAACACCTCAGTGAGGTCCCCCATGCCAGACTTTCAGAGGAGAGCAAGCCTATGGGACTATCATCAGTTCAGCCAGGTACCCCTGAAGGCAGCAGCAGCCCTCACGTGGATCTCAGGACCCCTTTATATGCTTAAAAATGAATGAGGATCTCACAAAGCTCCATCCTTCTTACATCGTTTTGATTATGTGAGTTACATCTCCTAATATTAACTGTATTTGCATTAAAACTGAGGCAAATTAAAACCTGAGAATACACAAGCACTGCACATTCCATGAGCTGCCAGAGCAGCAGCATCATCACATCCAGTGGCCTCTGGAAAATGCTGTGGCACACACAAGGCACATCACACGCTAGCATTATTATGAGCAGGGTCTAGAACCCCCTGGCCACGCTTTGAGAACCTCTGCCCTTGACACCCCCTAGAGAGCTGACCTAGAGAGAGAACCATGTGCTTAGCAAGACAGGTAACCTCATGCCTGGGTCAGCAGCTCCTCTTGGTCTTCTACCTCTCTGACCTTCTCAACCACAACGAATGGGGACATGAGGAAGGTGGCCGTCGAGGGCTGCTGACTCTGGATAACTTACGTGTCCCTTGTGATTCTTATTCTGCTTTGGATGATCCCACAGAGCTCCTTTGAGATCTTTGTATTTTGGCAGCAGGAGGCCCATGACAAACTATTTGGGATTCGAGACTTAGATGCCTCTCCCCAACCCGTTTGTGCAGAAAGATTGACTTTCCCCACAACATAAATGTCCACACTGAAACCCTGTAACTCCATCCTTATTACACGGTTCCAGGGAGACTCTGGGATCATGCTTCACAGTTGCTGTTTGTGCACCAAATAGAAATGTGGCAAGAGGGCACCGGGTCTGGAGAGGGTCTGCTGGTGTGGGGCCTCTGAGGGGGCCCTGCTCTGCCAGTCACTCTGAGTTCCCTGTCAGGAGACTCATAAAGAAGGCCAGCGAGGACTGCGAACACATGTTTATTTTATGAATGACTTCGGGGAAAGAGGAGAAAAAAAAAAATCCTCCGGAATGTCATCCAGGAGGCTGTGTTCTTTTTATTATGTTTTGTCGGTAAACAAAAAAAAATTGCCACATTTAATACTTATACCAGTCCTGTGGGATTTCTCTGACTAATGTAAAATGACAGTTGTCGCAGCATTCTATATAAATACAAGTCTGTTTGTGGGAGCCTGTTCTATTTTTAATGTAAACCACACCTAACTCGCTCTGAAGAATTGTACCCTTGGAATTTAGAGTCCTGTCTGTTGTCTCTTCATGGGACTGTATTATCTCAGGAGCAGCCCGGAAGAAACCAAAGACATCCAGAACTTTTCAGTTTCATGTGAGAATTATTCACCTAATTTTCCCGCAGCCATTGTGTTACTTAATTTATTGTTGTGTGGAGCTGTATGGTGATGTCGCTAATGAGCGACACAGTGTACTTGGTGAGCCAATCCATAATTTAGGAGGCTGCTGATGATCTTTGTGCTGTCTGCAGGCTGAGCAAAGCGGGCAGTAAAAATAAAGAATATACTCACAGATTACAGAAATGAGCACACACCCGCAGATACACGCGCACACACACAATACCCATTACTGGGCTTGCAACCCCCATGGTTGCATGAAGCATGAGCTTATGTGCTGAGAGGTGCAGGGAAAGCTGACTGTAGACTTGATAAGTTCACAGTGGACTCATGGCCACCCTGTTGTGGACTGTCACACATGGAGAGTTGGTGGGAGAAGTTGGCTTCCATGAGGGGGCAAGTGTGAAGCCTTTTATGGTCTGTTCCCTTGCATCCCTCAGCCATTTCTTCCTGCACCCACTCCAGAGGGCGTGAGAAACAGAATGCTCTTTAATCCTAGTGGCAGGTCACCCAGTGACTGGCATTCAGGAGCTGAACTGATTGATGGTAGAATTGATGACGGCGCCCTTCTCTGCAGTTTTTGGACGGGGATGGCAAACGTGTCAGAGGACGACTCTCAGGTGATGACGAGCTTCCCTGTCGAGCTCGGGCTCTGCAAGCTGTGGCAACTGGCATGCGTTGAACCTCCTTGTCATTCCTGCCAGTGAGGGAGAGACCCTCAGGGGAGTCGGATCTAATACTGGACCCCACACTGCAGAGTGATGATCGCATAGGCGTGCCTTCCTGCAAGGTCACAGGTGGAACAGGGTACAGACAGAACACACCGTTCTCTCTGCTGTGAAATTCCCTTTGCACTGGGAGATTTCCCGGCAGAGGTCCTACATTTTGGCAGTGAGAAATGTCAGGGGCTCCTGCTATGTGCGGCCAAGGCATTGGATCTTGATATCGGATCCAGGAAGACAACTTGTGAAAGGAAAAGGCTGAGGGTCTTAAATGCTGCTGTCGTCCCAGCTTCTAGGGAGGCTGGGATTACAGCCTCCTCCATGTTGCAGATTTTCCAATAAACACCCTGGTGATCTGTGTGCCTTGCAGGGGCGTGAAGCCTGGTGTATTTACATACCACGGGCTAGCTTTAAAAATCAACTTTAGATTTGCCTTGCCGTTTGCAATCTCTTGAATAAAGCATTTTTGTAGCCTCCTCAAAATCCTCTCTCTGTGTTTACATTTTAATGGGCATTCCAGTGAAATGGAGGAATTTTTTTTTTATTACTTACATTTATCAAGGAAGGAGGTGGGGATGGAAACCGCCAAGCAGCAGGGCCGCCTCTCTTTAGACTCCTGGGGCTCTCTGCTCTCCAGCAGGCTACGGCCTGATGTGGGCAAAGCATGCCATGTAGCCGGGCAAGCGGGAAGGAGAGGAAAGGCCATTTTAATTTGGCTTTTAAATATACATCCCTGAAAATTTACACAATTTTAAAATAGTACTGCAGATCTCAAACATCGCTGAAAGAAATGAACACGTGTAAGAAGATTATTAAATTGCACTGGTCTATGTGGAAAGTAAAGTCTGTCACATGTAATGAGGTATCATTCCAGAATTATCCTTTTGGAAAAGAAAGGGGGAAAAAAATCCATCTCTCCGCCAGGGCAGAGGAGCCCTTGACTAGTTCTTCATCGCAAATACTCTTGGAAGGAGGGTCCTAAGGTGATCTCTCCACTCCTTGGCAACATTTTCGGGACGGTTTAGGTTTCTGTGGCTGCATGAGGGGAAACCCCTCTTGGATCTTGGGCACAGAAGCCACCTTCTGGAGGCAGTAAGTTCTTTTGGATGCGGAAACGGAGTTTCTGCTTACCCTAGCATGTAGCTAATATTAAGATCTTCTTGTCCAAAGGGCTTCCCTATCACAGTCGATCATATAGTGGTAATAAAATTGGGCCAAGGCAGCTTCCGGGGCTTTGCATACGTGGAACTGCCAGTGTTTTAATCTCCCCCTGGGGATGTCTGTCTCGTTCCTCCCCTGACATTCCCAGGAGATCCCTAATTAAAGCTACAGATGCGGTTTAAAAATACACTCACCAGATGTTAGTTTAAAATGACCTATAACGGGCAGCAGAGATGGAAGAGGCTGACGGTGTCTGAGGCCTTCGGGTCGCCTTTTCCTAGGCTGTCATTCGGTATGCAAATGAAGCCCAGCAGAATCTGAGAGCCAGCTCTGCCAAGCCATAAAACCAACTGCTTTGAAAGCAATGCATCAGTAATTCTTATCACCTGGCATCTGGAGTGCGGGAAAGCTCCGTTCCTAACTAGAACATGTCATAGCATGACTTAGGAGGAAGCTCTCATTTTGCACTCCGCAGACAATTTAAACTGATGAATCTGCTTGCTGAAGCTCATACAGCTCCCTTTAGGACAAACCATTTTTTAAACCAAATCCAGGCTCTGAGACACCCCTGCTATGACTTGACTGGGCCTATATACTACGGAGAAGGGGCCTTGTCTGGCAGCACAGCTTGTGTGTGTGTGCGTGCGCGTATGTGTGGGGTGGGTTGTGGGGGCGGGTGTCAGACCCTGAGGCTACACTTCTGGGGTTTTGTTTGGATTCTTCTGTGCAAGTTCCCACCAAGTTCCCAGTGAGTTAGATCTCAGACTTTCAGGGTAGTCCCGGTTTGCCTTGCAAAGCTAAGGAAATGGGGAATGTCATGGGTGTCAATATCTTTGGGAATGAAAGAACTCTCTTTTCCTGAGAACTGAAATTTACCAGCAGGATATTCCTATCGGGTATTTATCAAAACAAACATATAGGTCAAATGACAGTTTACTCAGCAGCCACCTGTCAGTGCCTTGGGACGTCAGCAGTCCCGGGGATGCCTGTCAAAGCAGCTGAGTGCTCTAGGCCCTGCACATTGCCAGCTTCCCTCCTGATGCCCTGGAGCTGGGACTCCAGCTTGAGGCTTCCCCGTGCTTTGGATAAAAAAATGGGCCTGCACCTGAGAACCATATACGTCTCGCTCTGGGGAGAAAAACCAGGCAGGGCTCTCACGCAGAGGAAAAGCGAAGCCAGGATTTATACTCAGAGAGGATGGGCAGAGAGCATTCACGCATGTGTTCTCCAGGGTGGAATCTGCCAGGCTGACTTACAGTGCAGGAATTTCGCCAGTCAGTGGAGGTAGATGTGTTTATAGATAACGTTAAAAAAAAAAAAAAAAGGCAAAAACCAAGATCTCTGCAACCTTGGTATTTGAAACACAGAACACGGGTTTGTGTAATAAGTAAAATGTGGTTAAATAAGATGAATCTGTTGGTGGTGGGGAAGAGAGCCTGTAAAGGCAGACTGGGTGTCTCAGAGGCATAATTATTTATCAAACTAATTAAAATGTAACCACCGGCTCATCGACTCCATAACCGGCTTTCCTGCCCAAGAAGCAGCCCTCTCCCGAGCACCTGTGATTTTATTTTTCATTCATTATCCCACTGGAACACAAAACAAAGACCCAAATTGGCCACCTGGAATGGCCGCTCTCACCCTCTGCCTGGCCGTGGCCTACCTGGACAGGGTGTTGGGGAGGGATGCATGGGGACAGTGTTGTTCACAGTGTGGGTGAGTGAGCGAGCCCACCTGGCCCACCATGAAGCCCTGAGATGCCAGGAGCTCTACAGGCTGTGGCCTGGGGCCGCCTGTGATGGAGGGCACCTGTGTTCATCAGCGCCCGGAGGCTTGGGCTGTTCAGTCGGGCCATCCCTGTAGCCCAGAGCTGCCTGGTAGGGCTTTGCCATGGATGCCTGGCTTGGAAGAGTCATGATTAGCATGAACTTGCGAACCCAGAGCAGGCGAATTGACTTGGGGGTGACGAGATGCACCAGCTGGCAGAAGCAGCGTCTCTCTGGCCATCCTTCCAGAATGGAGCAGGGTTCCTGGCCCATAGTCCCTGCTTCCATGACCACCCTTGCCTCCCAGGAGCGCGTATGTGTGATTGCAGGGGTGGGCGGGGAGAGGACGCTTAGCAGAGAGAAGAGGTACAGGACTTGTTACATAAATGACTTGGGACTGTTGAGGAGGTGCAGAGAGGTCTGTTGAGAAACGAAAGGCAGAGAGCCTAGCCCAGCAAGGCCAGGGCGAGGTACCTGGCAGGAGGCCTTGACTCCTTGATCGCATTTCTCTGTTTCATGTCCCGAGGTGGGCAGGGAGCTGGGAACCTCCCCTGAAGAGCTCAGCACTGGGCCTCCTTCACGGAGCTCTCTTGGGGCCAACAGGGAAGGCCATTGCCCTTCTGTCTTCCTCACTCCTGTTCTCTGGAGTCCCCATATTTGTGCCAAGGAACTCATGGCCAGAGTCCCCCTCCCTATCTTCCTCTGGGTCATAGCTCCTAGGTCCCGTCCAGGAAGAAAGAAAATGAGGTGGCAGGTCCAGAAGCCTTTTTGCTTTTCTGTTGGTTTGTGTCCCTGAGGCCTCTAAGCAGCAACCGATACATGACTTGAATACGATCCCTAGTGATTTGATCTCTCTGGGGGAGTTGTTTAGGCAGATTACGGCAGATAATTGAGCAGAATGCTGGTGAGTCCATAGTGGCCTGGTGGTTCCAGGAGGCCTGGCTTAGAGCCAGTCCGTCAATACCTATCACCTTGTGAGGGGAACAGAGACTGAGGACCTGTGTCTACCCGACTGCCACATTGTCCTCTTCCTTTGCAGGGAGGTAAACAACCCTTGCGAGATTGGGAGAGGGCGTGTCTAATAGGCATTGCGGTGGTTCATTCCATGTGTCAATTTAACCAGGCCTTGGTACCCAGATGTTGGTCAAACACCAGTCTCGATGTCTCTGTAAAGGTATTTTGTAAATGTGATGAACATTTAAATCAGTAGACTTTGAGGAAAGTGGTTGACCCTCCACAATGTGGGTGGTGGGCCTCATCCAATCACAATGTGGATGGTGGGCCTCATCCAATCACAATGTGGGTGGTGGGCCTCATCCAATCACAGTGTGGGTGGTGGGCCTCATCCAATCAGGGACAGGCCTTGAGAGCAGACGGAGGTTTCCCTAAGAAGAAGGAGTTCTGCCTCCAGGCTGCAACCTGGAAGCACTGCCTGAGTTTCCACCCTGTTGCCTCGTGGAATTTGGCTCAAGATTACAGCATTAACTCTTACCCGAATTTCCAGCCTGCTTGTCTGTCCAATAAATTTGGGATTTGTCAGTCCCCACAATAGATCGTGTGAGCCAATTCCTTACAAATAAACTTTTCTCTCTCATATATATGTATATTATATATGTATAATAATATGTGTGTATATCATAGATACATATATATCATATATACATATATAACATATACATATATTATACATATATGTATGTATATTATATATACATATATGTACGTATATTATATACACACATATATATTATCCTATTGGTTCTTTTTTGCTGGAGAACCCTGACTCCTACAGAGATGGAGGTGCCACTTCCTCCTCCAGATTTTGAGGCTTCTGCTCTTGACACCTCAGTCTCCCTCCTGCTTTGGTACTCACCCAGCACCCAGTCCCGTTAGGTCCCAGGAGGAAGGATGCAGAAGAAGAGAATGCACCCCCTTCCACAGAAACAAGTGCACACAAATGACGATGCCACCTATAGAGTCATGCCAGGTAACAAGGGATGAAAGCTACTCGCGTGGGGCTGGGACATGGGTAGCACAAAAGGACTGGCCTAGTTCTGGAGGGTTTGGAGCCGTCTGCCTTTGAGTACAGACTGTGCACCAGGAGCATCGCTGAGCTTTTCCATAAAGCCCACCATGTATGCAGGAATGGACTCCTTGTGCCAACGCATCGTCCATTCATGTATTCAAATATTGACTGAGCACCTGCCATGTCCCTGATGTTCTTCCAAGTGTTGGAGATAAATAGTGAACACGACAAAGCCCTGCCCTCATGGAGTGCACATGGGAAGGGCATTCAGTCAAGAACTAAAACATCAGCGATTTTCAAGTTGGTGTGTGTGCCAAGAGAAAGAAAAAAAGTAGGATAAGGCAATGGAACTACAGTGGGAAGATGCCTGTGCAGTGTGGGTGGACTTAACGCCACTGGAACATACACTTAATGATAGTTAAAATGGTGAATTTTATGTGATGTCCTTTGGACTAGTCCGTTCTCACACTGCTACAAAGAAATACCTGAAACTGGGTAATCTATAAAGAAAAGAGGTTTGATTGGCTCACAGTTCCACAGGCTGTACAGGAAGCGTGGCTGGAGAGGCCTCAGGAAACTTTTAATTATGGTGGAAGAGGAAGCAGGCATGTCTTACATGCCTGGAGCAGGAGGATGAGAGAGAACAGGGAGGGGGCTACACACTTTTAAACAACCGGATCTGGTGAGAACTCACTCCTATGATGAGACTAGTGAGGGGGACTCCACCCCCGTGATCTAATCACCTCCCACCGGGCCCTCTTCCATCATTGGGGATTACAATTTGACATGAGATTTGGTCAGGGACACAGACCCAAACCATATCGTGTATTTTTAAAAGTAAGTTCAAAATGTTCTAAAATGTATTATGGTGGTGATTGTGCAACTCTGTGAATATACTAAAACCACTCAATTGTATGCTCCAAATGGGAGAATTGTATGGAATGTGAGCTCTATCTCAATAAAGCTGTTTAGAGAACAAAAGACAAAGCCAGGTGAAGGTGGAGTATTTCAGATACAGCAGTCAGGGAAGCCCTCTCCAAGGAGGGACATTTGGTAGGAATTATTGTCATCATTTTTCAGATGAGTTTTAAAGAGAATGAATGACTTGTCCAGAGGGACAGGTCTAAGATGCACACCCAGGCACGTCTCCTTCCGAGCCCTTCCTCCTGCCCTTCTTGGCCATTCTGAGTTTTTTCCCTCTCTTCTCAAAGCATGTTCATGCTGATCGCACTCTGTTTTGTTTGTTGGTTGGTTGGGTTTTGTTTTGTTTTGTTTTGTTTTGTTTTGTTTTTTTGAGACAGAGTTCTTGCTCTGTCACCCAGGCTGGAGTGCAGTGGTGCAATCTCAGCTCATTGCAACCTCTGCCTCCCAGGTTCAAGCAATTCTCCTGCCTCAGCCTCCCAAGTAGCTGGGATTACAGGTACACACCACCATGCCCGGCTAATTTTTGTAATTTTAGTAGAGACAGGGTTTCGTTATGTTGGCCAGGCTGGTCTCGAACTCCTGACCTCAAGTGATCCACCCGCCTCAGCCTCCCAGAGTGCTGGGATTACAGGCATGAACCACTGCGCCCAGCTGATCATCTCACTCTGTTCTAGGCATCTTGATTTTCTATCTTGTCTCCAGCAGACATACTGGGAAACAGACATTCAGAGCCTGACCCAGGGTCCCCTAGCCAATGATAGGGCCCCAAACAACACTCTGTCCCAGGAATCAGCAAACTTTTTCTGTAAAGAACCAGCCAGTAAATATCTTAGACTTTGCCAGCCATATGGTCTGTGTTGCATCAACTCAACTTTGCTGTTGTGGAACAAAAGCAGCCATAGACAATATGTAAACAAATGGATGTGGCTGTGTGCCCATAAAACTTTATTTGCAAATACAGGCAGCCGGCTGAATTTGGCCCATGGTTATAGTTTGCCAATCGTTGCAGCTTGTCATTTTTTCTTCTCTGGAAAGATACCCTGGATAAGGTAAGACTGGAGGGAGGCTTGATGCTTCCTGCCCCTGCTAGCCTACCCCTGACTTATACTTGTGTCCAGGAAAAGGCATGTGAAGTGCTTCATGCAGCCAGATTCCCCAGAGGAGCAATATGAAGCAGGACCCCTGTCAGATGCAGACATGTCTCTGTGGAGAGACCAAGACTAGGGGAGGGCCCAGGAAGTAGCCCTTTCCCAGATGGTTGCTTTCTCCTATGAGCAGCTAATGTGCTGCCTGCCTGCCTGCCTGCCTGCATCCATCCCTCCTTCCTTCCTTCCTTCCTTCCTTCCTTCCTTCCTTCCTTCCTTCCTTCCCTCCCTCCCTCCCTCCCTCCCTCCTTCCTTCTTTCCTTCCTTCCTTCCATCTTTCCTGGCTTCCATCCATCATCTATACATTTATGTATTCATTTATCTCTCTATGCATCTATCCATCTATTCATGCATTCTTTGCTTCTTCCATCCATCTAGCCATGCATCCTTCCATTTGTCCATCCGTCCATCCATCCATCCATCTATCCATCCATCCATCCATCCATCCATCCATCCATCCATCCATCCGTGCACTGTCTCATTCAAAAACATGACTTCAGAGCCTACTCTGTACCAAACAATGAATTAGACCACAATAATTCAGTGGAGGACAGGACACAGTTTCTGTTCTCAAGGAGTTCACACCATGAACAAACCCATACATAGTCCACAAACCAAAGGAGTGAATGCCTTGATAAAAATATGGTATTCATAAGCCTAGGCCATATATTTATGGAAGGAAGTAGCCTGGGCTGGCCAGGGTGCTTTTCATGATACAAGACATTCGTTCTTACGCCAGGCCTAGACACAGCCTTGATGGCACTCCATCACCTTCTCTCAAGACACCAGCTCTTTGACCACAAAGGGTTTCGGAGGTGGAACATTTCCTAAAGGGCTGTGGGCAGCCTGCGCCCTGAGCTCTGGCTCATGGTTGCTGAGCATGGAGCTGCCTTTCAGCTGTGCAAGGCCTCCAGCTTCCCCATGGCATGGAATAGGAAAGAGAGCTCCTTCCCAGGCATGTGGGGACCATGCCGAGGCATATCTGGTGGTTGGCGGTGATGGGGGGTACTGTCATGAGGAAGAGAAGTGGAGCCACTGTTCTCTTCCCACCCACGGAAGCAGGTGACCAGCCTGTGCAGCCTGTTCAGCCTGAGCAGAATGAGACACCCGCCAGGAGGTGGGGCACAGCTGTCATCCTGTCCAGTGAAACAAAAATATTTCCATTCTGTTTGATATCTAAGAGCAAACAAAGTAGGTGCGAGATTGTCTCTGGTAAGGAAGAATACGCCAAGCTCTCTTGTTAGGGCTCTGAATTGAGCTGTCGCCCAGCCTGGAGCTGGCTCCCCTGTAAATAATGATGAAAGCAGCCCCAGCTGGCATTTGCCCAGCCAGGGGGTGGTGATGACCCCAGCCAGTTCGGGCTTCCCGTGGCTGCCACCAGCCTAATGCCTGCATGATTGTTCTGCCGTAAACATCATCTGTGTGTGCGTTATCTTCAGACAGTCTGGGCTCAGCAGCTTGGCCAGGGTCCAGTGCTTTCTCTCTCCACAGAACTCAAAATCGTGACTGTCTTAGTCTCCATAGGATAAATGAGAATTAAATTTCAGAAGGGGCTCCAGGAGCTGGCCTCCTGGGGAGCAGGGCAGGCCAGGCTACTCTCCTTCCTTGCCTCTCCCCGGCCAGGGCCCATCATGCTGGAGGGCAGATAACAGTGAGGAGAATCTTTCTGACTGTAAGCACACCATGGAGGGGGGCCTGCTGTGGCCTAGGAGCTGTTTGCCTGCAATGCCTCAGGGAGTCTTCATATTAACCCTAGAAGGTAGGTGCCATTATCACTGTATTTTGCAAATGTGGAGACTGAGGCACACAGAGGTTTCCCCATTGAAAATAAATGGGCATGGTCTCTTTTAAGTCTGCCCCCTGAGGACACTCTCTGGGAGTGGTCCCAGGTCTCAGATGGCCTAGGGTGCTGTACCCACATGACCTCAGAAGAGCTCCAGGCTCCATGACCTGTCCAAAGGCAGTGAGGTGGATGCAGAGCCAGGGGGTCCCCTGGGCTTCCTGGAATGGGAATTAGTCCCCCTCCACCCTTTTAGCACTGACTCAGCTGGTGATTCCTCTCGTGGTTCCAGGATTACCCTGATGAGCCATCATGGGGGCACAGCAGCCGGATTCCAGTCCTTTCCCTGATAAATGCTTTCCTGCCTGGGAATTGAGGCTTAGGCGGTGCCTGGAAGAATGAGGCTGGGACGGAGAGCTAGAGGGCCCAGGGGTCTAGGATGGGAAGAAACCACCCCCATCATCATGACAGGGTGCCCATGGTGGCCCTTGAAGAATGGTGCCCACATCTTAAAATCCTACAACACTTAGAATCCTAGAACACAGGGCTGTAGCTCTGTTACGGAGCAAGTAATTTGACCCTAATATTGGAAATAAGGGGAGAATAGAGAAGAAGGAAATAGAACAGAGGACCTTGTCTAAGAGACCCAGCAGGTCATTAGAGAGCTGTGACCAGAAACTCAGGTAGCTGAAGATGGAGCCATCTTGGGGCTGAGGGCCTGAGCACTCCCAGGTCTGGCTGGCCAGTGGGCAAACTATTCACCTCCCCAACTGTTTTCTGCAACTTCATGCCTGGCCTTCAAGAGGCATTTTCCACTTTCCCTGGGACCATCAATCAGACACAGAACTCCTTGCTCCTATTAAGGCCTGAGACAAGTGCCCTCGCAATCAGTGGGCACCAGTTCTACAGAGCATCACACAGCCCCAGCCCTCGCTCCTTCTCCCTGACCCCTCGCACGGCTAAAATATTGTCCTGTGGATAGGAAATGAAAAGGGTACAACCTTATTTCTTCAAAGATCGCCCAATCTAGCCCAGAGGTATAATAAAACCCCAAACTTTCCTTTCAGGACTCATCTTTCATCAGTAATATCTTTCCGTGTTAAGTGGTAGGCACAGTAAAACACAGCGCTCAGTGACTCTGATGGCTTGGGGTGTGGGAGGGGAAGGTTGCCTTTTTGGTGTAAGTTTCCTGTGCCTCAGCTCTCCTGGATTGTGGGGTGCATGGCACACGGGTGATTGATGACAGTATCATTCTCCATCATTCAATTCAGGAGATCCCTACGAGGGGTATCTTGGCCACCTCCGAGGCCATATAGGGCTGGAACCTCCATTATCTGTGTAGTCAGATGTTTGCATTTAAAACAAAGGAGGAATTAGAGAAATTAGATGAATTACAATCTTCAGTTCATGACACACTATTGTTGTTGTTTACTTTAGAGTGTTTGTTTAAACATTCTAACAAGGAATGCCCATGACCTGCTGGCCAATCCAAGAACTAGGACATTACCAATTAACCATGTCTGTCACGGGCTCTTCTCCATCCCTCCCTGAGCTTCCCACCTCCCAAAGGTCATCACATCCCTGAATTTGTGCTTACATCTCCCTCCTATTGTTTCAGTCTTATCACTTATAAGTGCATCCTTAAATACTTCCTTGTTTACTTTTTGCCTGTTTTTGAACTGTCTAAAAAAATGTTTTGTCTCTTCTGTGGTCTTCTGGAGTTAGCTTTTGAAATTTAACATCGTGTCTCTAAATCTCGTTTATGTGGTTGATGTGTAGCAACAGTTCATCAGTTTTCACAGCTGTATAATATTCCCCTGTGGGTTTCTACCACCATTCGCTGAACTATTCTGTCTTCGGGCATTCAGTGGTTTCTAGATTTGTGTTAGAAATAGCATTGCCCAGATTAGTCATTTTGTGTCTGTCTCCTAGGAGTGCGCTTGCTGGGTGATCCAGGTATCTATTTTTGTGAAACAAACCACCCCACATAACCACAATCATGTATGTTGCTGTTGGGCTCAGAGGGGTGACTCTGATTTGTTCCACCACACCCGGGACCTGAGATGAAATGATTGAGGGTTGGATCCCTGGAGCTGGCCTGAAGGGGCCTGGGCCTCTTTCTCTGTATGGAGGCTAAGACCTTTGCATGTGGTCTTTTCACCTGGTCTTCCCTGGCATAGCAGCTCAGGGTTCCCAGAGTGAGCTTTCCATACACCTGGTGGAAGTTACAGGCTTCTTAGGGCCAACCCAGAAGCTCAGAATGTGAGTCCTACCACATTCTACTGATGAAGCAAGTGACCAAGGCCAGCTAGATTAGAAGGCAGGGGAACTGGATTTCACCTCTCAGTAAGAGGCATAGCAAATGTAGTTGTCTTTACTGGAATCCATGAGACTCATGAATATTCATTTTTACAAGTTAACTCAAGTTGTTTTCCAAAGTGATGGCCAATGTATGGTCCCATCAGCTGTGCATAAGTGATTTCCAGGGTCTCCACCCTCTGCATATGAAGTCAGACTTCTTAATCGTTGCCAGTTGAGTGAGGATGAAAGGGTGTCTGACCCAGGCCCTCACCAGCATTTCCCTGATTACGAGTGAGTGGGCCCCTCTTCCTGCGATTATTGGCCATGTGTTTCTCCTCTTTCCTGCTCAAGTTTTTTTTTTTTTTTTTTTTTTTTGAGACGGAGTCTCGCTCTACTGCCCAGGCTGGAGTGCAGTGGCATGATCTCGGCTCACTGCAAGCTCCGCCTCCCAGGTTCATGCCATTCTCCTGCGCCAGCCTCCCGAGCAGCTGGGACCACAGGTGCCCGCCACCAGGCCTGCCTAAATTTTTTGTATTTTTTTTTTTTTTTAGTAGAGGCGGGTTTCACCGTGTTAGCCAGGATGGTCTCGATCTCCTGACCTTGTGATCCACCCGCCTTGGCCTCCCAAAGTGCTGGGATTACAGGCGTGAGCCACCACACCCAGCCTCCTGCTCGAGTCTTTTGCCCATTTTTCTATCAAGTTGTCTCTTTCTTCTTGTAAGAATTATTTATATTTTCTTGATAAGAATCCTTCATCCCTTTTATATGTTGCAAATATCTTGTATTTTTAAGTTTGTAGCTTTTCAGCTTCTTTAAGATGTCTTGTTGAATAGTTATTACTTTTAATATTGTCAATGTTATCAATATTTTACAGTTAGCACTTTTTAGTCTTGTTTCAGAAATCCTTCCCTGTCTCAAAGTCAGGCGGATATTCAGCACTATTTTTCTAAAAGCTTTACAGTTTTGATGTTGACATTTGAATTCTGGATCTCTCTGGAGTTGATTTCATCTGTTGTTGTTAATCCCTTTGGGGATAACCAGTGCTGCCAACTCCTTTCCCATGATCACCTGCTATCTCGGACACATCAGCCATGGTGGGCCCATCCTGATAGCCTTTTTATTTGTACTTAGAAGACTTTCAGAGTGACTTAGGTGAGATGTTGTTGTATCCACAGGAAGCTTGTTTGTAAATCCTAGGGCCCACTTTCCACTTCTCTGATTCTTTGGGGTGCCAGTCCTGGGAATAACTGGCTGCTAGAGCCCAAACCCATGCCAGAATTTGAGCGCTTACACCCCCATGCCAGGTGGCTGGGAAGATTATGCCCAGTTAACGACATCAGAGCTGGGCATACAGTCAGGGCTTCGTGCCTGAGAGTCAGTAGGCTGACTTTTTAAGCAATGGCCATAGTCACTCAGGCTAAGCTACTGCCACTGACCTACCTGCCTTTCTGCTCCTAAACACACGAGAAGAATCCCACCGCATCTGTGGAAGGACAGCAGGAGGGAGAGCTCCAGGGCTCTGAGAAATGTCAGGACTGCTGAATCTGAGGAGGTGTTTTGGGGTGCGGGGAAACCCTCTGTGGGAGCTTTTCTTTGGTATTAGCCACAGTAAATCCCTAAATACCAGACAAGTCCAGGGAGCAGCCCAGCTGGCAACTGCATTTGGGAGTTAAGCTCAAGAAAGGTTGGTTGCATCAGCTGGCCTCGCTTTTAGTGAAGTCAGTGTGTTTATACGGTTTGAAAGCTCCTGGGGTGAGTTAGTCCATCTTACCAAGGCCTACAACGTATCTTCCTGGAAGCTATGAACTGAGAAGAGAAAAGGACACTGGAATCATGGATTCTGGTTCAGAATCCATGCTGTCTTGCTGTGTGATCTTGGACAGTTTTCTCTCCCTCTCTGATCCTCAGGTTACTTCTCTCTAGAATGGAAGGGGCAATCAGTGTCTAGGCAGTCCCTCAGACTTTCCTCTTTTTGGTTATCTCTGGATCTGTGACGAAGGCATTTGATGACTCTGAGCTGCCTCCTGCTGAAGACAGGGGAACTGGAGCAAGAAAAGGCCCAGAATTAGCCTAAAATGTAAACAGCTGAGAGCTTTCTTGTTAACTGGATGAAATTGTGAAGATCATAATACACCTCCACACTGGCCTGCAAGCTCAGCCCATAAGATTTCCCCTCTTAGGGATGGTGTCGATCATCAAGTCTTGTTTTGAAAATCTAAAGTATTTTTAAAGTGGAATTTGCGGGGAAGAGAGTAGAAGTTAAGCTTGCACCTCCGGAAGCCGGGGGGGCTTACTTCTAAGGGGACTGTCATTCTCCCAGCTCCATGGGGACTGGCAGGAGGCAGCCCTCTCAGTACTCCTGGCCCTGAAGGGGGCTGTTTGGTC
The DNA here is from genome assembly GCF_024542745.1 of Macaca thibetana thibetana. Classification (NCBI taxonomy): domain Eukaryota; kingdom Metazoa; phylum Chordata; class Mammalia; order Primates; family Cercopithecidae; genus Macaca; species Macaca thibetana. The sequence continues at coordinate 6,460,192 of NC_065578.1, forward strand.
CTGCCCCTTCTCCTGGGTCTGAGGCAGGTGGCACCCCCAGCAGAGATTCAGCTGCATTCACCCTAGGAGGCTGGGCTCCTTCCCCTTGGTTTCTTGGGTGCCCCCGGGGGCCAAGCCTTGCAGCTAAGAGCAGAGAGTCCCAGCTACACTCGACTGTCACAGACTGAAGTGCGAAGTGCATCCAGCAGCCAGCACGGATGTGTTGTCCTCTGACTCTGCAGGGTGACCTGTCCCATATGCCTCAGCTGTTTGGGGACAGCCTCTGAAAGAGCCAAATGTTCCTCTCCAAACTCCATAGCAATAGATGGTGAAGAGATTCTGAGCTATTTATGGTCAGGAGAGATCCGGCTGCCTCATCCCGGTGGCCATGTCTGAGTAACATTCCTCGGTGGGGAGAGTGGCGGGTGGTTCTCAGAAAGAATCGAGGCTTTGGGCGTACATCACTGGCCTGTCCCCACTTTATCTTTCCGCAGTGAGGCCCGCACTGTTCCATCAGGAAGGGGCTTCAGGACTCATCCCTCATTTTCTCAAAGGAGAGTCAAGCTCTGGAGAGGGAGTGGCCCAAGGTCACAGGGTCTGGTGCCCAGGCGGCTCCAGAGCCCAGCCAGTCAGGCCTCTGCCGTCACACCAGCCCCAGGATCACGGGCTTTGGCTTTGATCTGTAAAGCTTTTCTCTTTCACACCAGCCCCCAGGTCACAGTCTTTGGTTTTGATTTTTGAAGATGTTCTCCTTGCTTGCAGGGAGCTAAGCCTTCCTTGGGTCACTTGTATTGGTTCCCATAGCAAATTACCACAAACTGGGTGGCTTAAAAACACTGAAATGTTTTCTCTTCAGTTTTAGAGGCCAGAAGTCTGAAATCAAGGTGTGGGCAGGTGGGTTCCTTCTGGAAGCTCTAAGGCAGAATCTGTCCCGACCTCTCTCCAGCTCCTGGTGGCTGCCAGCAATCTAGGGTCCCCCTGGCTTGCAGCTGCATCCCTGCATCCCCACAGCCTCTGCCTCTGCCTCCATCCTCACTTGGCAGTGTTCTTCCCCGTGGCTCTGTGCGCCCTTTTCCGCCTCTCCTAAGGATGCTGCCATTGGAGTCAGGCATGACCTTAATGCAGTGTATCATCTCTACCCTTAATTCTACCCACAAAGACCCTATTTCCAAATCAGGTCCCATTCATAGGCTCCGAGGTTAGGATGTGGACGTATCTTTTGGGGTGCCATAATTTATTCACCTTAGGAGGACAGTGGTTTAACACACCGAATGGAGGACTGGACCTCACGGCAAGGCCGGGGGACAGAGGCAGCTCTGGTGAGGGACTGGCCAGGGGCTGTGTTCACTCGCAGGGCCTCTGGTATCTCTGCCTCCACTCCGCATGCCTGCCTCTCTGTCTTCTCACTGCCCACCAGCCTTGTGTTCCCTCTGGTGTCTCCTTCTCTCCGTCTTGTGGCCTCTGGTTCTCATGCCTTGCCTCGACTCCTCCTGGTCCAGCTTTGGCATTCTGGCCTTGGTCTCAATGACTTCTCAGCTGCAGTTTCTGCTGCTGCCTGCCTCATTCCCATGCCATTTCCCAGCTGGGTTCCTGAGCAAGGAAGTTGCGCCAGTCACGCCTGTCTTCTCACACAGGCACAGGTGACAACCCCCCAGGCCAGCCTCAGATTGATGGTCCTGGGGGTTGTGGAGCCCACTCATGGTCCAGATAGCAGCATGGAGCTGTGGTGCCAAGCATAGCCCCCTCTACTTGGCCCTTGGAAGGCGCAGGAATGTGGCAGAAACAGGGCAAAGGTTTGGCCGCCTACAAGGAACTGCATGGTCCCCGCAGGATAACTTCCAGGGCCAGGATCCAACTAAGTGAAATTGTCAAATTGTCAGTTAACTGAAGTATTTCCAGTTTTGAGCAAGAGATAATAGGAACCTGGAGAAAAAGCAGCCACAGGGGTGTTCAGCTTCAATCCAGGTCCATTCACCCCTTACGTTCAGAACAGCAAATTTCAGGGATGCCACAGTCCATTAAGCATCAAAGAGAGATGGGGCCACCCACATTCACTGTATTATGACCCTCATTAGCAGAAAAGGACGTCTGTGATTGAGGAAAGATTTTCCAGCGACATCCCTCAGGTGCCCATCAAAGTTGCCTACTTCTCATTTCCTCACCTTCCGGGTCTTCTTCGGGCTCTCCTGGAGTCCTGTGTGTTATTACTGTGCTGTTTTCAACTCGGCCACAGTGAGTCATTTCTTCTTACCGAGTTGTGTAATCCCGTCGTTTGTCTGTAAGAGATTCCATCCCAGGGAATATTGTGTCCCCGTGCTATGGGCTTAAGACGGCAAATCCGAGCTGCGATATAAACGTAAAAGTCATTACCATTCTCCTCGAGCGCATGTTAACGACAGCACGGAATAGTGATAATTAGATGAAGCATCATTTCACACCATCACCAGCGTGCTTTACATTTATTTATCGCCATTCTTTTCTCCAGCGTCAGCAAAACGGAGACTTGTACAATATCCCAGAGCATCCAATGGGGCACCGTCCTGCCGCCGTTAATTACCACCTTATGAGCGCACGGAGCCCAGCACTCACCTCCAGCCGCTTTCTGGGGGCCTAAAGAGGAAAGTCACTCCCTGCACACCTCTGTCCCTCCATATCCTGGACCCGTCTGTCCTTGGCGTGTGCCCTCTGTCCAGCGCCCAGGGCTCATCCCATGCCATGTGTTTACTCTGGCTGCCATGACAAGGCACCGCACACGGGGCGACTTATGCAGCAGCCTTGATTTTCTCGCAGTCGTGGAGAAGCGAAGTCTGAGATCGAGATGCAGGCAGGGCAGGTTCCTTCTGAGGCCTCTGTCCTTGGTCCTCGCAGGGTCTTCCCTCTGCCCGTGTCTGTCTCCTCGTCTCCTCTTCTGTAAGGTCACCGGTCAGACTGGATCAGGGCCTGCCCGTCTGACCGCACTTTAACTTCATCATCTGCGAAGACTCGCTTTCCAAATAAGGTCACATTCATAGGTTCTGGGGCTTAGAACTTTGACACCTTTTCACAGGGACACAATTCACTCCTTAACAGTCCTAAAGCAAGATGCATCTGAACCTCATGTTCAAAGTAAGCCCTGGTGAGCCCTGGACCTTGGGGGCCTCCTGGCTTCACTCCTGTGTAAGCCCCGGTGAGAACAGGAGGGAGCTTCTGGAAGAAGGGAAGAGGGATGGGGTCTCAGCTTGGGCTCACACTGGGGTCCCTGTGTGACACTTGGAAAGGAGGGGGCGCCTTTCCAAGTATCTCACCTGTGGATCCTCAACTGAGCTGCGGATCTTGGCAAGACGCTGCCCCAGCCTCCCGAGAGGGGTGCTCACTCCTGTGGCCTCCCCAGGCACCTGCTCTTGCTCTCCCCACTATCCTAGCACCCATCCCCTGCCTCCCACCTGTGTCCCTCACACTGAGCACCCCTCATTGGCAGGAACAGTGGGTGCCGGATTCTCTGTGGGTCCTAGAGCCCCAGGAGGGTCCCCAGGAGCAGGAGCCACAGGGAGATGTTGTTTTGCAGAGGGTCCTCCGGCCTCTATACCCGCCAGGTCCCCCGAGACCCTCTATGTACCTGAACCCCTGGGTGCACGGTCACATAGCTGCAGGCTTGGATGAGACCTGGTGTTACCTTTTATTTTGTGAATCTTACCCTCTCTTATTCCAGAGAGAACTTAAGGTCGGAAAGCGTAGCCTCTCCGTTTCTGTGATATCACTGCTAGAAGCCAGCCGTGTGGCCTTTGAAAAGCTCCTGTGAGGAGCCGCTTGTTTAGCCTGTTCCTTTACCGGGAAGTTCCAACCGTTAGACAATTGCATTTTTTTTTCTTTACACTGAGTCACAATCTGTCTGCCAGGACTTCTTACTTCATATTGGACTGTTAGTACAGAATGGTCAGGTATTTTTAATAAAACGAAGTCATATGGGGTGTGTGTGTGTGTGTGTATGAGCTTCCGGATATCTGTGTATGTGCACAACACACATGCACCATGCTTTGTACAAAAGACAGTACTTCTTGGATTTGGGTCTCTCTCCCTCCGCATTCTGCCAGGACCCTTTTAACTCCCCCAGGGGATGAGAAGGTAGTTGCTGCTGTTTAAAGATCAGATCTGCTTTGTAGCCTGTGTTCCTTCCACGTGGGCCAAGCTGCCAGGGCTTCCCGGTAGGGCACTCCTCTGCCCCAGCAGCTGCCCATGGGTCCTCTAGGTCCATCATGGGTGGGGTGCACTCCTGCTGTGGCACTCTGAGGTCTCTCCTGAGCACTTTGGTGGAGGCAGACCTTGGCATCGTAGGAAATCTAGGAATTGTGGAGACTAGGCAGCGTGACCCCCAGGACTTGAGACAGACAGGACCACCTGCCAAAGTGAGCCTTTTCTCAGGGAGAGCATCCCTGTGGCCTCATGCTTTTCCTAGGCACGATCCTGATGTCTGAGGAATGACTTTTATCTGGGGACTGTGCAGAGCGAGTGAATTGTTCTGCCTTGTAATCTTAGTGACGCCATGCACGCAGGAGCTAGAAATAGCCAGGTAGGAACTTCTAGCAAAATTATGGCCTGAATGCCTCCAGGCTCCTAAGCCGGCCCACATGCAGATCGGGTAGGTGAGGCTGCTCTGTTAGAGAGGGCCAAGGCACCTCCCACGACGCGGCAGTCACTGGCCAAGGAGGGAGCCAGTCCCATCATCCAAGAACTGTTCTTTCAGCAGAAGCAGCAGAGGGGGGCCTCTGCCCACCAGCCCACAGGTCAGTGACTGAGCACACGCGGGGCTTCGGCCACGGCTGCGCTCTGAGTCTAGCTTCCATGGAGGCAGGCCATTCGGGGTGATGAACTTGGACATGGAGACTGGAGAAACACGTTCCATTTTCTGTTGAGGGCATCGTCCCCTCTCGCCTACCTGTCTGGCCAGAGTAGGATCAGTCAGAGGGCCTTCAAGGAGCCGTGGTCATTTGGAAAGCCTCAAAGGCTCTGCACTCGGAGCTGTGCATAAATCGCTGCGTTGCAGGATAAGATACGATTACAGTATATTCTTTGGGCTTGACATTTATGGCAAGTATAAACAGAGCATTATTACTACCAAATCATGAGCCTCCGACCAAGAGGAAGGCAGCGCTGAGAGCACACGAGTGAGAAGGAGTTTTTATACAAAAGAGAACAAAGTGATTTGCTCCCACTTTTAATATGACTGCCATAAAACAGGAAAGCAGAGAGCAGAAAATTGAAACCATCAGGAAAGCGCCAGGTCCAGGATGGCCCAGAAAAGTCACCGCTGATGAGATAAGTGGCACTGGCTCCCCCCCCAATGGCTGGGCCAGGATTCCAGGAGAGAGGGAAGGAGGAGGGGAAGGAAGCAGGGAGAAGACGAGGGAGGAGAGAAGGAGGAAGTGGGCGGGGGAAGAAGGAAAAGTGAGGAGGGGAGAGAGAAAAAGCAAAGGCTCCTGCGTGGTAACCACGTCAGCATTGCATTTCCCTCCAGTTACTGGGAACCTGGGCTTCCTGGGTCCTTTCCAAAGGGCCATCACTTTTGTCATCTGGGAGCTGACAAAAGTCCATGTGAGTGCAGGTGCACCTTGGCACCCCCTAGAAAGGGTAATTGAGAAGATTCTGCAGGATGGATTTCACCACGTGTTTGTGTCCTGGTATCTGTTGGGTTTTTAACGGGAGACAGAGTGGCTGAGCCGAAGACTCTGTCCCAGCTCCAGTGTTGTGTGTGGCGTGTGTCTCTGTGGGTGTCCTCACTGATTTCCTCTCCCGGGCAGACTCCTTGGCCATCCACCCACAGACCCCTTTCCAGGAAAGGGATTTTTAAAGTAAATGGTCGTAAGCCATGTGTCTTAATACTTCCTGCCTTCAGATGTTCCAGTGACTTCTATTGTGGCTGGAATAAAATCTAACCCCCTGCCGTGGCCTTCCACCCCTCCCCACTCAGGTCCACACTCCAGCCTCGTCTCCCATCAGCCTCCCTCTTGCTACTCCCTTGGCTCCAGCTCACAGGCCACCTTACTGGTTCTTGGCGTTGCCACATCTGGTCCCACCCCAGGGCCTTTGCACATGCTTTTCCCTCTGAATACTCTTAATCCAGATTTTGCATAGCTGGCTCCACTCATGAAAGGACTAAGCACAAATGTCCCTTCTTCGCCCTCAGGAAGAACTAGGTATGACGTCACTGGGTAAGACTTGGGAACAGAAAGATTCATCCACCATCCAGAAGGCTGGAGAGAGCTCAGGCAGGGACTGTTGAAATAATGGAATGTCAAGGCCACTGTGGGCAGGATGATCGGCCAGGTTTGGGAGGGGAGGCATGGAATCCTGAGGTGTCCCTGGCTTCAGCAGGCTTGCTGCTTTGGCTGCAGTGTTCTTACACACCTAGAGGAGCCCCAGGCTCCCTTGTCCCCTGTCCTGGATGGACATGCCTATGAAGAGGTGGGTACCCCCTGCAGGCTGTTCCTGGGGCCTCTGTGGAGGCCTTGGGCAGGGCTCGAGTGCCTTTGGCCAACAGGCTGGAATGCTGCATTGCACCACACCTGTCACACAGTGCAGGATGTTCCTGCCTGGCGCTGGGTTTTTGCTGATGCTGTTTTAGCACCATCCTGAAATTGAAGCCACACCAGGTGATCTTGAGTGAGAGCTGCCTTTTGAAAGATGTTTCCCCAGAACCTCAGAGCGTCTTCCTCCTGTAGACACAGGTGGAGCCTACAGATGGTTCAGGGAAATTTGGAAGTGTGCATGAGTGACTGCTACCGCCTCCTCCTCCAGTCTCTGAATCCCAGTGAATGGAGATCCCTGAACCTATGGACCATCAGCAGACTGTCTGTCCCCAGGGTCCCTCTAGCATGTCAGGGCTTGGCTCTGCAGGTACCCAGCCTGCCCCATTCCTGCTGGCTGCTTTTATAGGGAAGCAGAATGTTGGTTACGAACAGGGCCTTTGGAATCATTTAGACACAAGTTTAAATCCTGCCTCTTCCATCTACTGATCAACCGAGGACAAATTACTTAACTTCTCTGAGCCTTGGTTCCCTTCTCTGAGATTGGGCAGGCATAATACCTGCTTCCTGGGGTTGGGAGGATGTGACAGGACATCTATAAAGCCCTAGGCCCGAGGAAACTGTGGTTCATGTCAGCTGCTGCTGTGATCACCCACACTCAGCTCCCTTCCCCGCTTCCCCCCTTTCTCTCCCCCCATGGACTTTTCAGTCCATTCCTAGTTGAAGCGGAGGCTCCCTGGAGTCCATTCATTCTGGCATTTCCAGCTCCAGGTGAAGAATATAGCTACGCACAGACCCTACTGGTGCTCTGGTGGATTTCTTGGCTCAGGGAATTTGAGGATGAAACCAAGGGCCCTGTGATGCCATCCAGTCTCCTGGAGCATCCGACAGGGAGGAAAGAAGGCATCTAGGGATGCCCCTCCCTCCCATTTTTTCCTTCATATCTTCCTTCCTGAACACTGCAGGGAGCAGCCATAGCCAACAGCCCAGGACCCAACTTCACTGCCCAAGCCTTGCCCTTTTTGGTTCAGGAGGGGCCATCAGGGCTCCTGGTGAGAAGGAGGGGGGTGAGCTGATGGAGGGGCAGCGAGGCAGAGGAACTGAGTTTCCCCCTTGCTGGGGTCTCGAGTCCTGGCACTGCCCCACTCAGCTGCAGACCCTTGAGCAACTCATTTACCTCTCTGAGCCTCCATTTATTTGTAAATAGGGGTCACGATTTCCATTTCATAGGAATGGTCATTCTTTCGTTTAATACATGTGAGAGGGAGGGATGAGGCTTGGAGGAAGGGTTTGAGAAAGCCCCTCTAAGCCATCCTAAAAATTTCACTCTTTATCTAAGGGGCCCTGGAAAGCCATAGAAGAGTTTCTGGTTTGCTAGCTTTTGTTTTTATATTTTTATAAAAGCAGATGTCCTCATCCATGTGTGTTTTTCATCCTTAGGGTCTTATGACTCAGTGCTTCTGGACCTTTCCATGTGGCCTGCTCCTTTTGATTTGGGGAAATCCCTGGAAAGGACTCCTTGCAGTGTCTGGGCAGAGTGCTGGGCTGCTGGAGCCTGGGGTCCCTGCCCCCAGGTCCTTGTCCCCACCTGGAATGAGATAGGAGACCAATAGCATCTTCCCTAGAAGGCTGATCTCCCTCAGGGACTCTTTGGATGGTGACAGACAGGGCCCTGTGTTTTCTGGGCTGTGCTAACGGTTGTTTTTGTGCTGGAGGGATCTGGGGGCTCCTTTTCAAAATGAAGGTCCAAGCCCAGATCTTTGGGGCAGAGGAGGGGAATGGACACAGAGAACAGCCCATATTTCCAGGTTCCTTCCAGTTCTATTTGCAAATAAAGAGGTTCATTGGAAAGGCTGTGGTCACTGATCACTGGGGCTGCAAAAAGCCCCACGTCCTCCCTTTTATTCCTCTGGTACCAGGCAGGTGGGCTTTAAGGTTGCTTTTCTGAATCTGTAGCTAAAAACCTTGCCTAGATAAATGAGATGTGGCCTTGAAGTAAATGTCCCTATTATCTAGAAGTCATGGAAGCAGACATTAAAAATGGACTTCATTTATTTTACGAGAAGTCAGGGCATGTCAAGCTTCTCATAATTAGTAATAAACTCATCTCTGCTTGATGACTTTTTACACTGTTTGTATTTTTTATTGATGTAGTCATGCTTAGGTGGCCATCACTGGAGGTGGGCGGTGGTGGGGCTGCTTCCGGTGCGGAGCCTCCCTTCCTCCTCCAGCGTCCCTGCATGCCCCGTGCCACCCCTGCCCCGGGCAGCCCCAGCTGCTCCTTCATCACAGAGCCCAGACTCGCCTCGTCAGACTTGGCTACCTCTGTGAGCTTGCAGGAATAAATCTGAGGTGCTGAATATAGATATATTTTCCTTCCTCCTCTTTGGAGAGTTGTGATTCGCAGCCTCTTCTAGGGTGAGCCAGCCACCCTCATGTGACTTGGTAGGCACATGGTCAGAGGAAATTGCTGTTTCCAGACCTAATGAGGCCTTGGGGTCTTATTAATCAGGCTCCCTGCTATGGAACGTGTTGTTTATGGACGGACAGGGTGGCCCCGGCTTTGTCTCCTCAGCCCCATGCCAAGGAGTGGATCTCTGATGGGCAGCAAGGGTTGAGAAAGAAGCAGAGAAGCTGCTAGTCCTGGGGGCTCTGGAGCCTGGTGGCTTTGGCTGTAAAATCTCACCCTTCAACAGCCCACGTGGCACACTGGGAGGTAGGAGCCTCCCTTCTAGAAAGTTCTAGAAGCTTGCCCTGTCTGCAGAGCCTGGGGTGAAGCAGATTCACCTGCATAAGAGGGGCTCCAGGTGGGACAGGTGGAAGAGTCCTTCATTGTCTTATTTGCTCTTGCTCTGGATGAAGCCCTGTTATCAGTCATGGGTACCAGGTGACCCTTTTCCAGCGAGTCTCTGGAGACCCCAGGAGTCAGTGGGGAGCCAGCCTTTCCTCATCTGTGTGCCATGTGCAGGGGCCATGGAGAAGGGCATGCTGAGTGGGTCCTAGGCTTCACAAAAGAGCTGGGTACCTGGACAGCACCATTCCCAGTGCAGAGAAGGCAATCGCTGGCCTCACCAAACTGTGCTCTGGTGAGGCTGGAGAGCCCCTCCCCACCCCCTGGTTTTCTCTTGACTTCTTTGGTACCCCCCACATTGGGCCCCGTCACCAGGACGCAGAGGACTCAGGCAGCCTGTCTTCCCGGCACCACAATCCTCCTCACCCCTCACCCCATTCAATGGCACCTTTTCATGAAGCCTTTACTTAGAATTCAGTTCCCTCTTCCCGCTCTCCTTCTGCAATTTGTGTTACACTCTTTTGTAGCAGGAAATGTTCTGGAGCATTGTCCTTTGCAGACATGAGGCGGTCTGCAGATGGGCCGGTGGACCATACTCAGATGCAACAGCTTCCTGAGACCTGGCACGAGGGCTCCAGCCTGTGTTCTTGGAATACAAGCTCTGAGAGGGAACAGGGCGCGGTGTTTGCATGATAAGCAGGGAAGGTGAAACTCGTCCTTTCTGAAGCGGGGTCTGCTTGGGGTTTTCCAGAGCTAGTGGGTTGGTTTGCTAGGGCTGCCGTACCACAAACGGTGTGGCTTAAACATGGGAAGTTCATTGTCTCATGGTTCTGAAGGGTGGAGGTCTGGGAAGGAGGTTGGGAGGGAGGCTCCGAGGCTGGGAGGAAGGATCTGTCTTGCACCTCTCCCCTGGCTGCTGGCGTGTGCTTCAGTGTTCCTTGGCTTGTAGAAGCATCACTCTGTCCTCCGCCTTCATCTTCACATGGCATTCTCCCTGTGTGTGTCCAACCCCCACCTTTTTATAAGTAATTAGTCATATTGGATTAGGGTCCACCCTAAGGCCTCATTTTAACTTGATTACCTCTTTAAAGACTGTCTCCAAACAAGGTTTCATTCTGAGATACTGGAGATTAGGACTTAACATGTAAGTGTTAGGGGACTCAACCCATAACAGCTAGAAAAAGGGAGGCGCAGCCTGTTCACATGGGGACTGGGACTCAGCCCTGGGGCAGGTTCTGGAGGTGACTCCCACCACAGCCGTGCCAGGACAGGACCCCTGCACTGACGCATGGGAGTGTGAGTCCGAGGAGATGGTCTTTGCATTCTTGTGGATCAGGTTCAAATCTCAGGTCTACCGTTCACCAGCAGGTGACCTTGATCAAGTGGCTTAACTTCTCCAAAGCCCAGTTCCCTGTTTGCAAAGTAGGGTTAACACCACCTACCTTGGAGGATTGATTGATCTGGGGTCAAATGAGGTCAAAGATGATGAGCCTAGGTGTATCCACATTGTGCCAGGAGCATGGGAGGTGCTCACAGCTTTTGTGGCTCCCTCAGGACTATGCAGTCCCTGGAGCTGTTTCTCTTCACCTTGTCCCTCTTAGCCTTGTCCCTGCCTTGCCTGGCAGAGTGAGCAGGCTGTGCTGGCCTGCACAGGCGCAAGGATTTGCAGCAAGGAAAGGTGTGATGAGAACAAGAGGTCATCCCTCTCCTGCCGTGCCTGCCACTTTCTCTGCGCCAGAGTTGCCTGCACCCATTGGCAGTCAGGACACACAGTGGCTGGGATGAAGGGAGTTTACTACTGAACTTAATAGGGTCGTTTTCTGTGGCGCATAAATCTGTCTGTGCTCAGCTGAGGATCCCGGGTGGCTGGTACAGCAGCCATTGTTAATGGACTTGCCCCTGGAAAATGGGGCTGTGGGTATTAGAGTGTGGTTCTGGATGTTTCTTCCTTGGGAAGGGAGAGGATTTAGTAACAGAAGCTCGGTTTGGCTCTTCAGTTGCTGCCGGCCTGCCTGGCCAACGGGCTGCTTTGGACAACAAAATAGGAGGGACGCCATATTCATTTGGAATCTGTGATCCTGCATCATGGCAAGTTGTCATCCCTGGATGGAACAATAGGGTGGGTCCTCAGTTCTCTGAATGTTCATTGAGTCATTTGGTCAACAGATATCTGCTATACTGTGAGCTTGGGCCAGACCTGTCATCAGTTCTGGGGATACAAACGCAAACGGGACAGATTTGGTCCCCAGTGTCATGGAACTAAGAGTCAACCAGGGAATCTTCAGGGGAGAGGGTAGTGGCCAGGAAAAGCTGGAGAGGTGACCTTCTAGCTGACATTTGATGGGAGAGTTAGAGCTGGCCAGGCCAGAAGGGGAGGCTGGAGAAGCCTGGGGCACCTCCTGGAGCCACATCCTCTTCCTTCGGAGACTTCTAGGATCCTCTCTGCTAGCTGTGTAGAAGGAACCAGAGTATCCAGGTCCCGTGTATCCAGCCATCTGAGCAACTTTTCCACAGTGTAACTTTTTAAAAAGTCAAGGTGAATCTCATTTCATGCAATAAATATTAACCTGGAAGGTTGGGGGTACATTAAACTTTTATGTATGGCAATAAATTTCTTATGCAAGAGAGGACTCGCTACTAGTTAAATAAATTTGGGGTGAAAATGCCTTGGTGGGGATTATCCCGACTCGTCTGCTTAGCAAGTAGCGTAAACCAGGCTTCCTCCAAGCTGGGTTCCTGTGTGTTAATCATCTTTGAGCCTCTGTTTTCTTTCTTCTCTTTCTGCACCTGTCATTTGATTCCTCAGGCCCTGGGGCTGCCTTCCTTCTGGGCTCCTCTTTGAAGAAGAATCCTTGATATCTACCCTCTAGGAGTTTAATATTTCTTGGATGCATAGGCCATAATCTGTATATATGTCTTAGAAAACCAACTCTGAAAATTTTCTCTATACTGGGACAGGGCCAGGAGGCCTATTTGCAAATGGTCACACCTACTTGCAAATGACCCAGTGTCTTCACAAGGGCATAACACGTGTGCCCTGCCTGCTTCGTGTCCTAGTCACGTGGCTTTATAACTTATGTTTAACCTGTCTTACTAGCATTTCTCTTATGATTGGTGGGCATGGATGGAATTGATGAACTTGTGCAGAGTTGGTGGACTTGGGTAGAGTTAGTAAACTTGGTTAGAGTTAGTGGACTTGGGTAGAGTTAGTGAACTTGGGTAGAATTGGTGGATTTGAATAGGATTATTGGACTTAGGTACAGGTGGTGGACTTGGATAGAGTTGGTGGACTTGGGTACAGTTAGTAGGCTTGGGTAGCATTAGTGGACTTGGGAAGAGTTAGTAGACTTCGGGAGTTAGTGGACTTGAATAGAGCTGGTGGACTGGTGGACTTGAATAGAGTTAGTGGACTGGTGGACTTGAATAGAGTTGATGGACTTAGGTAGAGGTGGTGGACGTGGGTAACGATGGTGACCTTGGATAGAGTTGGTGGACTTGGGTAGTGGTGGTGGCTTTGGATAGAGTTGGTGGACTTTGGTAGGATTGGTGGACTTGAATAGAGTGAGTGAACTTGGGTAGAGGTGGTGAACTTGGGTAGGACTGGCGGACTCGAATAGAGTTGGTGGACTTGGGTGGAGGTGGTGGACTTGGATAGAGGTGGTGGGCTTGGGTAGGATTGGTGGACTTGAATAGAGTTAGTGGACTTGGGTAGAGTTAGTAGACTTGAATAGACTGAGTGGACTTGTGTGGAGGTGGTGAACTTGGGCAGGACTGGTGGACTTGAATAGAGTGAGTGGACTTGTGTATAGAGGTGGTGGACTTGGGTAGGACTGGTGGATTCGAATAGAGTGAGTGGACTTGGGTAGAGGTGGTGGCTTTGGATAGAGTTGGTGGACTTTGCTAGGGTTGATGGACTTGAATAGAGTGGGTGAACTTGGGTAGAGGTGGTGGACTTGGGTAGGACTGGTGGACTTGAATAGAGTGAGTGGACTTGTCTAGAGGTGGTGGACTTGGATAGACGTGATGCATGTGGGTCTAAGATAATTAGTGGAACATGACCATTTATGCCAACCCACCTAGCTTGGGGAGGTGCTGTGTAGAAGAAGAAAGAGATTGCAGAAGTTTTTAAATAGGGACATGATTGAATTGAAACATGAGAGAGTGAGTAGGGACTGTGCCCTTGTCTGACCCAAGTGCTAAATCAACAGGAACATGGTGCCCACTTATTATATCACTCATGGACATGGGCTGGGCTGTTTTCCTTGCATCCATTTCACTTGGTGATTAATATCTCTTTTAATGTTCAGCTGCAGTGAATTCTTAACAAATTATTTTGTAACACATTGAAATCACTTTGTAAGCTCTTTGTTAACACCTTTTAGAGGCCTCTAGCTATAAAATATTACTTTATCATCTTCCCGATGCTGGACATTTGATGTAATGCTCGTGTCTCGGAGGTTGTTAATAAATAATGGATGGAGAAATGATCTGGGGGTGACCTTTTGTAAAACATCATCTGTCAGCCGAACTTCACTTAATCCTTCCTCTTACGCTGTCTTCTGGCTTTCAGGATATAGCAGTTTGCAAATCAGGTGGTTTGGTTCTTGCCAGTGAGTGACATTTCACAGGACAGGTGATGTTGGAACGATTGGCCTGTGTGGTTGCCTCTGGGACCCTCAGAAGGATTTAAGCCCTGTGATTAGCAGGTCTATTTTTGGCCACCAAGTGCAGGAGGGAGGGCGTCTGGTGTGTGTCTCCTCTTAGCTGTGATGAGGCCCGGCTGACCCCAGCAAGGATTCTCCATGAGTGGAGTGTGGTAGCGCCGTGGTTAGGTGGCCAGGCGAGGGGTATTTCTCCAATAAGCATTTGTAGATCTGCCCTCTACTAAACCTGTTGCACCCTGCTAGCCCTCCTCAAAGGCATAGCAAGCCAAAGTATCCCAGGGACCAGGAACACTTGGGAACAGATGCCTGATGGAGAGTCACAGAACCATAAAGTCACAGAGGCTAAAGCCAGAAAAACCACAGTGCTTATCTAGTCCAGCCCATCAGCTTACAGAGAGGGACTGAGGTCAGAAAAGCCGAGAGTGCCTCTTCCAGGGTAGCTCATGGGTTAGAGCAGATTTTTCACTTGAATCCTGAAACTGTGATCCCCTTAGCCAGTAACCTGCCTCACAGGATGATTCTAGAGTCACTTCATTCATTCATAAACAATGCTTATCAAGTACTGACTCCATGCAGGTGGCATGCAACATCCTGAGGACACTGCAGGCAGCAAGACCAGCGAGGTGTCTTAGTCCATGCATGCTGCTAGAACAACATACCTTAGACTGGGCAACTATAGACAACATACATTTAGTGCTCACAGTTCTGGAGGCTGGGAAGTCCAAGATCAAGACACCAGCAGACTTAGTGTCTGGTAAGGGGCTGCTCCTGATAGATGGCACCTTCTCTGCATCCTCACATGGTGGAGGAGGGGCACACAGTTTCCCTCGTGACTCTTTTTTTTTTTTTTTTTTTTTTTTTTTGAGACAAGGACTTTCTTGCTCTGTCACCCAGGCTGAGGTGCAGTGGCACAATCCTAGCTCACGGCTTTCCTGGGTTTCTTGTACACAGATCAGACCTATGAGTGCATGGTGGTCATTACAGCTTCAACCTGTGCTAGAAGGCAGGCGTGAAGGAGGCTGCACCTGCAGATATGGGGTGGTGGGAGGCTTCCCTGAGGAGGGGATGTTGAAGGTGAGAGGTAGGATACGTGAGATGCTTTCTAGGCAATGGGAGAGGGTATCCCCGTGTGCTTGGGCTCTGGGGCTGCAGAGATGCCTGTCTGTGGAGTTTGGATAAGCCCAGTAAAAACACTGCACACAGAGCTTCTAGAATCAGTCAGAGTCCATGGCATAAAGCAAGGGCTCAGTATATACTGAGTGAATGAATAAATGAATGAGCCACCTGTCAAACTGGTTTCTCCGATCAGTTCAGTCAGGGGAATGGCTGTGATCATGGGGCTTCTATAGTGCATGTCCTTAGGCTCGGTGTGGCTGACGGTGAAGGATTGAGAGTCATTCCAGAGGGTGCAGAGCACCTCCCATGAACTTCCCCAGAGACCAAGCCCAGGGAGCAGTTGTGACATCCAGCTAAGCTTACACTTGGCCTGGAGGCCGGACCCCACGAGGAACAACCTGTGGTCTCCAGAGGTCGTGGGGAGGGAGGCCGCAGTGGACGCCGCATTCCAGCCTCTGTCTGGAGGCCTTTGAGCAGCAAGCGCTTGGTGGCTGCGCCTGTGGATGGGCTTAATGGTCTGAACCTGTAACACCCATTCAGGCATCAGAAAATCACCCTCGAATTATCTCTAGAGTTTTATTTCCTAGAATCCTGAATAGATCACATTTTATTGTTGAATACTGAAATCTCATTACTTTAGGAAGTGCTATTACTGGGCTATTACTGGAAAGGAATTCCTCTCTCCTGTTCTGATTAAAACCTCCTGTTCATATTTAAAAAATAATTTCAGACCTATTTTTTTTAATGCTTCTAAAAGTATAAATGTGCAGCCAAGCATCTTCTTTACCTAGGTGCTGCGCCTGGGTGTGAACTTCCCTGGGCCTGCTGGCGGAGTGCGAGCGCAGCTGTGCAGAAGTAGAGACGCCGGAGTCTCCTCCTGGACCCTGTTCTTGGTTTGGGGAGAGCCTCTTTCTCTTCCTCTGGCTCAGTTGCTTCCTAAGATTCTAATGACAGTTCTGGCCAAAACAGGCATCTCCCATTGCCACTGGCTTGAGACTTCAGCTCTGGCTTTATTCACCAAGAACTGATTCTGGGATCTTGGGATCTTGGGGCGTAGGGTGGCTTCTCTGCTGACTGATGGAGTCAGGGGATCTGGCTCCACCCAGAGCAATACGTGGGGATGGGTGGAAAGCACTGCTCGGGGCAGCTCCCTCTCGTCTCTGGAGGCTACTCCCTCTGTGCACAAGGTCATCCGCTTCCTGCATCTGAATCCCTGACCTGGGGGCATCCTCCATGGCCCTCCGGGCTCACTTGGCACTGTCACATGCCGAGCCCACTGTGTCATGAATATTACCTGGTGACTTGCTCCTTTCTCCTCCTCCAGGACTCTGCCCGTTCTCTGTGACCCCAATGTACTTGGCACAGCGACTGGCATGGGGCACTCAGAAAATATTTGTCAAATGGATGGCGGAATTCACCAGCACCCAAAAAGCAATGTGATTTGGGGAGTTTTCTCAGCGAGTGGCCATGTGACTCCCAGGGGCAGAGGTGACGTCTTCAGCACATCTCCGTCCCTTTGCCAATCACACCCTGCTCAGAAGAGCCCACCTTGCCTGCCCTCCTCATTGCCTGCCCTGTCCTTGCCTGGCTCTACTGAGCTCCATGTGGGGTATATTCCACATGGACACAGGGCAGGCGACCCCCTTCTCTCCAGGGCTCCTCCTCCAAGGCCATGGTTTGCCTTGGAGAAAGCTCAGAATAGCTCTGTGGCCCCCATGCTGATGCTGGGTGAGTGTGCGTGTGGCTAGAATTCTTTTCTGGACTCTTGGCAAATGGAATTATTTACAACCACTAGGGCCGATATTTCCCTGCTCCACAGATGACTTGCAGCAGATGAAGTAGATGCTCTCTCCTTGCAGAGAGCTAATGATAACATTCAGCTCTTCCCACCCCAGCAGTGTGTCTTTGATGGCGCAGCTGTGGATATTTTTATTTGCCCAGTCAAGTCGACTCCTCGCTGCACACATCTGAATGAAGGCCCTTGGGCTGCGAGCTGCAGAGGGCACTGGCGCCAGCCTTGTGCATTGACAGGAGACTGCAGGAACCCGCCAGCTTGGCTGCTGGCTTCCTGAGCGCTCTCTGCAGGTTCCCTCCCTGGAATGGACAAGGGGGAGCAGCCGATTTCTGATACGACTCATCTGTCTGGGTCACTGGTTCCAGAAGTTAATTTTGGATGGAACTTCACAGTCACCTGGCTTCTGGTTATGCAAAACCTGACCTTTGGCTTCGCTCTGGGGCCTTCCCTTCTCCTCACCCCAGGGCTTCTGCTGCCTCCCTCTCTTTGCCATTCTTTCCTCTTAAAAAAAAAAAAATCCTGCTGACAGGAGCTTTCTAACTTGTCATTTTGGAGATCATCAACAAATTCTATAGAGAGGTGACCTCCATTATGAGAAAGAGACGGGGAGTTGGCCGGGACCCAAGCCAAGGAGCTGGAGCCTCTTTTGACTGGCAAGGTGACATTGAGTGTCATATCAGCATTCATGGCCAGCTCTCTTCTCCTCAGAGAGTAATTATTTCTTTCAGAGCAAAAGGTCCAATTTGCTGTAAAGAACAGAGCCCCAGGTAAAACGAAAGAGCTGTAAGCTCCCCTGACATAAAGGAGACCAGACTGCCCCCGTCCCCAGCCCTGCTCACTCCACATTATAATGGCCATTTGGCCAGATTTATTATGTTTATTTGTACTTCCTTCCTGTCCTAACACATTAGGGTGGTTGCACATTGTATGGGTGAGGCCGGCTCGGCAGGTGGAGCTGAACACCTTGCAGCTGACACGGGCTCTTGTATCCTTGGCTAGCACCTGGCTCTGGGAAGGGGCTGAGATGGCACCTTTGGAGAAACACTGGGAGAACTGATGCCTGGCATCTGGGGCCAAGCTGAGATCTGGGCCCTCTGCACTCTCCTGGTATTTCCTTTACTCCTGGGACATTACAAGAATAAGTAGCCCAAGTCTGTGGCATTGGATGCCAATACCACAATAGATGCCATCCGCTGAGTGCTCACCCTGACCCAGATCATGAGACACTGGGCACTGATGGTTTTATTGAGCACAAGCCTGGGCACTCATAGTTTCATTGGGCACAGGCACTGGGCACTCATGGTTTTATTGGGTGCAGACACTGGGCACTCATGGTTTCACTGGGTGCAGACACTGGGCGTTTATGGTTTCATTGGGTGCAGGCACTGGGCACTGATGATTTCATTGGGTGCAGACACTGGGCACGGGGTGGCTTCATTGGGCGCAGGCACTGGGCACTCATGGTTTCATTGGGCGCTGACATTGGGCACTCATGGTTTCATTAGGTGCAGACATGGCACAGGGTGGCTTCATTGAGTGCAGGCACTGGCCACCCATGGTTTCATTGGGCGCAGGCACTGTGCACTCATGGTTTCATTGGGCGCAGGCACTGGGCACTCATGGTTTCATTGGGCGCAGGCACTGGGCACTCATGGTTTCATTGGGCTCAGGCACTGGGCACAGATGGTTTCACTGGGTTCAGATACCCAGCACACAAAGCAGTCCTATTTGCCCATCTATGGCTGAGCAGAGTGAGCTCACAGTCAGTGACTTCTTCCAGGCCCCGCCCCCACTAGCACAGGAGCTCCCGCTGTGTGCACCCATGGGGTGGCTCTGGGGTGGCTCTGGGTGGCCCTCATCACTTGGACTGCCTTTGCTTCTTTTCTTGTCTGCCCTCCCTTAGCTCCATTTCTGTCTTGCACACTGCTGCAGCCTCAGCACCCACCGTGGTATCTGGCCCACTGCGGTGTTCCACACATATAGTTAAATTTAAATTGTTAAATGATTGGATGAACCTGGCGTGAGATGAGGACCTGCCCAGAGTCAGAGTCATCCAGCTGCTCATCGACAGGGCCTGGGCTGTCCTGCCACGAAGCCCTTGCCAGTCACTGTGCCTTCTTGACTTCCCATGGCACCATGACTGTCCCACTGCATTGTGGCATAAGGTACCTCCACCTCCCTCCTTCGCTTCTGTTTTTGGGAGTTCAGTCAAAGCTGACATGATGCCCAAGACTAGAGGGGAGATAGTGTGGAGGCCAGAGAGGTCAGCTAGGTCCTGGGTGTAGAGGTTGCTTCCTGCCCCTCCTCCACCCCCACCATGGGGGCCTGGAGAAGGTAGGGTGGTGTCCTCAGTGAGGAGGGTCTGAAGGGGGCCCAAGAGCAGAGGGAGCAGTCATGGTTGATTGGAAATTAAGACGACCAGTGCAGGAAACTGTCACAGCTTGCCCATTGTGTAGGTGAGATCCGTGAAGGTCAGGAAATTGAATAACCTAACTAAGTTTATTTGGCTAGTTAGGGGAAGAACAGAGTTCAGACTTGAACTTGAGGTGCCCTAATTAGTGTAAGAGTTTGAGGGGGTCATTCAGAAGCACACCTTCCCTTCTGACACTAAGTGTAAATTCAGGGCAGGACCACCCTGGGGTTCCATAGTTCACGGAAGGACTCACAGAACTTGCTGAAATCTGTGATGCTCATGGTTAAGGCTTATCAGAGTGAAAGGACACAGATTAAATCAGCTGAGGGAAGGGACACATGGGGCAGGGTGCAGGAAGATTCTAGGCGGGGTTTCCAGCCATCCTGTCTGGGTAAGTTGTGGGAACACTAGCGTCTCCCCACAGCCTGTGTGTCGGTGCTGCCGACCAGGAAGCTTGCAGGGCCTTGGTGCCAAGTCTTTACCGGGGACCAGACATAGACCTGGTTAGCTACCCACATGTCTTCTGCCTCCAGCCCCTGCCTAGGTCAAGCTGAGGTTATGTGACCCCAAACACACCCCCCCTTATCACATTGTTAGACTCTTGGGCATGGCCCAAAGCTCCAAACAAAGACACTCTCACCTGAGCAATCCCCTCCCAGGAGCCCAGGGCACAGCCCAGGCCACAGCCCAGACCTCTCTGTAGATAAGCTTGATTCTTGATTCAGTACAGTGCTATGTAGGAGAGTGTCTAGGAACTAAATTCGGGCTTATTCCCTGATAGACTCTTCTCACCCGGGGTCGAGGTGCTTCAGGCCCTTGCCATGGCCCACTGGTGACATGGGTCCCTGCTGTGGTGCTCAGGCCTCTTGCTTGCATCACAGCACTTCTCTCTTTTCCAGGCTCACAGCATCAATCACGGTCACATTCCACAGCCTCTCCAGCACCCAGCCAGCCCTCCACGGGGGCAGCAGGGACTGGTCCATCCAACAACAGCAGCCATGTCCTCACCTCTTGCTGCAGCAGCAACTTTATTTGATTTGATGTATATGAAGAAATAAAACTCAGAAGTCAATTGACTTAAACATGGAACAATGCAGCTTGGTTATTATGGTGTATGCTAAATTTTAATGGCATTTAGAAAGCGTTTTGTGGGGTAGAAAATAGAAGCAAACCCATCAAACCTCAACTATGCTCTATGTTTTATAGTGCAGAACGTTTTTCTGCTACAATCCAAAGACTTTAAAATGTAATAAGGTACATTTGAACCCAAGGGTTTTAAAATCGACGTAAGAAACGTGCACATCCAGAAATGGGGTAAAATAATCCATTACTGTCCGGGTCGTATTCGACGGAAGACACACATTCCTGGAAAGGCTTTTAACATTTCATGTTCCACAGACTCTTATTTATTGACACATATTAGTGTTCAAGGATTAATATATCGCTAAGTGAGAAAGAAAATTGTGGCGGGGAGGGGTTTTGATAGTCGGCGTTCTTGGGTTTCTTGCTATTTTTGAATGCATTTACTCAGATATATTTAAAATCACATGCCACATAAATGGATATATCAATTGAGAAGTAAGGCAAATTTTCCATTCTTACATTTCATTAAAAACGCATTCCGACTGTCACATGTCTGTATCCCCCTTGTCCTTCCCACCGAACATGATTTTTCAGAGCCTGCCATTATTGCCCCAAGTCCTGGGATATGGCACTTTCTAACAGTCTGGGTTTTGTTTGTTTGTTTGTTTGTTTGTTGATGGAGTCCTGCTTTGTCACCCAGGCTGGAGTGCAGTGGCGCGATCTCAGCTCACTGCAACCTCCACCTCCTGGGTTCAAGTGATTATCTTGCCCCAGCCTCCCAAGTAGCTGGGATTACAGGTGCCTGCCACCATGCCCGGCTAGCTTTTTGTATTTTTAGTAGAGATGGGATTTCGCCCTGTTGGCCAGGCTGATCTCAAACTCCTGACCTCAGGTGATCTGTCCGCCTCAGCCTCCCAAAGTGCTGGGATTACAGACGTGAGCCACCACGCCCGGCCGCACTCTGTGTTTTTGATCACCCTGTCTTTCAGAGTTTCTTGGCCGTTCTCATCAAAGGTGCTCAGGAGTCTCTGTGGCTCAACACAGTGTGAGAGTTCTCAGGAACGACCCGGCCTCTGTGGGTGGCGCAGCAGCTGCCTGCAGAAATCTGCCCACATCCCCGACATTCATTTGACAGATGATCCCGTTTCCATGATCTTCAGCTTAGGGCTGAAGAAATCCTGGAGCTCGTCTGGTTCAGTGGTTCTCCACTGGGGATGATTTTGTCCCCCCACTCCAGGGACATTTTTGGTTACCATGACTAGGAAGTAGAGAGTGGCCCTCTGGGCATCTGATGGCATCTGAGATCTAGGAAGGTTCTTCATCACCTCAGATCACACAACTGGCCAGTGGTCAAGATGGAGCAAAACTCTCCTGGAGTCCAGACCCAGCCTGGGGAAGTCCTGGGCTGTGCGTGCACCTCTCTTCTTTATTGCTGCATCCCTGCCCCACCCGGGCTCTGATCTCTCCCTGAAGCTTCTACGCCAGTAATGTGGCTTGGGCTCACAGTGTCAAGAACAGCCAGGTCTTCCTGGACTGAGGCTGCCAGGCTTGACCGTCCTCCCTCCCCAACCTTCCTGCATCTCCAGCCACTGCCAGAGCCCATCCTTGCCCTTCAGAACCTGCTCTCCTTCATGCAATATGGGTGAAGCCATTGCAGGTCCCTTAGGGGACAGCATAGACCTGCTTGATGCTGATAAGCACAAATCTAGGTAAGACTGAAAATGTTGGTGATATTTTTGTGAGGATCCTTGCTGTATGTGTTTAGTTTTTTGTTGTTTAGTTAAACTAGCATGCAGTTTCTTTTTCAAAAGCTCAGAAGTATCCACATCCTACCCCACCATCTAGTCGAGCTGCACATCTTTCCTGGGCTGGGTCTGTTGCAGGCTGATCACTGAGCAGGTGCGGACATAGTGGGCCCGTGGTCGGGAATCTCGTGTTATTACTTAGCCTTGCCTGTGAACACGTCTCTGTGTTTCTCTATCAACTTCATCACCATCAGTGTTAATAATTACCATCGCCTACAGTGATGGAGCCCTATGCCAGCGCTGCCGTGAGTGCTTTGTGTGTAGGAGCTAATTTGATACTCCCAGCAGCCTCGGATCCCCCTGTGCTCTTATTACCACGTTGCACAGAAATGATGCACAGAGAGATGAAACACGTGGCTTCCAGCTGCAGAGTTAGTTGGCAACAGGACCAGGATCTGAACCCAAAACAGCCATCTAGAGCTGCCCGAGTAGCCACCACCCTACAAGGCTTCTCGCTTGCAATGGCTGCACCCTGGTGGAGCAAAGGGGCCAGGCCCCGTTGAAGTGGCCCTGGGCCAACCGGGTGGTGCTTCCACAGTGCCTTCACTCAGAGCTTTGTCACCAACCCGGTGTCACTGTGGAAGCTCCACACACTCTTGCCAGCTCCCTCCACCCCCACACTTAGCCTGCAGGAGGCATGGGAACCAGGGGAAGAAATGAAATGGTGACTCTAGTGCAGAGTCTGTCAATATGGCTCTATCAGCCATGGCACTGGGTCATTCTTGGTTGTAGGGGGCTATGCTGGCATTGCAGGATATGCAGCAGCATCCTTGTCCTCCACCTCCTGGAGTATTTCTACCCCACAGCACCCCGTCTCCGCCAGTTGTGACTGCTAAGCAAGTCTCCAGACTTCGCCAAATGTCGCTGGGGCTGCCAAAGCTCCAGCATAAGCAAGGGTTTTGCTAAAGCCGAGGATTGGATTCTCTGTGGATTTCAGTTCTCCCAGCCCCTAGGGAACCCTGAGTTGGCTGCAGTTGAATGAAGTGAGATGTGGGCCCAGGCACTGTGCACAGGTGGGTGGGAGTGCTCCACCCCTGTCCACCGCCTCTCCCCTGCCGGGGGGGGAAGCCTTGTAGGTTCCTACGTGGTGACTACGTGGCCTGCACACTGCAGTGGAGGAAGGTTGCGCTCAGACTCGGTCTGAGTCCCACGGAGCAGAGGAGCCAAGAGACAACAGGAAACCGGAAACAGTGATCACCTGCTTCCAGACAACTTTGCTTTTTTGCCTTGTGAGGAAACTTATAAATTATTTGGAGAACAATATTAGTCTTTTTGCTTCTGAAAAGGGTTCTGCATCTTTAATAGAGCCTGGTTTTGAAACATAAGTCACAGAGTTGTACAAATACCCCATCAATAGTGCAGTGGCTCATTTCATTGTTCTCAGCGCATGGAATCTTCATTATTTGCACTGTTGATAAAAGGCAGCATTTTCAGCAGATCCGCACTACTCCATTTAGCTGAGAACAATGATTTATTCCTCCCTCACTATTGGACATCCTCAATTTCCTTGGGTAATAAAGAACGCTCCCATGGATGGGATGAACAGGAGCGACCGGCTGCTCTGAGCCTGGCAAAGTCAGGAAGAGCAAGAAGGGTCCTGGCTGGTGGCTCCTGCCCGGGGAGAAGGCCGCAGAGCCTGCCTCCCCACCCCACTGGCAACCGCAGCCTCCGGTGGAAGACCAGAGTTAGTACATGTCATTGACAAATTGCCCAGGAAGCAGCCGGGCCCCTGATGGAAAACTGCCCATCTCAGCACAGACAGTGCGCCTGGTCCCAACCGCTCCTTTCTATGTGGAGATGAAATTCTAATAGAGCCCTTATTCAATACCGCAACTCAGGGATGGGCAAAGTTGTGAGCGTGTATGCATGCCTGCTCTTGTTTTCTCCATATTAGAAAATTCACAGACTGCTGAGAGAGGGAAAATAAGAGTAATAGCTTCAAACTGGAAATGGAAGAACTTTCACATTCAACACAAAAGGGAATTGTTGCAATCCTAGGGCAAATGAGAAAAGAGTCCAGCTCGTTGCTTAGCAGAGGACGCGGCATGGAGAGAGGAGGAGGGGCCGCCAACAACGGCAAAAAATTCTGCCTAGCAGTTTGCTCCATTGCAGCCTTGCCTGGGTAGAAGGGAAGAAGGTTGGAGACTTCCAGCATTCCTTGGAACAGAGTAATGGCTCTAGAGATGCCACACCTATTGGTGGATGGCTTCTAGCCTTATCTTTACAAGGAGCCAAATACAGGGAAGCAGGCTTGCGGTGCCCCTGAGCAATGGGTATGCATGCTCACCAAACACCAGAATACTGGAGAGGTGTGTGTGTGGAAGCGAGGGCTCAAGGAACTCTCTGGGCTTCTTACCAGCCTCTTGGCCACTCACTAGTCATGCCGTTATTACCCCCTCTTTGCAAAGGAATGAAGCTCAGAGATGAGAGACGCGGCTTCTGGTCGCAGAGCTAGTCGGCAGCAGGACCAGGATCTGAAGCCAAAACAACCATCTAGAGCTGCCCTCACCCTAAAGGCTTCTCGCTTTCAACAGCTGCACCCTGGTAGAGCAGTGGGGCTGGGTCCTGTTAAAGTAGCCCTGGGCTAACCTGGTGGATTCGATAACCAGCAGATAGCCGCCAGCCCAGCCAGGTCAGACCCAGAGATGAAACGCTGTTTCCTTTCTTCCCTGCACCCCCTGGGGTTGTCTGCAGTGTGCTTGCAGGGCTCCTTGGTAGAGCTACTTTTTCCTAGAAGGTTCTAGAAGCAGAAGATGAATGAATCTGTGGCCTGGGTCCTTTGTGTTGGGGCATTAGGAGCTGAGATGAGCTTCTGGGAGATAGGGCGCCATGGGGCACATTTTAGAGAGAACACCAGTACACGCAGGGCGGCTTTCCTCAGCTTCCAACCAACTAACAAGGATTACCCAACCCAGCCGCCAACCCAAAGCCACCATCGGCCACACCCTAGAGACTCCAGTGGGGCCCCTGAATCACCTCACCAGACAGGAGCAAAATCCTGTTTCAAAGAGTTATTGTTGCTATGGCAACTGGCCTTATGCACTCCCCTGGTTGCCACTGGGGGACTGAGGCGGATGCACATGGTGTGTTGGCAAAGAAAGGAAAAAATGCCAGCCCTGGGACCAACACCCGTGGGGACAGGTAAAAGGAGTCGAGGTGTTCAGCCATCAAAACCCATCTTCCTGTCTGGAGCAGCAACAGGCCGGGCCTTCCCCTGTGCAGGCTGGCACCATTGATTAGGGGACCTGTGTCCCCATGGTTACCCAGACTGGAGGATGGCAGTAAATACTAGGGCCTCGATTCCAGGCAAGAGATGGTAGACTCAGGTTTGTTTGTGAATTTGAGAATTGGATATTTCCTACCATAAAGGCCTTTCCATTAATTAATGCAAATATTAAAGCTTTATAGAGCCAGCTTCCTCTAAGTCACCCTTTGTCAACAAAGACAGGGCAGAGAGAAGGGGGCAGGGAGAGGTACCCTATAGGACAGGAGGCAGCGGACTGGGGCAAGGGCCACTCTGCTCTTCCCAGGTGGGGCCCTTCCTATCAGGGAGCAGGCCTACCAAGGGGCCTCCCAGTTTGCTTCCCTCGGACTAAGAGCCCCGAGTCCTCAGCTTTTAAAACGCTAATAGGGAGGCCAAATAAATATTTCAAGGTCACCTAAGGGCTCCCTTGGGTCTTGTTTATTTATAGCATCCTGGCCACCTCCATCTAGAAATGTTTCAAACTGCAGAGGTATGAATAGTAAGAAGGCAGCTCTTCATTTATTTATTTGGTTATGAATGTATTTATTTTCGCTGTCTCTACCAACTCGATGGGCCTGGGCATAACTGGCCAGAACATGGCTCTGCTCTGGCCGTTGGCATCTGCCTGCTTGCTTGGGGAGCATCTAAATGGAAACTCTGCGTTGCATTTAGTCCTCAGCTGCAAAAAGGAAGCTAGTTAGCTCCAGGGGGCTCGTGAGGAGAGCGTACCTGCCACCACACGTAAGCGTGAGCCAAGGTGTGCTGTCATCCTGGAGACCCTAGCCCAATTCCTTGGAGCATCTATGGAGACAGGGTATAAGCAGTGCCTGATTTAGTGAGTCCTGCAGTGTGAACATTGCATGCCAGTGAGCTCATGCAGCAGAAGGGGTCAGTATTAGCTGGCTTCATTGTCCTCCCTCTTTATTCCTGGATGATACCTAAGAAGTAAGTGTCATCACACCCATTTCATATTAGAGACCAGAAGAGATCAAAATTGCAGCCCCAGGTTGTGAACGTGGAGGATGGTAGAGCTAGGACTTGAACCTGGCTCTGTCCGACATCTCCCCCTGTCTCAACACTGGTATCTCTTTTGCCCTGGAGATGGGAGCCAATGGGACTGTCAGCCTAGGATTAGTTACTATTTGTCCTCAGCCCAGATGGGCTGCTCCCTGGGGACTAGTCTGTCCTCAGCCTGTGTCCAAAGGCTCTAATGGATGAGATCACAGACCGGATCACAGATTCGGATCTGTCTGGAAGTGCTGGACCCCTGCTGCATGTCCATTCTGAAAAGCACTCTGCCCAGGCAAGACAGCACTCAAACAAGCCCCACTCTATGTTAATTTAATTAATATAATTAATTTAGACCAAATCCAGTCTGCCCACCCCAGTCTCAGCACATAGGGAGCACTCTCCTGACTGAGGGCTGAGGGGCCTCCTTCACCTCTCTACCCCAGGAGAGACCTGACCACCTCCCAGAGTTCATTCATTCAAGCATTTACTAGGGATTTAAAAAGCACAAGGCACTGGGAATACAGCAGCAATTAACACTGTCCTCACCGTGGGGAGACAGACAAGCAATAAATGTGTAACAGCAGCAGCGAAAAGGCCAGGTGCAGAGGAGACCTCTGGCATGGCTCAGCCAAGAATCTGGCCCTGTTCTCCTGCCATTCTCTCAACGCCTCCCTCCTCCTTACTGTTCTCTATTCTCAGGCCGGCTTCCCTGTGTTAGTAAAATGACTGTAGGCATCTCAGGCCCCACAGATACTCTCCACTGTCCTAAAGAAGAGAGAACCTCTCTTTTCCCAACCATTGAGTAAAAAGTCCAAGGTTTTGCCCTGGATCTGTTTAGGTCATCTGACCTCCTGAACCAATCACTGCAGCTAGTGGATACAATTAATTTAGAGTAAGGATTGACAGACTGTGGCCCATGGACCAAATCCAGTCCACCATCTGCTTTTAAAAATAAAGTTTTTTGGGGAGGCTGAGGCAGGTAATCGTTTGAGGTCAGGAGTTCGAGACCAACTCCTGGCCAGGCCTCGCCAACATGGTGAAACCCTGTCTCTACTAAAAATACAAAAATTAGCTGAGTGGTAGTGGTATATGCCTGTAATCTCAGCTACTGGGGAGGCTGAGGCAGGGGAATCGCTTGAACCCAGGAGGCAGAGGTTGCAGTGAGCCGAGACTGTACCACTGCACTCCAGTCTGGGTGACAGAGTGAGATCCTGTCTCAAAAAAATAGTCATTAAAAAAAAAGTTTTATTAGAACACCTCCATGCACATTTGTTTACATATTGTGTGGCTTTTCCAAGACTATGGCGGAATCAAGAAGGTGCCATAGAGACCGTATTGCCCAGAAAGCCAAAAAGATGTATAGAAAAGGCCTTTTACAGAATAAGTTTGCCAACCCCTCGCTCAGACACATCTGAGTCTGTCCTGGGAGATGGTGTTAGAGGAAATTCTCCCAACCGTAGTGAACTTTACATAAGTGCCGGAGGGCAGTTGATCTGTGCACTGTGGCACCTCCCGTTCCTGTAGCCCTTCAGCCAAAGAAGCCTGACGGCCTTGTATGTAACTAACTCTGTGCTCTGCCAGAGAGATCCTGGCTTCAGAGAGAGATTGGAAGCCGTGTTATGTAATCAGAGTAGCCAAAGGAAGAAGTGACCCAAAAGTCCCTCCAGGGAGGAATAAACAAAATGTGGTCTATCCATCCGATGGAATGATATTTGCCCATAAACAGGAATGAAGTATGAACCCACGCTACCGCCAGGATGAACCTGAGGACGTTTTGCTGAGTGGAAGAAGTCAGTCGCAACAGGCCGCACATGGTGTGTTTCATTTATGTGAATGTCCAGGCAAATCCACAGACACAAAAAGTGGGTGGGTGGTTGCCTGGGGCTGGGGCTAGGGAGGAGTGGGGAGGGGCTGCTTCAGGAGAATGGGGTTTCCTTTCAGGGTGATGAAATGTTTTAGAATAGATAGTGGTGATGGTTACACAGCTCAGAACATCCTAAAATCCACTGACCTGTATACTTTAAAATGGTGAATTTTATGCTATGTGACTTTTACTTCAATTTAAAAAAAAAAAATCGGAGACTGAGTCAGAGACTGCACTAAACTATGGGGCTGGTGGGGGATGAGGCCTGTGGGCTCAATAGGTGCATTCAAAGTGGGGACCCAAGGGCCAAGTCTTCCTGGGAGGGACTTTATTCCAGCTTTTCCTTAGCTCATATCTTGCACAGGCTCCTCGAGAAGCCCCCATCTCCATCCCCACTATGTCTCTGACTTACCTGGGTGGCCTGACAGTGGCTTGTGTGCCTCAGGGTGGCACCTGCAGGCACCCTCCTCCCTGGCTTTCTTGAGCACCTGATGGTGAAATGCCACCGTGCACGACAGAGTCTATAAATTTGCCTGCAGGTCTGGCATTTATGTTTGGCACCTTTGTAAAAATATTATTTCCCATTGCTACCCGGTTTTTATAATGTCAATATACTAAGATCTACCTTTCAGTATTACATTTTATACACAATGCTGCTTTCTTTATACCCTAGAGCACATGTGTTTTTCTAACTTGGCTTTCA
This sequence comes from Macaca thibetana thibetana, assembly GCF_024542745.1. Classification (NCBI taxonomy): domain Eukaryota; kingdom Metazoa; phylum Chordata; class Mammalia; order Primates; family Cercopithecidae; genus Macaca; species Macaca thibetana. The sequence goes on from NC_065578.1 coordinate 6,489,160, forward strand.
AAAATAGTTGGTTTTCAAAGAGATGTCGCAGGAGACTTGCTGTTGGCAGTGAAATAAGTTTTTTTTATTGTGGTCTGGAGCAAAATATGTGATGGAATCCTTAATTGAAATTCACCTTTAACATTCAAGTTATATTTTTATTACAATTTGAAATCCATCGTGAGGGATCGTTATCTGCAGAGATTCGTTTCCTTCGGGAAGTTTCTTCTTTGGTGATGTAATTTAAATTCAGGGAGCCAGGAAAAAACACCAGTGTCTCATATTTTGAACTGCTGGCTGAAAAGGCTACTGGTGTCAGTGCCCAGGAAACCATAAAACAAATCACTTTCTCTGTCTACGGATTGTCTTCCTGTTGCGTCCTCGTCGGGACATTCTGGGGCTTGTCTGAGCCTCTTAACCAGCAGAATTCCCTAGAAGGCAAGGGCAGCGGCCGCCTGAACTGGCAGGCGGCATTAAAGGGAGACTGAACTCCTTCACTCTCTTTGTTTCTGACACCTCGCTTTGATCTCTTGGCCTCCCGATGCCTGTCCTTGCCTCTTCCTCCTAAGGACCGCTTTCCTTGTGTTCTCGTTTTCCAAACAGCACACATCAGTGAACCAACAAAGCCTGTCTGTGTGTGTCTGCCTTGCGCCGTGGAGCAGAGACTTGAGGCTGCGGCCAGGCAGAAACAGGACTGCTGAGTGAGCGGTGGAGAAAAAGGGCTGTTCTTAATCAGGAGTCATCACCTCGTGGAGGATAATGGCAGTTTAATTAATTGCCCAACGCCAGTGCTGAAGACAGGGGCTGCGGGAACACTGCTAGAATTTGAGGAAATTATTTCAAATTGTGCATTCAACTCTTAGGATGAATACCAAATCCAGACATCATCTGTTTTGACATATCTATTATTTATATGCAAATCTGGCTCTTCAAAGAGGATTTCCCAGGAGCCCACTGGGTTCGTTTTCCTGCAGGCTCAGAAAGTGACTGTCCATTTGCCTGGCATGTCCCTCTCCTCCGGTATCCCAAGGAAGGTTGCCCAGTTAAGGCCGGGTGCAGTGGCTCATGCCTGTAATCCCAGCACTTTGGGAGGCTGAGGCAGGTGATTCACCTGAGGTTGGGAGTTTGAGACCAGCCTGACCAACATGGAGAAACCCTGTCTCTACTAAAAACACAAAATTAGCCAGGCGTGGTGGCACATGCCTGTAATCCCAGCTACTCTGGAGGCTGAGGCAGGAAAATTGCTTGAACCTGGGAGACGGAGGTTGTGGTGAGCTGAGATCACACCGTTGCACTCCAGCCTGGGCAACAAGAGCGAAACTCCGTCTCAAAAAGAAAGGTTGCCCAGTTGGATCAGATTTCACCACTTCTGGCCACTTCTTCCTCTTTAGGGCCTAGTTCCATCAGGTCTAAGTAAGAATCTGGCATAAATATAGTATTGCTAGAAATAGTTTGAAGAGTTTTTCTGGAGCCAAGATCACGAACAGTCCTCCCTTCTGATGCCAGGCAGGGTTGGGCACTTCGGGCTCTATGAAAACTACCTTGCCTGGTCCACCCAGCTGGTCTGATCATTCTGGATCGTTAAGCAAAGCTGTTAGGGTGGCACGTGCTTGCGAAGAGCAGCAGCAGTGGCCACAGGACAATGAGAGCAGTGGCTAGTTGGAATTTATTGAGCACTCACTCTGAGCCAGACTCTGTGCCAAGGGCTTTATCATAATGCCCTAAAGTCATGCAAGGGTGGCAAAGATAAGCTGCTTTCTAAAGAAAGTGGTTAGGAAAATGTGCTCTGGAGTCAGACAGGCTGTATCAGGATAGGTTCAGCTGCAAGTGACCAAAAACATCGTAACAGCAGTGACTTAAATAAGATGGTTTGATTTTTCTACCTGGGAAACGTTTGGTTAGAGGGTTGAAAACTGGCTGGGCAGCTGGCTGCTCATCAGAGTTCCCAGCCTCCTATAACGCAGTACCACTGTCCTCAATATATAGCCTTCACTCGTGGCACAAAATAGTTGCTTGAGTTCAAGCCATAGTGCCTGCATTCCAGTCAGCAGGAAAGGAGAGAACAACGCTTTTGCCTGTATCCTACTGGCCAGAATGCAATTGCAGTCACATCTAACTGCAGAGGAGGCTGGGAAATGTAGGCTTCACTCTGAGTGTCCACACGCCCAGCTAAATTTGGGAATTCTAGTACTTAAGGAAGAGAAAGCTGGGCAAATGGAAACGGAGAGCTACCTCTGCCACAGAGTTAGATGCAAAGTTAGTTGTTTTCCTTGGGTGAATTGGGATATGTCTTCTGGATATCATTTCCTTATCTATAAAATCAGGTAAATCTGGTACTTGGAGAGGATGTGTGCTAACTGCTCTGTGATGGTTAGCATAGTACCAGATGTAAACATGCGCCAGAAGGATGGAAGGCATTGCCATCATTCCTAGGACAGACACAGCCCCTGGTTCTTCCATCTGAGGCCAGCCTCTAGTACCAGCTATGGGGAATTGGCAAGCCAAGTAATTTATTCTACACTTCGTAGTTTACATACTCTGCCACATTTGAATTCCGTAATAAGCCAGTGTGATAGGTGTTCTTGCCCCCACTGTAGCAAGGCTGGCCCAAGAACTCAAACCCAGATCCCTCCAATGTGAAACGCAGTGCTCTTTCATTTCTCCATACATTGATGAGCCCTCCTGCAGGTGAAAGAATAAAAGGACAACAATATTTGACATAAAACATTAAGTACATGCCTCTTTGTTGCAGTGATTTCTTAGCCTAGATAGATAGATACATGCTTCCTAGATGATAGATAGATAGATAAATAGATAGAAAGGATAGACAGACAGACAGACAGACAGACAGATAGATAGATAGATAGATATTCCTATAGCCTCAAAGGTTGAGTCTAAGAAATTTTGAGAAAATGCTTTCCTTTTGCCAATGAGTTCATTTATTTATACAACCAGTATCTATTTACTGAGCAACTAGTATGTGCTGGGCGCTGTGCTAAACACTGGGAATATAATGATGAACAAAACCAGACCATCTCCATGCTTGTCTGGAGCTTAGCGTTCTATGTGGGAAGAAACAAGATAATCACATGATCATAAAAATCAAGGGCAGGCTTGCCTGTAAATTGTACGCTGAGACAACATGGAGAGTGTGGGTCCCAACCCTGCAGGGCTTCCTACGTCATCAACACACTAAGATCTTTGCCGCAGAAAAGGAGGAAGGAGGGCCAGGACGGACATCGCTGCCAAATATAAATAGTGAGAAAAGCATTTCATATTCCCTAAGGCTCCTGGACACCCACTGAACATTTCTCCGTGTACTTACTCAGAGGCCTAATTATTCATTTACTCCTTCTCACTCATCTCACATGTGTAGTGTAGCAATCTGGAATACAGACTCCGGTGCCAGTTAGAGTCGAACCGGTTAAAACTCTGGTCCTGTCTGCCCAGTAACTAACCTTGGACAAGTTAGGCTAACTTCCGTGTGCCCCAGTCTTCTCATCTGTAAACATGGGCATAGGATACCTACTTCATAGGGCTGTTGAGGGCATTGAAGTGCGTTACTACATAGAAGGCACTTAGAACAACTTGTGGCAGAGTGAGCTCGATGTAAGTGCTAGCTCAGGATGATGATGGTGAGATGATGGTGGTGATGATGGTCATGGCGGCAGTGGTGCTGTTGCTGCTGTTGATGCTGTTGAACAAGACGATGGTGTGGTGGTGGTGGTGCTAGTGCTGCTGATGTTGTTGAAGATGATAAGAATGATGATGAGGAGGAGGAGGATGATGGTGATGATGATAACTTTGATAAGGAGGATGAAGGTGATGAGGATGATGATCGTGGAGGATTCCTGAGTCCCCACCATGTGCCAGTGACACCCTCGGTGCTGGTAGGCAGAGAAGAACAGAGAATATGCCCCCCATTTTTCCAGTATAGTGGGAGCGAAGGAGTCCAGAGTTGACCACAGAGCCCCATACATGTAATGGAGCAGAGAAGGGCATGGAACTCCTTCCCCACTGAAACACAGGGCGGGACTGGGCTGCCACGCCCTGCTCCAACTCCCAGTTCGAGACCCACCCCAGGAAAGGAACGGTAGCAGGGGAAAGCTGTGGCTTCTCTTGCAGGAAATACCCATGGGAAGGTTTCTCTGCCAGGGACGTGGGAACAGGGGGAATGGAGCGAAAGATGGCTGTTGGCTCCATTCTGAAAGCACCGCCTGCGGCACAATCTGTACTTACTGCTTCTGCCAGAGGTTTGAAAGTGGCCGCAGCTTCACAGCGGCTCCGTGGCTTGGTTCCAGTCCAACTTTCCAGGGCAGCTGGCCTGGTGCAGGAAAGGGGAGCAAGCTGGCCAGGGCCCTCTAAGGCTGCAGACCTCACCTGTACGCTAATCCCGCATGCCTGGGGAGCTTCCTCATGGCTCTTCCACTGCCCTGCGGGCCCTGCACTGTGTGTGATGATCGATATGAGTCGATGTATGGGCCTTGGAGAGCCTTTTCTGAATCTGTGGCTAATTTTTTGGCAAACAAGCAGATGAAATGCTTGATATTTCCCTTTGTGTTATTCAAAATTAAAAGAAGTTTGTACCTGTCTAAGCAGCAAGGGCACGCATTAGATCAATCAATCTTTGCCATTTTGTCACTCTTAATTTTTTGTTAATTTAATTAGAATAGAGATAGTCAAGTCTAGGTGTGCTAAATCACAGACCATAAGATTCTGTAAATCACTTCAGCATGTGACTGGGTATGCGGCGTGGTTGCTAATGAGGAGGGGCAGAGCTGCGGCTTTGGAGAAGAGCTCCTGGCGGGGACCTTGGGTTGGCAAGGAGTGGAAGGACTCCGGGGACGTGTCTGACCACCTCTTGGGTCACTGAGGCCTCTGTCTCCCTGTACCCATCAGCGCCACTGCCCAGGGATGGTTCAGCCAGGTGAGGGTGGCGATGGGCCCAGGACTCACAGCTCCTCCTTTCCTGCATGAGCTCCCAGGATAGGTCTCTGCAAGAGGCGGCACAGCACCAGCTGGAAGTTGGACCACCAAGCTTCAGCAGAACAGCCCTCCTACGGCCCCCCGCCCATCCTGTTTTCCTGTTCACTACTTTTTTATTTATTTATTTATTTTTTGAGACAGTCTCGCTCTGTCACCCAGGCTATAGTGCAGTGGCACGATCTCGGCTCACTGCAACCTCTGCCTCCCGGATTCAAGCAATTCTCCTGCCTCAGCCTCCTGAGTAGCAGGGACTACAGGCACATGCCATCACTCCCGGCTAATTTTTTGTATTTTTAGTAGAGACAGAGTTTCACCATGTTAGCCAGGAGCCTGTTCACTATTAACAGGACACTTGATTTTGCCGGCCAAACCACTGCAGCAATATTTCCAGAACAAATAAAGCTGCTTAGACATTTGCTGTTGGTGTTTTACATTTCAACTTGAATCTGTTGATTTCGGCCTTGCTGTTTGAATAGCGTCTCTGCAGGTTTGTTCTGGACACTAACATTTCCAAATGTGTAAGTACTGGACTTGCGGGCCAGTGCTTGAAGTGAGGGGAGCCAGACAGGCCAGGGAAGGGCCCTTAGAGGCCGCTCCTCACTCCCGGGGAGAGCCTAGGGGGAAGAGTACTGCCTGGAAAGCAGCAAACACTAGGAAAAAAATGAGGCTGCAGAGGCCAGGCCAGCCCTGAGGGCTGCTGGAGACATCTCTACAGCGTGTTCCACCCAGCACAATGCACCCTGCTTTCCAAAGTGATTCTGGGGTGCCCTCTCCCCAGCACTTTCTCCCAGAGCTCAGCTCTCACCACCCACTGCTAGCCACTCTCTTCCACATTTGGCCTCCCAGCTCTGGGCGCCTCTGACAGTCTGATTGAAGTCCAGGCCCTCACTGGCCATTCGGCTGTGTCCAGTGCGGTTCTGAGCTTCATTCCACATGCAGGAGCCTCACTCACTCCCTCGCTCTGGGCCGTGCGGGTCTCCGGGCGCCTTGGTGTTGCGTGTGCCTCCCTCATGCTGAGGGTGCTGCAGAAGCCCACCCTGGCTCCTCCAGGCTCCTCCGCTCCCCCGGGAATGAAAGGCATTGGCCCCCCCAAGGAAGTCTGGCTTCATAAGGACCATGGTCAGGCAGAGACACATGCGCACAGCCCCAGCCCGCTGGAAGGCCATCTGTTGTCAGAAAGGTTGTGTTTTGAGCCTGTCTGTCCATCTGCGACAAGTTTGTACTGAACCGGCCACACTTGTGCTAAAGACATGGTTTGTAGTCAGCTTCACAGGCCCAAGAGGCAGAGTTCAGTTAGCGTCCTGTGCAGAGTCCCCATGATGCCCCAACTCATCATGAGCAGCTGCCGTCACCCAGCTGAGCTGTACAGCGAGAGGGAAATGCAGTGTATGGAAGACTTGGGCCCCCTGGGAGACTGCAGCCACTCAGTCATCCCTGCCAACGATGGTGGGACAATGGCAGTGTCAACCTTGCCAAGGGGCTGGGTTTCCAGCCATGGCTGGGCTTTCAGCCTGCTGGGTGGAGCATCACATCTCCCACCCCACAGTGGATATTCTTGGCCTTCTCTATCCAGCTAACATCTGCAAAGGCCTCCTCCTATGCAGTGATGCCTCCCTTCCTCCTAAGAAGGGCGTGTACCTTGACGATGGGCAGATGGAGTTGGAGGCCCAGCCCTCCCTTCCCAGCATGTGATCTGCTGCAAGTTACTTGATCCCCACCAACTTCCACCTCCTCCTTGGTAAAACACAAGTGGCAACAGTCCGTTTCCCAAAACTAAGAAGTCAGTGGGAAAATGAATAAAAAATACTTTCACAGGTCACTTGGCTCCTTCCTCCCCTGCTGATACCCATACAGGCCACTAAAACTGTTCTGAGAAGTCCCTGTCACCAAGTCGAGGACTTTGGTTCCATCTCACAGCAGTCTCCACTGGTGACGTTCAGTGCTGTTGCCTGCTGCTGCCGAGAGGCTCTTGTTGCCATGGTTTCCACGATGCTACATCTCTGGTCCCTCTTATGTTCCTAACTGTTTGGTTCCCAATCTTCTTTGCTGGCTTGCCCTGAAAGTCATCAGCCCCTGGAACCCTGCCCTTGGCTTCCTTCTCTTCCTGGGCTCTCCATAGTCCATCCGTAGGTGGAACTCACCCATTCCCATGGCTTCAGTCCCCCCTCCAGTGGGAGACTTCTCTCCCACAAGTCCGTTCCTCCAGATTGGGCTCCTTCCCTTGTGTGTGCTGTTGACCCCTCTCACTGAACAGGCTTGGACCCTACCCTGCTTCCTCCCATCCACCAAACACCTCTTCACCACCATCTCCACCACCCAGTGACTGACTTCTCTCTCCCACCGTCATGGCAACATCACTAGCCACACAGCTGCCCCAACCAGGAGACCTCATAATCCTAGTTTCTGTTCACCCTTCATATCCCAAATCCAATCCCTTATTAAGAAAGTCCCATTCTCTTCTCCCATCTGTTCTCCATTTCTGTCCAGGCCAGGCCATGGAGTCTCTGAGCTTCATGGCTGCAGCTGCCCCTGCCGGCAGGCGGGGTCCTAGCTGCCTTAGACCCCAGCCACGGTCCCGCCAGGGTCCCAGCCTGAGGCTCCCCCAGCCCAGGTGCTTCCTGGGGCCTCTTGTGCTTCTCTGTTCTTCTTAAAGCTGGAGGCAGGTTAGCGTCACCTAACACACACAGAGAGAAAGCTGCAAAATAGGTTTTAAAATGTGCATGGCGTAAAAATGATAGTGGGAGTTTGGACACAGATGGGTAGGAGGTTATGACAAGAAAAGAAGTTTGCTTAATCTGGGAGTGAAAAATACTCTGATCCTGGCAGAGTCCAGTCAGAAGGAATTTCCAGCGAGATCTGTCTTCTTGCCACATTGTCTGCAACACAATTGATCTTTGCTTTGATTGCTTTCCCCTCCCTCCCCCTCCCCTGGCTTTTTGCAGATAATGTACAGAAAGCCCCTTTTTGTTGTTGGAGCAGTTTACCGGGGGAGGCCTTCAGAATCAACATCCAGCTCTGCCCAGTGTGGCCTCCCGCTTCCCCTGCCAAGTCAGAGATGGGCTTTCTTTGTGATGTGAGATCTTGGAGGGCCTCAGTTTCACATCTGAGTCCTGTCACTAGCCTTGGGCGGATGATCACTCTAAGGACCAATTTCCTTTTTCATCTGGCAAATGGGGATAGTAGTCCCTTTCTCCGGGGGTCATTGTGAGAATCAAGCCAAATGACACAGAGCTTTAATGGATGGTGCTGCGTCTGTTGTCATGGCCACTGTGGATGTGAGCAGAGAGCTGCAAACACGCCTTGCTCCTCTGAGGTCAGCCCACGCCGGCCGCCCTCGGGTGCCAGCCAGGCCGTTGTGCTGCAGGGAAGGGAGGAGAGGAGCCTCTCTTCCGGGTGAGCCAGACAAAAAGAAACCTCCTGTGGCGTTTGTCCCAGCATCCTCTGACCGTGAGCCTTCCGATGTGCCTGGCTGGTATGAACAGAAACGTGGATCCAACCCACACTCCTTGCTGATTTCAAACATCCCTGTGAATCGGTTGGGAAGTAGCTAATAGGCCCTGTCTTCCTGGAAGGAAATGTTCAGGGAGGACTGGTGTTGGGAAGCGAGAGGGGAGGCGGCCCGGCCTTGGAGCCCAGCCTTGTTGGCGGTGCTGTCTTTGGCCCTGGTGAACGTCCTGGCCTTGGGCTCCTGAGTCCAGGGGGCCTGGCCAGCGGCCTGCCTTCCTGCAGCCCAAGCCCCTGGTTCTGACTGCTGATGCACCTCCTGGGAGTGCTCCTGCCCATCTCCACTTGGATTCATGGGGAACTGAGTTGTTGGTTCTGCTGGCAGCTTCCATCCTGTCCCATGGGGGGCTCAGACTCAGAGACCAGTGCTGGAAGGCCCTGAGGCCTCTGAGCCCTCCGGCCAGAGCCAGGGAGTGCCTGGTGCATGCACTGCTGCTTCTGCCTGGGCTGGTCTCCCCACCAGACTGAGCTCCCTGCCAGACTCGGGCAGGGCCCATAATACTCTGTTGTTACACTCTCCATCCCTGTGCCATTCAGAGCCTCCCAGCATTGAGTAGGCGCTGCACAGCGAGAGGGAGGAGGAGGAAGAAGGGAGTCTGGCTCTGTGCCTGTCCCCGGCTGCCTGGCTGTGACTGTCAGAGTCACTCTGCAGCAGCACAGAGCGAGTCTGCTGCGTGCTGTGAGACGACCCTGGAGAGGTCCTCCCACCCCCAGCTATCTCTTCTCTAGCCTGTTGCCCCCAGCTCTGTCCCCCATAACCCTACCCCTTAGCCAGGTCCTTGGGCTCTGGGCTTGGCAGGCGCCTCCTTCCCCGTGGGCTCAGTTGGTGCTCCCCTGCAGCCCTGCTGGGTGTCCCTGGAGCTCACCACCCAGACTCGGGCTGTGTGGGCACTGGAGTTCTTGATGTCACACACATCAGTGTGTCCCCTTAGCACTGTGTGAACATGACCCTGTCCCCTGGCCAGCCTGGGAGAAGGCAAAAAGGGATGGAGTGGCTCCCTGGCAGGAAATGTAGGAAGGCAGGGGCACAGCCCCACCGCAGCACCCCTGCCAGCACAGGCCAGCTTCTCCACTGATTCGCCCTTGACTGTTCCCTTAGAAACAGACACGAGTGTCCACAAGGCTGAATGAGGCTCCGTGGAGAGAAGTGGAGGCAGGTGGTGGGTGGGTAATTTATTTTACTTATTGTAGGGTGCGGGGGTGGAAAGCCAGGGCTGAAAATCTTGCTTCTCTAAGAGGTGGCTAAAGGCCTTCACAGTGGTCTAGACAGGAAAGGGTGGAGTCCAAAAACAGGGTTCCCAGAGGAGTGCGGTGAGGCCGAGGGAGAAGGGACCCAGGCAAGACAATCTTGGAGGAGAAGGCAGGCCAGTTAGCCCAGACTGGGGTGGCTGGGGCAGGCTCTGTGAGGCTACAGTTGGGGGTCCCGTGGCTGCAGAGAGGTTTGCTTTCCAAGTCAGGGCCACTGGTTTCCCTGGGATGCTATTTGTGTCCCCCGCCTTCCACCGTGGTGCTGCATAATAACTTTTATAGCCTGGCCTGGTGCCTGGCCTGCAGCCCCAAATCAGTGACTCATCTTTACCTGCTGCTTCCCTGCGGGATGGCTCTGGGTGCAAGAACCAAGAGCCCGGGCGATGGCGCGGGGCTGGTTTCTTCCCACTTCTACCCAGTCGTTTCCCCACCCTCTGAGGACCCTGGAGAAATTCAGCCAGGGCCTGGGCCTCTAGGAGCTGCCAAGCCTCCCTCTCTTAAGCAAAGGGAGCTCAGGGTTCACAGGGCCAGAGCAAGAGGGTGACACAGCCTGCCCCGGGTGCCTGCCTCCTCTAAGCATCTGACACAGCTCAGGGACCTGCTGTCCTCAGGCTCATTCCAGGTGGGTAACTTGGCTCTGGGCCTCAGACCAGCCTCCCCTCAGAGCTCCACCTGGACCCTTGTGATGGATGCCATTACTTGTCTGACATGTCCCCAAGGGAGCCGGCAGATCCCACTGCCAATGCCAGTACCAGCGCACAGCCCAGGATTGGCCCTGCTACTTACTACTCCTGAGCCCCTGTAAGTGAGTTCTCCTCTCTGGGCCTCAGTTTCCTCCTGTCTACAACAGGGTCGCTAGTAGTGCCTATGGCAGTAGGGTTGCTGTACAGACACCCAGGCTGTGAAAAGTTCCGGGAAGGGGCCCCACCCTACAGAAAGCACTCAGTACCAAAGAAACCTGAGGGGTGCAAATGAATCCGCTCCACTCTGCAAAGAAAAAGAGCACCTTTCCCCACATGCATTCCTACAGGGAACAAGCAGCCTGAAGTCCCGGTGCCCTCACCGGCTGCCACAGAAAGCCTGTGCCCCGGGCCGGGCAGGCATCTCCGCACTGCCCGCCGGGTGTGCCAGGGTGGCATGACTCCACACCAAGCACTGGGGGCCTGGACTTGTTTGGCCTTTTCTCTCAAGATAGCCATTTTTGCACTTTCATGAGAAGGAGGTCTCGCGTCTGTTCGAGTGGCTGAGTGATGCATCCAGCTGGTTCCTGGGGCTGTTTCCAGTTGATATTACATGTAAAGGACTCTAAACATTTGCAAACAGGTTTTGGTGTCATCATACGTTTTTATTTCTCTTGGGAAAATATATAGAGGTAAGATTGCCAGGTCGTGTAGTAAATCTGTTTAACTTAATGAGAAACTACCCAGCTGTGTTCCAAAGAGACTGCTGCTTTGCGTTCCCGTCAGGAATATGTAAGAGTTAGTTGGCTGGGCACTGTGGCTCATGCCTGTAATTCCAACACTTTGGGAGGCCAAGGTGATAGGATTGCTTGAGGCCAGGAGTTTGAGACCCTCCAAACCTCAACATGGCGAGACCCACATCTTTTTTTTTTTTTTTTGAAACAGAGTTTCATTCTTGTTGCCCAGGCTAAAGTGCGATGTGCGATCTCAGCTCACCGCAACCTCCGCCTCCCAGGTTCAAGCAAGTCTCCTGCCTCAGCCTCAGGAGTAGCTGGGATGACAGGCATGCGCCACCACACCCAGCTCATTTTGTATTTTTAGTAGAGTCCGGGTTTCTCCATGTTAGTCAGGCTGGTCGTGAACTCCCAACCTCAGGTGATCCACCCTCCTCAGCCTCCCAAAGTGCTGGGATTACAGGCGTGAGCCAAGGCGCCTGTCTGAGACCCCCATCTTTACAAATTTTTTTTTTAGTTAGCCAGAGGCCGGGTGCAATGGCTCATGCCTGTAATCCTAGCACTTTGGGAGGCCAAGGAGGGTGGATTGCCTGAGCTCAGGAGTTCGAGACCAGCCTGGGCAACATGGCGAAACCCCGTCTCTACCAAAAATATAAAAAAATTAGCCAGGTGTGGTGGCAGGCACCTGTAGTCCCAGCTACTTGGGAGGCTAAGGCACGAGAATTGCTTGAACCCAGGAGGCAGAGGTTGCAGTGAGCCAAGATCGCATCACTGAGCTCCAGCCTGAGTGACAGAGATTCTGTCTCATCAAACAATCACTCAATAAGCTGAGTGTGGTGGTTGGTGCACACCTGTAGTCCCAGCTACTTGGGAGGCGGAGGCGAGAGGATCATTTGAGGTCAGGAGTTCGAGGCTGCAGTAAGCTATGATTATGCCACTGCATTCCAGCCTGGATGACAGAATGATACTATATCTGTTAAAAAAAAAAAAAAAAAAAAAAAAAAAAAGGTTTAGTTGCTCCACATCCTTGCCAGCATTTAGTATTGTTGTTTTTAAAGCTATTCTAATAGGTACCTAGTATTTCATCAAGATTTTGGTTTCCATTTCCCTAATGACTGATGTTTTTTCATGTACTTGCTTATATGCCATCTGTATATTTACTTTAGTGGAGTGTCCAAATTTCTGTGGTCTGTTTTTCATTTTTGTTTTGTTTTGTTTTTGAGGCAAGGTCCTACACTGTTGTCCAGGCTGGGGCGTAGTGGTGTGACCACCAACTCACTGCAGCCTTGACCTCCTGGGCTCAAGTGATCCTCTAGTCTCAGCCTTTCGAGTAGCTAAGACCACAGGCATGCACCACCACACCCAGCTAATTTTTTATTTATTTTTTCTTTTTTTTGTAGAGATAGGGTCTCCCTATGTTGCCCAGGCTGGTCTCCAACTCCTGGGCTAAAGTGATCCTCCTGCCCCAGCCTTGTTTGTTTTGTTCTTTTTTTTTGTCTTTTGCGTTTTAATTGACACAGGATAATTGTACATGTTTATGGGATACAGTGCAATGCTTTGATACATGTATACATTGTGTAATGATCAAATCACAGTATTTAGCATATTCATCACTTCACACATATACCATTTCTTTGGGGTGAAAACATTTAAAATCCTCTCTTTTAGTTATTTCAAAATATAGAATACAATATTGTTAACCATAGTCTCCCTAGTATGCTATCGAACACTAGAAATTATTCCTTTTATCTAACTGTATTTTTATACCCATTAACCAACCCCTCTTCATCCTCCCTCTCCAGGTTCTGGTAACCACTATTCTACTCTCTACGTCTATGAGATCAACTTCTTAAGATTCCACATATGGATGAGATCACGCAGTATTTGTCTTTCTGTGCCAGGCTTATTTCACTTAACAAAATGTCCTCTAGGTAGGTTCATCCATGTTGCTACAAATGGCAGGATTTCATTCTTTTTTATGACTGAAGAGTATTCCATTGTGTATATGTACCACATTTTCTTTATACATTCATCTGCTGGTGAACACTTAGGTTGATTCTATATCTTGGCTATTGTGAAGAGTGCTGCAATAAACACGGGAGTGCAGATATAATGATTTCGTTTGCTTTGGTTATATATATTCAGTAGTGGGATTGCTGAATCATATGGTAGTTCTGTTTTTAATTTTTTGGGGAGCTTCCAAAATGTTTTCCATAATGGCTGTACTAATTTACATTCCTACCAACAGTGTATGAGATTCCCCCTTTCTCCACATTCATGCCAGCTTTTGTTATTTTTTGCCTCTTTGATTAGCCATTCTAATTGGGTAAGGTGATATCTCACTGTGGTTTTGACTTGCATGTCCCTGATGATTAGTGATGTTGAGCATTTTAAAAATGTACTTGTTGACCATTTGTATGCTGTCTTTTGAGAAATGTCTATTCAGGTTTTTTGCCCACTTTTTAATCAGATTATTTGTTTTCTTGCTACTAAGTTGTTTGAGTTCCTTACACATTCTGAATATTAAGCCCTTGTCAGATACACAGTTTGCAAATATTTTCTCCTATTCTGCAGCTTGTCTTTTCACTCTGTTTATTGTTTCCTTTGCTGTGCAGAAGCTTTTAAAATTTGATGTAATCCCATTTGTCTGTTTTTCTTTTTGTTGCCTATGCTTTTGAGGTATTATTTTTAAAAAATCCTTACCCAGACCAATATCATGAAGCATTTCCCCTATGTTTTCTTGTAGTAGTTCTGTGAGGGGGGGGGGGTTCTTTCTTTTTTTTTTCTAAGATGGAGTTTTGCTCTTCTTGACCAGGCTGCAGTGCAGTGGTGCAATCTCAGCTCACTGCAACCTCTGCCTCCTGGGTTCAAGCTATTCTTCTGCCTCAGCATCCTAAGTAGCTGGGACTACAGGTATCCACCACCACGCCTGGCTAATTTTTGTATTTTTAGTAGAGACGGGGTTTCACCATGTTGTCCAGGCTGGTCTTGAACTCCTGACCTTGGGTGATCCACCCGCCTCAGCCTCCCAAAGTGCTGGGATTATAGACATGAGTCACCGCACCTGGCCTCTTCTAGTAGTTTTATTGTTTCAGTTCTTACATATAAGAACATTTAATTCATTTTGAGTTTATTTTTTATACGGTGAGAGAGGCTCTAATTTCATTCTTATGCATGTGGATGTCCAGTTTTCCCAGCAAAACTTATTGAAAAGACTGCCCTTTCCCCAGTGTGTGTTATTGGTGCCTTTGTTGAAAATTGGTTGCCTGTAAGTACACGGATTTATTTCTGTGTTCTCTATTCTGTTCCATTGGTCTATATGTCTGTGTTTATGGTAATGCCATGCTGTTTTGGTTATTATAGCTTTGTAGTATATTTTGAAGGTAGGTAATGTGATGGCCCCTCTGGCTTTGTTCATTTTACTCAAAATTGATTTGGCTATTCAGTCTTTTGTGGTTCCGTATGAATTTTCTGATTGTTTTATCTGTTTCCATGAACAATGTTATTGGTATTTTGATACATGTTGCATTGAACCTGTAGATTGATTTGGATAATGTGAACATTTTAACAATATCAATTCTTCCAATCCATGAACATGGGATATCTTTTCATTTATTTGTGTCTTTTTCCATTTCCTATATCATTTTTTTATACTTTTCATTGTAGAGCTCTGTGACCTCCTTGCTTAAATTTATTACTAGGTACCTTAGTTTTTTGGTAGCTATGGTAAATTGGGTTGATTTCTTGATTTCTTTTTCAGGTAATTCACTACTGGCATATAAAAAACCTCCTGATTTTTATATCCTACAACTTTACTGAACTCATGTATTAGTTCTAATGTTTTTGTTTTTTGTTTTTTTTTGACGGAGTCTTTAGGGTTTTCTTTATATAAGATCATGTTGGCCAGGCACGGTGGCTCCAGCCTGTAATCCCAACACTTTGGGAGGCTGAGGCGGGCAGATCACAAGGTCATGAGATCGAGACCATCCTGGCTAACACAGTGAAACCCCGTCTCTACTAAAAAATACAAAAAAAAACTAGCCAGGCGAGGTGGCGGGCGCCTGTAGTCCCAGCTGCTGGAGAGGCTGAGGCAGGAGAATGGCGTAAACCTGGGAGGCGGAGCTTGCAGTGAGCTGAGATCCGGCCACTGCACTCCAGCCTGGGAACAGAGCGAGACTCTGTCTCAAAAAAAAAAAAAAAAAAAAAAAAAAAGATCATGTCATCTGCAAACAGGGATGTTATGGTTTGGATATTTGACCCCTCCAAACCTCATATTGAAATTTGATCTCCATTGTTGGAGATGGGACCTAATGGGAAGTGTTTGAGTCATGCAGGCAGATTCTTCATGAATGACTTTGTGTCATCCTTGCAGTAATGGGGGAATTCGTGTTCTGTTAGTTCCCACAATAGCTTGTTCAAAAGAGCCTGGCACATTCCCTCACACCTCTCTCTCTTGCCTCCTCTCTCACCAAGTGATCTCTGCACACACTGGCTCCCTTTCCCCTTCCACCATGAGTGGAAACAGCTTGAGGCCTTCACTAGATGCAGATACTGGCACTAAGCTTTTTGTACAGCCTGTAGAACCATGAGCTAAATAAATCTCTTTTCTTTACAAGTTACCCAGCCTCAGGTATTCCTTTATAGCAATACAAATAGACTAAGACAGGAACAATTTGAGTTTGTATTTTCCAACTTGGATGCCCTTTATGTCTTTCTCTTGCCTAATTGCACTAGCTAAAACTTCCAGTACTATTTTAAATAAAAGTGGTAAAAGTGGGCATCATTGTCTTATTCCAGGTCTTAGAGGAAAAGCATTTAACTTTTTCCAGTTCAATATGTTAGCTGTGTTTGTCATATATGGCCTTTATTGTGTTGAGGTACATTTCCTCTATATCTCATTTTTTAAGAGTTATATGTTGAAGGGATGTCAAATTTTATCAAATGCTTTTTCTGTGCCTACTGAAGTGATTATATAGTTTTCGTCCTTGATTATTTTAACGTGATGTGTCATGCTTATTGACTTGCATATGTTAAACCATCCTTGCATCCCTGGGATGAGTACCACTTGATCATGGTTAATGATCTCTTTAATGTACTTTTGAATTCAGTTTGCTAGTATTTTGTTGAGGACTTTTGCATCTGTGTTCATCATGCAGATTGGCCTGCAGTTTTCTTTTTTGTGTGTGTTCTTGTCTGGTTTTGGTATCAGGGTAATGGCAGCCTCACAGAATGAGTTTGGAAGAGTTCCCTCTTAATTTTTTGGAGTAGTTTGGAAAACATTGGTAATAGTTATTTAAATATTTGGTAGAATTCAGCAGTGAAGTCATCAGGTCCTAGACTTTTGTTTGATAGGAAATTTTGTTATTAATTTAATCTCATTACTCATTATTCATTTGTTCTGATTTTCTATTTCTTCATAATTCAGTTTTGTTAGGTTGTATGTGTTCAGAAATTTTTCCATTTCCTCTAAGTTTTCCAATTTGTTGCCATATAGTTGTTCATAATAGTCTCTTATGATCCTTCATATTTCTGTGGTATCACTTATAATGTTGCCTTTTCATCTCTGATTTTTTTTAAATTTGAGTTTTCTCTCTTTGTTCCTTAAGTAGTCTAGAGAACAGTTTGTTGATTTTTTTTGTATCAATATATCAACAAATCAAAGAAAACCAACCTTTGTTTTGTTGACATATTGTATTGGGTTTTGGTCTCTATTTTGTTTATTCCTACTCTTATCTCTATTTTTTATTTCTATCTACTAATTCTGAGTTTAGTTTGTTCTTATTTTTCTAGTTCCTTGAAGTACAATGTTAGATTTTTTATTTGAGATCTTTCTACTTTTTTGATGTAGGCATTTATTGCTATAAACTTCTATCTTAGAACTTGTATTCCATAGGTTGTGGTATGTTACGTTTCTATTTTTAATTTGTCTCAAGAATTTTGTCACTGCTCCATTGGTAATTCATGGGCATGTTGTTTAATTTTCATCTGTTCATATGGCTTCCAAAGTTTCTCCTGTTATGGATTTTTAGTTTTATTCCATTATGATCAGAAAAGATACATGATATTATTTTTATTTAAAAAAATTTGTTGAGACTTGTTTTGTGACCTAAGTAACATATGACCTATTTTGGAGGAAGTGCCATGTGCTGTAGAGAAGAATTTATATTGTGCAGTTGCTGGATAAAATGTTCTGTAAATGTTTTTTAGGTCCATTTGATCTAGAGTTTAGTTTAAATATAATGTTTCTATGTTGATTTTCAGTCTGGATGATCTGTTCATTGCTGAATGTGGGGCTGGGTATTGGAGTCTCCTACTATTATTGTATTGCAATCTATCTCTTCCTTTAGAAGTTAGATATATATATATATAAAGCAAATATATATATATATATATATATATATATATATATAGCAAATATTATGTGTATTTGCTTAATATATCTGGGTGCCCCAATGTTGGGTGCATGTGTATTTATAATCATTATATCCTGTGATGAATTCACCACTTTATTATTATATAACAAGTGTCTTTTTCTCTTTTTACAACTTTTGATTTAAAGTCTGTTTTATCTGATATAAGTATGGCTACTCCTGTGCTCTTTTATTTTCCATTTGCATGGAATATCATTTTCCATCCCTTTACTTTCAGTTTATTCATGTCCTTACAGGTGAACTGAGTCTCTTGTAGGCAGCACATAGTCAAGTTGTGTTTTCTTATCCATTCAGCCACTCTGTATCTTTTACCTGGGAAACTTAATCCATTTACATTGAAGGTTATTATTGATAGGTAAGGACTTACTCCTGCCATTTTTAAGCATTTTTTGGCTGTTTTGTACATCCTATGTTCCTTTATTTCTCTCTTATTGTTTACCCTTGAGGTTTGGTGATTTTCTATAATAATAAGCTTTGATTCCTTTCTCTTTTTCATTTGTGTATCTGCTATAATTTTTTCCTTTGTAGTTACTATGGGATTTACATTAACAATCTTAGAGTTATAGTATAGTATTTTAAGCTGATAATAACTTATCTTTGGCTATGTTTAAATATTCCAGACTTTTACTCCAACCCCCCCATTTTTAATTTTGTTGCTTAATTCATATCTTTTTATATTTTGTGTTCCTTAGCAACTTATTTTAGCATAGTTATTGTTGATCATTTTGACTTTTAATCTTCTGCTATAGTTTGGATATGTTTGTCCCTCAAATCTCATGTTGAAATTTGATCCCCAGTGTTGGAAATGAGACCTAATGTGAGGTATTTGGATCATGGGGGTGGATCCTTCATGAAAGGTTTGGTTCTGTTCTCATGGTAATGAATGTGTTCTTGCTCTGTTAGTTCCTGTGAGAGTTCCCCCAAGAGCTCATTGTTTAAAATAGCCTGGCGCCTTCTCTCTCTCTCTTGCATTTATTTATCACCAAGTGATCTTTGCACATGCCTGCTTCCCTTTTCTTTCCTGCCATGAGTGGAAGCAGCCTGTAGCCCTCACCAGAAGCAGATGGTGATGCCCTGCTTCTAATACAGCCTGTAGAACCAAGAGCTAAATAATCTCTTTTCTTTATAAGCTACCCAGCCTCAGGTATTCCTTTATAGCAACACAAAAATGGAGTAAAGCACCTTCATACTAGAAGTTTGAAAAATTATGTACCATCATTACAATAATGTAGTGTTCTGAATTTGATAACAAATTTACCTACACCAGTGAGATTATGCTTTCATATGTTTTCACAATAGTAATTATTGTTCTTTTACTTCTGGTTGAAGCACTCCCTTAAGTATTTCTTGTGAGGCTGGTCTAGTGGTGATGAATATCCTCAGCTTTGCTTGTCTGGGACAGACTATTTCTCCTTCATTTCTGAAAGATAGTTTTATTGGGCATAATATTCTAGGCTGGCAGGTTTTTTATTTTCTTTCAGCACTTTGAATATATTATCCCATTCTCTCCTGGCCTGCAAGGTTTATGCTGAGAAATCTGCTGATAGTTTAATGGGGATTTTCTTACAATGACTTCATGCTTTTCTCTTGCATCTTTTAAAATTCTCTCTGTCTCTGACTTTTGACAGTTTAATTATAATGTTCCTTGGAGAGGACCTCTTTGGGTTGAACCTGTTTGAGGTCCTTTGAGCTTCATGGATCTAGATGTCCATATCTCTATCAAGACTTGGACAGTTTTCAATTATTATTTTGTTAAATAAGATTTCTGTGTCTTTTACCAACTGTTAGTCCTCTGAAAACCTCAGAATGAAGATATTTGTCAGCTTAATGGTGTCCCACAAGTCCTATAAGTTTTTTTTACTCTTTTTGATTCTGTTTTCTCTTTTATACTCTGGGTTATTTCAAAAGACATGTCCCTAAGTTTAGAAATTCTTATTTCTGCTTGATCTAATCTGCTCCTGATGGTCTCAATTACATTTTTAATTTTATTCATTGAATTCTTCAGCTGTAACACTTTTGTTTGGTTCTTTTTTTATATACATCTATTTCTTTGTTGAATTTCTCATTCAGATCATGAATTGTTTTCCTAATTTCATTGAATTCTTTACCCATGTTCTCTTTTACTTCACTGAGTTCCCTTAAGATAATTATATTGAGTTTTTCTCCAGGCAATTTGTAAATTTCTATTTCTTTGGGGTCAGTTACTGGAGAGGTATTGTTTCTCTGATGGTGTCATATTTCTTCCTTGTTTCTTTTTTTTCATGTTTGTTGTGTTCCTGCATAGAAGTCTGTGTATCTGGTGGAATGGTCACCTCTCCCAATTTTATAGGGTGGCTTTCAAGGGAAAGACTTTCATCTTCAGATATGTCCTAAAGTATAGGTTGGGTGGGGTGCATTGGCTTTGGTTCCAGGTAGGCACAGTAGTAATTTCCATGAAGTTTCTTTTGCTGTAGTCAACATCAGTGATGCCTGTGAGTGCCTCAGTGACCTAGGCTGCTAGAGTTTGTGTGGCTGATCCACCCCACTTGGGTGCTGCTCCTGTGAAAGTGGGGCACCAGACTAGTTTGCGTGCTGAGGGAGTACTTTGAGAGTTCTTTTTATATTCTAGATACAAGTCATTTATCATTATGTGATTTGCAAATATTGTCTTTGAGTCTATAGCTTATCATCTTATTCTCATTTTATTCCCTTAATGTTGTCTTTCAAAGAATAAGTGTTCTTAATTTTGATGAAGTAAAATGTATCAACTTGTTCATTTATGAATTGTGCTTTTGGTGTCATATCTAAGCAATCTTTGCCTCATTCAATATCACAAACATTTTCTATGCTTTTTCCAGTTTTATAATTTTATATTATGTCTATGATCTGCTTTACATTAACATTTGTATACGATGCAAGATACAGATTAAAAGGTGTTTTTCTTTTTAACATATGGATATCCAACTTTTCAGCACCATTTATTGAAATGACTGTCCTTTTTCCATTGAATTGCCTTTGTACTTTTTGTTGAAAATCAATTGGTCATATATGTGTGATTCTATTTCTAGACTATTTCATTGATAACTACCCCTTTGCCAATTCCATACTACCTTGATTACTGTATTATTATGGTAAGTCTTGAAATCAGGTAGAATGTCTTCCAACTTCATTCTTTTTCAAAAATAGTTTAGGCAATTCTGCTTCCTTTGCCTTTTCATATAAAATTTAGAATTAGTTTGTTCATTTCTTTAAAAAAATCCTTCTGGGAATTTAATCAGAACAGCATTGAATCTATAGATCGGTTTGGGGAGAATTAACATAACTATTGGGTCTTCACATCAACATGGTATTTTTCTCCATTTATTTAGGTCTCCTTTGATTTCTTTCATTAGTGCTCTCTATTTTCAGCATCCAGAGCTTAAACACATTTTGTTTGATTCATTATTAACTTTTTTTGTAGCTGTCATAAATGATACTGTTTTTTCCTTATTTCCAATTTTATATCACTGTTATATAAAAATGCAGTTCATTTTTGGCTGTTGTATATTGACCTGAGTTTAGGTCTTTATGGCTCCACATCCAGCTCTATGCCTCCCACTCCCCACCCTCTAGGCTGTCTCCTTGGCAGCAAGAGCAGCCCTGGGAACTGGGTTACTGTGTTATGATCCCCATGCCTGACTCTGAGTCACCTTAAAGGAGTGAGTCACCAGCCTCTCTTGCGGTAGTTTTCCTCTCCCTAAAGCAAGGATTAAACCTCTTGCTCTCTTATTGCTCCCAGGAACGTTAAAGATGAGTGACTAAGGCAGCAAGGGCATCAGCACTCTGACATGAATAGTTTGACGTAATTGAGACCTGGTAGTTTTGTGGGTTTTTTCCTAATCCAGGTGTTATTGTCAATTACATGTTGGGGAAAAGAGATACAGGTGGGTGGACGGATGAGTCAGGAGACAGCTGCTCACACTCTGTAGGGCTCCAGCTGCCTTCCTCCACCTTCTCACACAGCCTCAGAAGACCCCTGATCCTCCCTTGTTTTGCCTATTCTCCCAACCCAAAAGTACCTCCTTCTCCCCTCACCTTTCTATTTTTCCCATCTGCGAGATCCAGCTTGAGCCTTCCCTGCTCACCTTCTTCTGCTGCATGACATTACCCGGCACCTGTCAATCTCCCTGAGGCCATGACAGGCAGCACTGTCTCCCAACTCGGGGTTAGATATCTGCTCCATCCCCCAAAAATATGAACGTGAGGAGGGAATCTTTTCTGTGGCCTGTCATAGGGCCCATTATATGCCCCAGTCATGACAGGGGCTTAACAAGTAAGTGAGTAAAGCCATGCTATGCTCAGGGTCTGCAGCTTTTCCTTCACCTCCTTTCTTTGTGGTTTGCAGTTGGCATGGGAGGGCCTTGTGTCTGGGTTTGACAGTGAACACAAGTAAAGTGAGCAGGGGCTTTGGCAAGAAGAGTGGTGAGCAGAAACTGGTGGAGACTTGGGGGCTGCCCAAGACCTAATTTTTGAAACTGAAAGCAAAGTCAAGTCTAAAATACATCACATTAACCCTCTTTTGGTCTGTGTGTCTCTTTCTCAGACAGTGTCCCTGCTGAGAGTAAGAAGTATTCTCAAAGCCTTTTCCCAGCAGGAATGGGGCACGCGGGACTCGCATCCATTCATTCACAAAATGGTACCTGGTACGGAGTAAGGGATTAGAGAATATTGTTTGAATAAGTGAACAAATGATTCTGCCTTATGTGCCAGGCACTATGCTAGCTCTTTGGGACACTAAGATGAATAGAAAATGATATTAATTGCCCAGGTGCGGTGTCTCACGCCTATCATCCCAGCACCTTGGGAGGCCTAGGTAGGGGGATCACCTGAGGTCAGGAGTTCGAGACCAGCCTGCCCAACATGGTGAAACCCCATCTCTACTAAAAATACAAAAAATTAGCAGGGCGTGGTGGCGGGTGCCTGTAATCCCAGCTACTCAGGAGGCCGAGACAGGAGAATTGCTTGAACCCAGGAGGCGATGGTTGCAGTGAACCAAGATTGTGCCACTGCACTCCAGCCTGGGCAACAAGAATGAAACTCCATCTAAAAAAAAAAAAAAAAGGAAAATGATATTAATCCCCTAGTAGCTCATGGCCTAGTGAGGGAGGCAGACACAAACATAAATAACACTCTGTGGGTAATCCCAGTGAGAGAAATCTCTCTAAGTGTATGTAGTGAGATCAGAGAGAGGAAAGTACCAAGGAAGGCTTCCTGGAGGAGGTAACACTAGGCCTTCAAGAATGAGTAGGAGCTGGTCAGGTGTTAGTGAAGGGGTGAAGGGGAAGAGGCACAGGGACAACCTGAGTGTGGGGATGGGGAGCAGCACGGTGCTTTGGTGGTACTACGGGAAAGGTGAGTAGTCTGTGGTGTTCCCTCTGAAGCCGAGGACCAGCCCTATGGCTGCAGGATCAGCACTGCAGCTGGGACCACCTAGAACCTGGTTGATTTGGCATGGGAAGAAGTTGTTGAGAGATAACAGATGCTGGCCTCTGTACTGAGACTTCCAAAGGTCCTCAATGAATCCTCACCACACCCCGCCAAGGGATGTACCAGGACTAGTCATTTTACAAGTGAGGAAATGGATGCAGAGAGGCAAAGGATCTTCCCCAAGGTCTCTGGCTTCTCAGTGGCAGAGCCAGGACCCCTGACCCCCGTGGGATCCTACCTGCCTAGAGTGCTCCTGGAGAACAGTGGGGAGGGATGCCGTTTACTGAACACCTTTTGTGGCTTGGTGCTGGGCTGGGCAGCAGACATCTGTGATCTCATTTTATTCTCACAAATATACGGGTGGGTGGTTTTATCTGCACTTTACAAGGGAGGACACTGCCCCATCCGATGTTGCAGTTTTGGCCTCAGAGATCCCCACTCCAGACATCCCCGGCACTCTTGTCCCGCCATGGCCCATTGGCCAACGAGCACGTCACGCTATGGACCCATTTCTGAACCTCTTTCTGGGGTTGGCACGAACTCGCAGAAAATGCCTTTGTACTTGCTTTTTCTACTCAGATCTCACCCTGGCCACTGAGCCTCTCCAAAAGCCTCCTCCAACACTCAATACCCTATTCTGTATAATTCTACATGCATTTGAAATGGGCTTCTGATGTCCTCTGGTGTCGGTGACCCCCAAGTGTCCACGAGAAGGTGAGCCCCTTTGGGCAGAGACTGCCCTTTGTGCGAGCTTCCCGAGGAGAGTGGCGTGTTGCCACGCACAAAGCTGATGGAAAACGTGAGCTCTGGACTTGCGGGGGTCACAATGTCTGTGTTGTCTGGTTGCTGGAGAATGCGCCGGCCCAGGAGTTTTGGGGACGCTGTCCTTAGCTTGAGCTGCAGGCCCATGTCCGTCCCCTCACCCTGCCTCCCCAGGAGTCCTGCTGAGGGCTCCCTTAGGAAGCCAAGCTCTGAAACACAGAGCCACCTCACCAGAGTCTCCTTTGGGAAAGGAAGAGCCAGCTCCTTTCCCTTGGGGCAGCTGGAAAACAACGCACAATACATTTTGAGAAAGTCCCCTCAGAACAAGAAAATTCACAAATACTTTCAGGTCTGTAGTCAAAGGAATCTGGAGTATGCTGCCTCCTTAGTTCATGACTGGTCTAAAATAAAAAGGTTTTTTTGTTTGTTTGTTTGTTTTTAGTATAGCAATGACTTATACAGTTGAGGTGAAGTGAAAATATCATTACGATAGAGGCAACATAACTTGCTACCAATTGTGCCTGGTACTCATTGCAGGTGAGTGGTGAGCCATGCTGTTGGAATCTGGTCTCTGTGGGCTAAGAGGTCCCCGGGCCTTCCCTCCTCCTTCACTTCCTGCAGGCAAGTAGGATGCATCCTCCGTGGAGTCTCTGCATCTTCTAACTCAATGATGGAGTCAGATATCCCGGTAGAGGACCAGACTTGGGGGCCACAAGATGGACCTAAAAGCGCATCTTGAAGGCCTAGTGTCACCTCCTCCAGGAAGCCTTCCTTGGTACATTCCTCTCTCTGATTTCACTATAAACCCTTAGAAAAAAAAGCTTTTTGTTTCTTTTCCCTTTTCTTCTTCTTCTTCTTTTTTTTTTTTTTTTTTTTTTTTTTTTTTTGTTTGCTGTTGTTGTTATTTTGAGACAGGGTCTCACTCTGTCACCCAGGCTGGAGTGCAGTAGCACGATCATGGCTCACTGCAGCCTTAACCTCTCAGGCTCAAGCAATCCTCCCACTTCAGCCTCCAGAGTAGTTGATACTACAGGCATGCGCCACCACGCCTGGCTAATTTTTGTATTTTTTGTAGAGAAGGGATCACCATGTTGCCCAGGCTGATCTTGAACTCCTAGGCTCAAGTGACCTGCCCACCTTGGCCTCCCACAGTGCTGGAATTACAAGTGTAAGTCACCATGCCCGGCCTGCAACAAGCTTTGATTTTGAACATGTGAGCTATTTTTGCCAAGCCTCAATTTCCTGATCTGTAAATACGTATAACACCATACTGGGTGGATGTGAGGCTTCCACACACTGATAGGTCAACAGCAGTGCAGTGCCCTGGAGGTGGACCAAGCATGTCTCGGTGTTGAAAGAGTAACTAACTAGGTGCTGACCGAGGACAGCACCTCCCCAGCTGTTGGGGAGCGGCTGCCGTTCTCAAAGCAGCTGCCCTACTGTTGGGGATTTGGGGGATTTTGCTGTTGTGAGGGTGAGCCCTACCATCTGCACCCCCTGCTCGGGCCCCGGCACTGCAGTGGGAGACTCAGAGAACACTCTGGACAGAGGTTAAACAGTGACAAACAAGGGTCCCCCCAGTGGCAGAGCTGGGGCTTCTGCAGCAGCATGGGCTCCTGGTGCCTGTCACTCCCTGTGATAAGTAAATCTTGTCCAGTCTCCAGATTGCTTTGGATCCAGAGGATGAGAAGGGCTGTGCCAAGTGGGCAGTGTCCTGGGCATGGCAGACAGGGGGTTATGATATGGACCAAGAAGCATGAACCAGCTTTTACAGTATCCAGCACCAGGGGTGCCCCAAACCCCAGACTCTGACAAGGAAGGAGGAGGCTATTTCAGAGCACAATTGGCACCACAGCTAACCAGTAGTAAGTGTTCCTGAAAGATAGGACATGAGGCCAGAAGCCACTATGCAGGGCGATCCTCCAAGTCTTAGATGAAAAACCGGGATAGGGAAGGGTTTGAAAACTCTTTTTATATTGGACACTCGGAAAATGTCTTTGGCTTGACAACAATATCCATGGCTTTGCCTTTTCTCACCATCTTCAAGTGCTCACATGTGCATGCAGATGCACACACATGCGCACAGGCACACACATGCACACAAGCACACACATGTGTGCACACAGATGCACACGCGCACAGCCACACACACGTGCATGCACACATGCACATGCACATGCACACACGCACACACGAGCACACGTGCACATACATGCACACACAGAGATCCACACATGTACACACAAACAGGGCTTCCATGTAAACGGGACTACTTCCTAAGGCCCCTAGGCCTGGGCGGCGGCTCTACCCAGAAGCATTTGTGTCTTGTCACTCCCCGAGTGGCCCACTGCTGCCCCCGCAGCCCGCCACCCGGCAATGGGCAGAGTTACTCAGGCTTTTCAAAAAATCCTCATCTGAGTCTCTGCCAATTTTCTTCCTGAGTGATATTTGCGTAAACTACTCCTAGACATGCACAACCAGCTGTGAGAGGGGACGTTCTGAGGCCTCATCAGTTTCATGTCTCAGCCCCCAACCACCTGTCTCCTGGGCTTTGGTAGAGCTTGGAACTAAGTCCCCAGCCCGGCGGCACATGCAACCTTGCCCTTAGTGTGACAGACTTCAGGCAGCTGCTGAACACCCCTCGATTCACTGAAGGCGGGTGGCCAAGCGGGCCCTTTTGAGCAGGTTCTGGTGCCATCGCTGCTTGGCCCCATGCATGGGTTAGTGATAATACGCTCCTTCCTACCCAGCCTCCCTGAAGCACCTGCCGGCTGGCAGAGTTACTGAAAGAACTGACATGGGGGGCTCTTGGCTGTTGGGATAGTATTAGAACTAGGGCCTTTGGTGCAGCCCGGGCTTGGGGAGGGCACAGGCTGTCTTGAGGGACCACAGACAGGCACCTGCATGCAGTGTGTGACTAGAGGGTCTGGGAAGGGCCCTGCTCTGTGGGCCCCTCACTCCTCACCCTGGAGCCTGAAGTCTTGGGGCTGGAGAAGAGGCCACCCATGGTGACCTGGGAGGAGCTGAGCCACCCTAGAGAGTGAAGCTATCTTGAGGGAGTTGGTTCCCTGTGTTGGCCTCACCTCCCCACCCCCAAATGCCAAGGACCTGGGTGGGTGTTGGAGGGTGACTGCGAAGGTGGTCTCTAGGCCCCTCTGGCTTTAAGAATGAAAGTCCTTCGATTTGCGCTGAGACAGCGTGTCTCCGTCCAATGCACTGGTGATGCCCGCGCTAGCCTGCAGGCCTCTGCCAGGCATGCCCACGAGGCGCTGCTTGGTTTTAGAAGGGAGCCCAATGCCCAGGCCAAGGCCCAGGCATGGATGTAGGTGACTAAGGCCATTACAGGGCACTGGGGGCCTGGGGACAGCCCCCCAGGAAGGGAGGGAGCCAGGGCCATCTTGTGTTCTATCCCATTTTTACCTTGGGCTACCCTACATTCAAGGCTCTCCCAAGCGCACTGGAGAGGACTCGTTTACCTCTTAGAGGAGCCAGGAGTTCTCAACAACCACCACTGCAAGCAGAGAGCTGGCCAAGACCCTGACTGGGAGAAAAGTTGTAAGCAGGCCTGGCACCAGCCGCGAGGCCTGGTCGTGGGTGCTCTCTGTCCTGCCTGCTCCGTCCAGGAGGCGTCTGAGGGTCAGAACTCACAGTGGTTCTCTGGCCCATCTCAGCTGTCATCTGAACCAAGTGGTTGCGAGTGGCTTGGGGGAAATCAGAGAATGGGACCCCCAGCCAAGCCTGGCAATGGTGAGGGGGGGCAGACAGAGACTCCTGAGAATAGGGACCAGGCACGTCTGCGTTACCTTTGCATCCTTGTGCTCGGCACGGACTTGGCACAGAACAGCTGCTCCGAGTGTCTGCGGAGTAAGAGGTGGAGCCCCTGAGCCTTCTGCGAGCAGCGGGGCCACTGGGGTCTGGGCCATTAGGAGCAGCCCCTCCTCTCCTCCCCATGCCTCGCCTCGCTCCTGCCAGGTGCGCTCTCTTGGTCAGGCCTCTACTGACCTCAGCCCTCTCTATGTCCTGAGCCCCTTGGCCACTTGTGGGAGCCTCAGAGGAGATGTAGGGACAGGGTAGGGAGGAGGAAGCCACCCCGGGCGGCACCTCTGCCCTGGTGGGAGTCTCCCTGCTGAGCCACAGCTCCACAGGCTGCTCTCAATTTTGGCGATGGTGCCAGATGGGCACGCATGGCCATCAGCTTCTGGGCACTGCCATCGACAGTAAGCCCTGGGCGCCAGGTGGCCTGGGCCGTCAGCCTCCATAGCATGCCTTGCTGGGCAAGCATCAGAGCTGAGAGGCCCATGGTGACCATCTAGTTCATCTCTCTGAATTGGCAGGTGGGGAAACTGAGGCCCCAAGTCTGGCACTCATTGGCAGCAGGGCCCAGGGTTCCTCCTCCCACTCACACACCTTCCTTTGCCACCCCTTGGTGCCTGTGTGCCCAGCGCCAGCCAGGTGTTCCAACCTCCCTGCCCATATGAAAGCAACAGAGGCCAGAGGCTGCCCCGGAACACTCCTCCTGTCCCAGCCTCCCCTGGCCCACAGCAGACAACACCTAGGAGCTCCGTTAAGTACCTGCCTGTGGCCCCTCTCTCCAAGGTCATGACCACGGCAGCCTGAGAGAAGGACCTACACACGGAGCCCAAGGGCTCTGACTTCCCAGCGGCTGAGAGGAAAGCTGGGCCCACCTACCCAGGGTGTGCAGGCTGGACTCCTATCATCTCCTAGACAATCCCAGATGGAGAGACAGAGCAGACCAGGAAGGGGGTGGTGGGAAAGAGCACAACCTGATTGTCCGAATACTTCTTGGAGAGAGGAGAGCCCACCGTCAGCCCAAGATGTCCAGAGACCCCTGGCCTCCATCAGAGCCAGCCCTTCTGTCCTGCAGGGGAGGTCTTCCATCCTGCCCCTCTGGCCACCAGTCACTGAGCTTACTACTCCCCTAGCCCCACAGGCTGGTAGAGAGCCTGACCAGTGAGAAATGAGACCCACGCCCTGCCCTTGAGGGCAGAGTCCAGCATGGGACTGACCTGACACTTGCAGGCTCCCAAGGGCTTCCTGGGCCGTGGCTGGCATTTCGTGACTATCACCTGTCCCAGGTGTGACTTCCCACTGTGTGACTGTGCTGAGCCCTGCCAGCTGCCCGTGGGGTAGGAGGGATTGCTGTCTCCACGGGGAGGAACGAGGGCTCAGAGAAGCTAATTCTTCACCCAAGGCCACCAGCTCACACAGAACAGGAGCCCTCATTTAGCTTTCAAATGCAAAATAGATTAATTTTTTTATTCTCAGAGGTAAACCCCCAACTTCTCACCTCGTTTTTCTCTCCTGGGTACCTCAGCAAGGTCACACCCAAGTTCTTCTGGAATCGGACAAATCATTGCAGGGCCTTTCAAGCTCAAGGGACTTTCCCTGTTGATGGGTGGGCTGAGGCCTGGACCTGGCCAAGAACCAGGAGGTCAGGAGAGTCAGTGAGCAGGAAGGAGCCGGGTACCCTCAGCTGTTGCTTTCTGCCACTGCCTCAAGACAGAGAGCTTCGAAGGGGATGGGGGCCAGCAGGTTTGTGTTTGAAAGAGCAAAGGATATGGCTGGAGGCTTTTCTCCAGTTGCTCTCCCCTCCTTGAAGGAAAGCGGTAAGGATTTGTTACGGTTGATTTTAAAGTGAGCTGTAAATGGGTCAACTTAGGTTAAGGCAGAATTGGAAAAGGACCAGATTGGGCATTTTTTTACTGGAGTATAGCCTGGACCTGGGAAATAGAGACAGAATGGGGAAGAAAGAACCAAAGACACGGGCATGACCCCTAAAAACCTGGTGGACATGGGGTCCAGGGCCTGCGGCAGAGCTGCCCCCTGAGAGCTGCGGGGTGAGGGTCCCAGCCCTCACCCTCACCTGGCTCGAGCCTCTCAATGGCCAGGGCCCCTCCTGCCTGTGGTCAGGAGCCCACGTGGGTGCAGAGTGACACGTGGAGCCCATCCGATGGCTTTGTGTTTGAACAGGCCAGACCATAATCCCTGACTCAGCAACATCTTCAAAGATTTGATAACCGTAGAAACAATAACTCTTTGCAAAAAAAGAAAAAGAGACACCATCACCCAAAGAGGGGGAGGAGGCCCTGGTGAATATTTATGACCCGAAGCTGTAGACTTCGGAAGGTACTCATCTCAGCTCGGGGTGAAGAACTCGTGACCTGAGGGTCCTTGAGTGTGGACCTCTCGATGACGTCCCCACCGCCCCTGTGGCGGGGCTGGAAATACAGAGCCCTGAAGGTTGCAGGCTCCTTAATGCCATCAAAACGCAGATGCTGCAGAAAAACAGGGTGTTTCGGGCCCACACGGAGCACTGTGCCGGGAGACACTTGCTAGCTGTGTCGCTAAAGGGGTTGTGGATTCCTAACGTGCATGGAGGGTGGGCGTCTATGTGTGTGTGTGTGTCTGTGTGTATGTGTGTGTCTGTGTGTGTGTGTATGTGTGTGTCTGTGTACATGTGTGTCTGTCTGTGTGTGTACATGTGTGTCTGTGTGTGTGTACGTGTGTATGTGTGTCTGTGTATGCATGTGTATGTGTGTGTCTGTGTGTCTGTGTGTACGTGTGTGTATGTGTGTGTATGTCCGTGTATGTGTATGTATATGTATGTCTGTGTGTATGTGTGTGTATGTGTATCTGTGTACATGTGTGTATGTGTGTGTATGTCCGTGTATGTATATGTATATGTATGTGTGTGTGTCTGTGTGTGTATATGTGTGTACGTGTGTGTCTGTGTGTATGTGTGTCTGTGTGTGTGTGTATGTGTGTGTCTGTGTACATGTGTGTCTGTGTGTGTACATGTGTGTCTGTGTGTGTGTACGTGTGTATGTGTGTCTGTGTATGCGTGTGTATGTGTGTGTCTGTGTGTCTGTGTGTACGTGTGTGTATGTGTGTGTATGTCCGTGTATGTGTATGTATATGTGTGTATGTCTGTGTGTATGTGTGTGTATGTGTATCTGTGTACATGTGTGTATGTGTGTGTCTGTGTGTGTGTACGTGTGTGTATGTGTGTGTATGTCCGTGTATGTATATGTATATGTATGTGTGTGTCTGTCTGTGTGTGTATATGTGTGTACGTGTGTGTATGTGTGTATGTATGTGTCTGTGTGTGCGTATATGTGTGTGTATGTGTGTGCGCGTGTGTGTGTGTGCGTGCATCCATGCACGTTTTAGTGTCTTTTTTGGAGAAGCAGATAGACTCCATAATGTATTAGATTCTCACCACAGTCGGCCTGATTTTCTAACTGTTTATCTTGCTCCGTTCCTCTGGATAAGGAGCCAGCTGGTTCAGAATAGATCCTCACACTCTTTCCATCGCCGTGGTTCGAAGGGGACGTGTCGGACCCTGGGACGGCAAGTTCGGTCATTCCGAAACTTCCCTGGGGCATGAGCAAGAGTCTCCCTCTTTGGTGCAATGACTGCTCTAGTCCCCGACTGATGCAGGAGGTTTCAGGGTCCTCCCAGCCTCTGCTCCTTCCATCCATACCTCTTCTGTGCTTGGTGCCCATCCTCCGTCAATGGAGGCATCTGGCTGACTTTAGGAGAATCACCAGCCTTTAAAGTATTAGTATCAAGGCTGGGTGCAGTGTAATCCCAGCACTTTGGGAGGCCGTGGCAGGCAGATCACGAGGTCAGGAGATCGAGACCATCCTGGCCAACGTGGTGAAACCCCATGTCTATTAAAAACACAAAAAATTAGCCAGGCGTGGTGACACACGCCTGTAGTCCCAGCTACTCAGGAGGCTGAGGCAGGAGAATCGCTAGAAACTGGGGGGCGGAGGTTGCAGTGAGCCGAGATCACGCCATTGCACTCCAGCCTGGTGACAGAGTAAGACTCCGTCTCAAAAAAAAAAAAAAAAAAAAAAAAAAAAAAAGGAATTAGTATCAAGTTAAATTACTTTCTCTTTTTTAAAGTCATGATTCAGAAGGTTGAGGCCACCCTTGCTGGCATCTGATCTTTGAGAAAGTACTAGTTCAGAGAGAGACTCTTGCCCCATGTCAGGACTCAACAAATGCTGAATGAAGGAATGAATGAATGATTGGGATGGGATAAAGCCAGCTTTTTGCCATGATTTTAAAAAGCAAGTCTGAAGACCAAGGCCCCTCCTCCTGTGCCAAGCGCCAGGACCCTTGTCTCCTTGGCCACTCCTCAGCTAGTCTTGGGCACCTTGGTATGGTCGATCACCCCCTTCTCTTGGTTTCCAAGACACCACCTTCTCCCAGCTTTCCTCCTACCCCTCGGCTTCTTCTATTTCAGGATCTTTTCTCCCCACTCTGGGATTCCAGAGTCCACTTCCTGGTCCTCTTTCTGCTCCTCAACACTTCCTTTTTTTGGGGTGGGGAGGATGGAGTCTTACTCTGTCACCTGAGCTGGAGTGCAGTGGCACAATCTTGGCTCACTGCAACCTCCCACCTCCCAAGTTCAAGTGATTCTTCTGCCTCAGCCTCCCGAATGGCTGGGATTAGAGGTGCCCCCCATCAACATGCCTGGGTAATTTTTGTATTTTTGGGAGAGACTAGAATACATTTTAAATACTAAAATACACTCAAAGTACTAAAACACATGGATTTCACCATGTTGCCAAGGCTGGTCTTGAACCCTTGACCTCAGGTGATCCGCCCACCTTGGCCTCCCAAAGTGCTGGGATTACAGGCATGAGCCACCGCGCCTGGCTTCTCAACACTTCCTGATGACCCCCTCCCGTCCCCAGGACCTGAAAAGCCGTCTCTATGCCAGCGGCCCCAGATGTGGATCCCAAGCCCAGGCCTTTGTGTTGAATTTCACGTGTGCTCATCCACCTGTTCACTCCACATCTCCACTTGGCTGTCCAACAAGTGTCTCAAATGTCAGAAGCCCAAAGCTGAACCCCTGAACTTCCCCTCCCAAGTCCCACTTCACTGTAGCCTGCCCATCTCAGTCAGCGGCGACCCTGTCCTTCCAGGCTCTCTGGGCAAGCAGGTTGGAGCATCCTGGACTCTGCTCTCCTGCCCACGGCCACCCCACTCAGTGCAGCCTGTTGGCTCTGCCCTTGCATGCTGCCGGGACCCGAGTCTGGACCACCACAGCCACCTCCACCCCGGGCCCTTCTGGCCATTATCAATGCTACAGCCAGAGGGATCTTCAAACACAGGTCAGATCAGGTCACTGCCCTGCCAGAAACCTTGCAGCAGCTCCTGCCTCACTCAAATTAAAAGCTCAGTCGCTGTGGCCTCCGTATTCCTAACCTCAGAGCTCCACCCTCCATCCCATCCCATCCTGCATTATCTGTGTAGACAGGTGGCTAAGCACTCCCCATTCATGCAGCACTTCCTTCCCTTGCTTTTCCAGGGAAAAGGCCCCAATCTTCTTCTTATTATTATTCTTTTTTTTTCTTTTGTTTTTGAGACAAAGTTTCGCTCTTGTTGCCCAGGCTGGAGTGCGGAGACATGATCTCGGCTCACTGCAACCTCCACCTCCTGGGTTTAAGCGATTCTCCTGCCTCAGCCTCCCAAGTAGCTGGGATTACAGACACCTGCCACCACACCGGGCTAATTGTTTGTGTTTTTAGTAGAGACAGCGTTTCATCATATTGACCAGGCTGGTCTCGAACTTCTGACCTCAAGTGATCCGCCCACCTCGGCCTCCCAAAGTACTGGGATTACAGGTGTGAGCCACCATGCCCGGCCCCAGTCTTCTTGACTCGTGACTGTTGGGGGTCCCACGGCTCCCGTCCTGGGCCCCCTCTCTGTCCACACACACTCCCTAGGCGCGCTCACTTGGTCTCGTGGTTCTAAACACCACAAGGCACATTTAAACTGATGCTCCCCAGACTGATTCCTTGGGCCCGGCCTCTGCCCCTGAAGTCTAGACTCAGACTCCTAAGTGTCTACTCATCCTCCCGACCTGGACGTTTGCATTTCAAACTGACCATGGCCCACATGGAACCCACACCCTCCCCCACCACCCAGCATCCGCCTCCTGTCATCCCACCTGAACCAGGACATGGCAGTTTTCACCTTCCAGCCATTCAGCCAAAATCATCAGCATCATCCACGGCCCACCCCATTCTTCCTCTCCACCCCGCACCCATCAGTAGATCCTGCAGGCTCTTCCTTCTGAGTGCTCTCTGCTTCTCACCGCCCCCGCGGTTTTGCCACGCTGGACCCCTCCACCATCCCGCCCTCCATCCTGATCATCATAACAGCTGCGTGTTTCTGCCGTTGGCCCCCGTGGTCTCTTTGTTACCTGGAGCCATCAGCGCACATCACATCCCTGCTAAGAAGCCACCAGGAAGAGGCTTTGCAGCTTAGTGAGAGCAACAGCCCCAACCCCAGTGGGGACCTCCACACTGGACCCACACACCCTCCTGAACCCATGCTGTTCTCCACGCATGCCCCTCCTTTGGCCTTCACACTCATGAGCCCATCCACCTGGAGCACCTGCCCGGTCCTGTGCACTTAGCTGCCTGGCTCCCCTTCCTCTCCCCTCCGTCTGGGTCGGCTGAGTTCCATCACCCCAGTGGAGAGACCTTTCCAGACCGGCCACCCAGCACCCTGCTCCCTGCTCTGTCTTGTTTTTCTCCATTGCTTTTCTTACCATGTGCAGTGCTGTGTTTACTCATTTGTTCGCTGTCTGTCTCTCCACTAGAGTGGAGCTTTGTGGGGCCACATACGTTTGCTGCTGTATCCTCAGTGCCTACCACAGCACCGGGCCCGGTGGCACTCAGGAAATCATGTCTAGTGAAGGACTGAGGGAGTGAATGGCCCAGGGAGGGTTTCCCTTCCACGTGGCCCTGGTTTGCTCTTCCCCCTGAGTCCCCACCAGCTTCTCCACAGAGCTGAGATGTGTCTTGGCTTTGTCAGTAAGTTTCTGTTCTATGCTCCATCTCCTGGAAATCCATGCATATATCCTCCCAGTCCAAATATTAGCAATGCCCTGAGCCAAAATCAGCATAATCTTTGAGCCTCCAAGCTGGTGGAGAAGCAGACAGAACTGTTCAAGTACAAATGTGTGTGTGCAGCAGGGTCTCCATAAAGGGCACGCAGCCAGGGCGGCAGAGGGGCCGCAGCTGAGTCCCGAGGGGCACGTTCCCAGCCACAGGTGCAGAGCATCATCCTGGACTTGAGCCTGAAGCACCCCGAGGCCCAAGATGGACATTCTCTGGGATCCTGAGATTTGCCACGGGCCACACACCAGTGGGGGCTTCTCAGGGGAGGCCTCCCTGAGATTAAAGCCCCAGCTGTCTCTTGACCTGAGAAAAGTAGGTGCTGCCCTTCTGTGTCCTGGCCGTCTGTGTCCTGGCCGTCTGTGTCCTGCCCTTCTGTGTCCTGGCCGTCTGTGTCCTGGCCTTCTGTGTCCTGGCCGTCTGTGTCCTGGCCGTCTGTGTCCTGGCCGTCTTCTGGCCTTCATTCAGGGCATTCCCAGCAGCCCTTGGAATAGTGGCTGGGTGCTCCAAGTGTCCAGGAGATATTGGTTGAATTTCCTTTTTTTTTTTTGAGATGGAGTCTCACTCTGTTGCCCAGGCTGGAGTGCAGTGGCACGATCTCGGCTCACTGCAACCTCCACCTCCCGGGTTCAAGCGATTCCCCTGCCTCAGCCTCATGAGTAGCTGGGATTACAGGCGCCCGCCACCACACCCAGCTAATTTTTGTAATTTTTAGTAGAGACGGGGTTTCGCCATGTTGGCCGGGATGGTCTTGAACTCCTGACCTCATCATCTGCCCACCCCGGCCTCCTAAAGTACTGGGATTACAGGCATGAGCCACCGTGCCCAGCCTATTGGTTGAATATTTTTAACCAGATAACATGGAGTGGAGAGGCCGAACATACCGAGTGCTGGATCGCTCTGGGACTTACTAGTGACATCACCTGGACAAGTTACTAAACTCTCTCTGGGCCACAGTTTCTTCCTGTGGGAACTGGAGGTAACAACGGCCTCCCTTTCTTGGGCTGTGTGAGGATTAGTTGATGTGAAGTGATCAGAATGGCACCTGGCACACAGAGGGGCCTTCCATGCCAGCACTCACTGTTGCCACCTCATTGGTGGTACCAGGTGGATCTGTGATCGAGGAGGGGAAGGGAAAGACCAAGGAAGCAGGAGGCCGTTCTCCTGGGGTTGGGCATCTGTGGTCAACAGACAGAGGGGACCTATGGCTCCTCCATACCCACTGTGGGCCCACAGGGCATTGGGGCATGACTCGGCAGTGCCCACTCCACACCGGAAGCCTCCCTCCCCTGGCAAGCGTTGCTCTCTGTGGTGTCTGCACTGTGCATCTGCAGGTGCCTTCTCAGTGTGCCGTGGCTGGGGGAGTGGAGGAACATGTGGATCTCCAGCATTCCTCATCACCTCCTCCACCTCCTGAAGATATTTAGTCAGCCCAGGGAGAAAAGTGCCACACGTCAGAAACCATGAGAATATAAAGCAGGGCTGGCTGGCGAGAGGGTCTGAAGGGCAGAGTGGGAGCTAGACAGAGTGGATTGGGCCCTCCCCTGTGCAGGGGCCTGTGCTGTGGGTCGTACATGCAGGCGAGGTCCCTGTCTTCAAGATGCCTGATTTCCAGCTGTGGGTCCTGGTACCCACGCTAGGAGCTGAAGGGAGACAGTGAGCGATGCAAGAGGCTGGGAGGAAAGGCCGGGGGCTTCTAACCGGGGCCTGGTGGATCCTCCTGCTGGGGGCGGGCGAGAGGGGCTTCAGGACCAGGGAAACTGCCCTGGAGGAGACAGCAGATCCCGGCTTCCACAGACAGGCAAGAGGACATAGCAGGAAAAAGGGCACATGTGGGCAGAAAGGGGCTTGACAACACAGATGGCCAGACCCCCCTCTGTGCTGGGGGGATCCGTGCTGTGCTGCTGTCCATC
The DNA here is from genome assembly GCF_024542745.1 of Macaca thibetana thibetana. Lineage (NCBI taxonomy): Eukaryota > Metazoa > Chordata > Mammalia > Primates > Cercopithecidae > Macaca > Macaca thibetana. The sequence continues at coordinate 6,525,785 of NC_065578.1, forward strand.
ACAGCAGCCTAGCAGGGATGGGATGCCATGATGATGATACATCTTTTAGACAATGGACTACAAATATTCACAATGAGGATTTTAATATCCCTCTTTTACAGACAGGGAAAGTGGGGGTCAGAGAAGTTAAGACAAAGACCAGGCAGTCCACAACCAATGGGGCCAGGCTGTGAAAGCTGCCTGTCAATCCTAGGGCCCACACACTCACCCACTCTCTAGGCAGCTTCCCACATAGGGCTGGCACTCGCCACCTGGACACAGGGCTCCCTGCAGTCCCCACACCCCCCTACATTGGGGTCTGCAAGCACCAAGTGAGGGCAGGCTTCCCTTTGGCTCTCAGAGACTGGCCCGTGGGTGCGAGGGGCCCTTTGCAAACCTTTGATGGATTTGTATTTGGAACTGCAAATGAGCACCTTTCCCAGGTTGCCCTGCAAGATGCATTTTCAGAGCATAGATTAATGGAAGTGCCTGTTTAAGTGTTTTGAAAATCTTTTCTTCATTAATCTCAATCAGGAGCCGATTACTACCAATAAGGCTCATGAAGACAGCATGAGTTAGACAGAGTCTCAGGGCAAAAGAGCCCCAGGGCGAGGCAGCCCTCACAGTCCCGGGTGGGGGCCTGGCCCCAGAGCAAGCCTTCCTCAATGGTTTAGAACCGGTGCACAGGGCCAGGCGCGGTGGCTCAGGCCCGTAATCTCAGCACTTTGGGAGGCCGAGGCGAGTGGATCACCTGAGGTCAGGAGTTCGAGACCAGCCTGGCCATCATAGCAAAACCCCATCTCTACTAAAACTACAAAATTAGCAGCTACTTGGGAGGCTGAGGAAGGAGAATTGCTTGAACCCGGAGGCAGAGGTTGCAGTGAGCCAAGATCGTGACACTGCACTCCAGCCTGGGTGACAAGAGCAAAACTCCATCTCAAAAAAAAAAAAAAAGAGAGAACCAGCACACAGATAATGCCTGCTGCCTGCCTGTACCCAGCCTCCCCTGTCTGGGTGTCATTACCTCGTTCTCTATTGTTCTACTTAGGTGAGATGCGACTACATATTCAATTTTATATCCTGCTTTTGTCAATGAACATGAATTCCACAAGGGTCAAACTGTGTAATCGCTCTGATCAGTTTTTCTTACCAATAAAATGCGCCATGACTTCCCTAGCTTACCTCCCAGGGCCATCACTGGGTCAGCTGTGATGGGCGGAGGAGGATGTCCTATGGCCGAGTGTTTGTCCTGCCAGGATTTTGCACATGCTCTTTTTTCGTTCATTCATTAGGCAAATAAATATTTAACATACCAGGTGGAAAATAAAGCAAGGTACAGGGCAAGAGGACAGAGAGGGGAGGGACTCTGAATGCTCCTTACACCTTTATCAACCAGGTGAACTGCTTGCCCAAATGTCACCTCTTTCTGGCTGTAGGAAGCACTGTGGACCATTTGGAGGCCCTTGCTGTCTGCCCCAGCACCATGCTGCACCTTTCTTGGGGTGAGGTGCTTGGTGGGTGCCTGATGGGGGCGGAAGAATAAGCCCACAACGACCTTCCTCTCACTACCATCCCCGCTTGGGCTCTGTGGTTGTGGCTGTCTTCTCTCGGGCATCTCTTTCCTACCTTCAGGGAGGCTGCCCCTCAGGCACAGCCATTGTATACAGGCAGCTACTTCTCTCTGATACCAACAAGAAGCATTTTGCAGTCATTTATCATGTAAACATCAATAGACATTTTTTAAAAGAAACCGAATTAGAGGTCCTTCCCCAACCCATTTCCTCTGCTCTACAAATTAAATTGCTTTGATTTTTTGTATTCTCTGCCAGATCTTAGAAATATTATTTTGTATCACGTGTCGCGGTGAGGGGTCTTTCATGAAGCAGTGTTCCTGTTTTGGCCCCGCTGGGAGGATGAGTGGGGGTGGGGGTGGGGTACAGGTGGGGCTTTGCCTGCCTGAGAGGGGGGTCCACATGGTGACTCTCAGCCCACTTGCTGCATGGGAGCAAACGGCACAGCCGCATCCTGGCCTGAAACTAAGCCTGTTGTGCAGCTGACGTGTTGTGAGTAAGAGAACAGGCTGCGGTGGATGGCACTTTCTCAGGGGCTAAACCCTCCCCTTCCTTCCTCTCAGCCTCTGGCTACAGTTGAGTCATGCTCGAGGCTCCTGGGAGGTAAAAGGTGGCTTCAGAGACTCGGAAACGTGGCCCGAAGGTGTCGTGTTGCAGCTCGGATAAGGTGAAATGGGTCCTTGGCCAAGTTCGACACAGTCTGGGCCTGCAGTGAGGGAGCCATCCCTGTGCCTAAAAAGCGCTCCACTCTGACATAAAGATAATAATGTATGGGTTTGTCATGGTGGCGCTCATCCTCCTGGAACACTGTCTTGTAGTCGGAGGTTGAGGGGGCAAGAAGAAGGGGGTGACCCTGCATAGGGAGGGAGGGAAGCAGGATGGATTTGGCTTCACCTCCAGGAGAGCTCAGGGAATCCAATCTGTGCCCTTAGACCCGACAGCACTGCTTATTTATTTCTGGGAGAACTTGAATGTATTTGGGAATTGGACCAAAGCTGAGAACGTGGTCCCCAGAAACAAAGTGTACACCGGCTCGCTATACTCACGTTTGTAAGGGCTCAAAGAGTCCACAGACCCCAGGCCAAGAGGCCTTGATCCAGGGCTGTGGGGAAGGCTTCCTGCTCTGAGAAGAGGCTCAGAGAAGGTGCACAGCCCAAAGCTCAGGGAAGACAGAGGGAGGCTTGCAGGTGGGCCTTCCATGGTGCCCTAAGGAAGGGCCGCACAGTTCCCTGGGGGCCGGCAGGGCCCGTGGCATTATGGTCTGGGTGCTCAGGTGGCACCTAGACCCTGGGAAAGAGGCCCTGGCAGTCCCCTAGCCCATGTCAGTCATCCTCTGTGAATGGCGGTGGGGGCAGGAAGGATAGTCCCCTAGGAGCTTGTCTGAGGTGGGCGCTGCAAGGGTCCTTCAGAGCAGCCTCCATGGCAGATAAAGGGGTTATGAATGAGGCTGCCAGGTGGGAAGCTGTGGGTTGGTTGGGGTGTCTAAAGAACCAGGCACTTCTTGCTGTCAGAGGAGAGTCAGAGGGGCCCAGGAGCAATCCCCCACACTATACCGCCCCTTCTCTATGGCTCAAAGAGGTCAGGCATGGCCACCACCCACCAGGAGCCTTTCTGGGACTGGCAGGGTCCATCCACCTCACTTTGTTGCTGAGGCCAGCAAACAGGGGGCACCCCTTCCCACCTGCTCATTTCCTAGACAAAGGTCCCAGGGTCCACAGGGACTCCAGGTCTCCCTTTCACTTTGGGCCCTGGTCTCACTCTGCAGCCAGAGGGGCCCAGTTGCGACTCCAGCTTCCCCATCTTCTCCCTGCCCATAGCCACTGGGCCAGCTACTGAAAGCCAGCGTTTGTGCTTTCATTCATTCATGCACCTGCCCTGTGCTGGGCATAGGGCCCGGTGCTGAGAAAAGAGGCTGCAGTGACTGGCACTACACATGCTTGAGATCATGAGCTGCGGTCCTGGAAAAGATGGCAGGGTAGGGGCCTCCTGGCCTCTGCAGGGCTCCCTCCTTCTGCTAGCCCCATCGTCCACCCCATCTCTGAACACTTCTGAGCAGGTTACCTTTCTAGCCTGACTTTAACAGTTTAACAAGGTGAGGGTACCTCCCCTGGACCTTGCTCTGTAACTGTATGCCCAGGTTCCCAGGGCCAGGGAGAGCTGCACAGCCCGAAACTCAGGGCATCCTCACTAGCATCTGTAGCCCCTTGGAGTCCTAGGGTGCTCTGCCTGGTGGGTACATGGGGCCAGCAAGGGCAGGTGGTATCAACTCCCATCCCGGCGTTGGATATAGGACCGGCAGGAGTGATCTCCCCAAAAAAACTGCCTACCTGGGTTTCCAACTTGCAGCCCATTATCTATTAATACAAAATAACTGCATTGATTCGATTGATACTGTTAGTTAGATCAAGCAGAGGGCCCTGGCCGGGACTGAGCAAGTCCTGATTTACATGGAGATCATTTAAAAGATTAACTTTAGTGAAAGCTTCGAGGTTTGGCAAATCCATAATTAATCAGCCTGGCTCAGAGTTTCTGTGATTGGGGGGCTGGTGGCGACTGTGCAAAAAAGCAGGGGGTGGGGGTGGGGGAAAGGTGGAGAAAACTCCTTCGCTCACCACATTTGGGCAGGAGAAATCTGAGATTCAGAGACGTGGGAGCTCTGAATAAGATCATTTTTGTGCTTAGTTGCAGCGTATTAGCTTGCGTGTGACTTAAAAATAATGGCTTTCGTAGAATTGCAAAATCAGAGTTAAAAAGACCTGAACAGTTGTCCTCCTGGGAGCCAGGTTGAGATTAAATTTGGTCCTTAAATCTGGCCTGTGTTTTTAGTAATTTATCAGGGCACCAGCAAGGCCTTTTTGCTCAGCAGTGGCGTTCAGAATGGTGTTTTCCTTACTCAACATTCCCAGGTGTCGTCCCCTTTTAAGCTGTCCTAGATGAATTTCTAGAAGCAGGGTAGCTGACTTAGAGGCCTGAAGAGGTGGCATCCATCCTCAAGGACAAGCGAGGACTCCAGCAGGTGGGGGACAGGAGGTGTCTGAGCCGAGAAGAGCTGTTTATTACAACCCTGAAAATGAGCTTGGCCATCTTTGATAAAAAATTAATACCGCAACGACATCGACCTTTTGACTGCTTCCTAAGTGGCCCACAAATGTCAGAAAAGCTCCGTTCCTATTTGTACATTGTGAATTCCAGCACATTTAGTCACTAATCTTAAGAGATTAATGCTCAGCTATTTGGGCTGCAGGAATACAAATGCAATATTTATAAGTAGATTGCGAGCGATCCAAACTCAGTATTTCTACAGCAATGGGTTCAAAAAGACCTCCTCAAACACCGCTGATTGTCACTCTTGCCAGCGTATCTGAGCCGCAGGAAGCTCTGCAGAGTCTGAATTGGAATGTGAAGATTTAGTATGGGGCTACACAATAATTTGCTTTAAGCTGTATAAATAGTATTTTATTTGGGAATTCATTGAAAGGAAGTTTTGAAGGTCAAATCCTTCCCAGCATTGAGTGCATATGTATTTAATTTTCAATCTCTAGTCTCTTTTCTAATCCTGAGTGGCTTGGCTCAGAAATATTTTCAGCAATGGAAAATTGAATGTCAATTTGAGAAAGCTCTCCCCTGGGATGGGCTGTCCTCTCCCTCTGCACATATTCTGCCTCCCAGGGACGAGGCGCAATCCCAGCTGGTCCTCTGGGGAAGAGTGGGTTACTCCTGAGCACTCAGCCTCTCGGACATTGCAGGTCCTTTAGGGTGAGCGTTGAGGTACAGGGAGCTCTGGATTCCAAAATATTCTCAGGGCCCCTTGCAACTCATCCTTTCATTTCTAGGGTACCCTATTTGGGGATTACACAAATGAACTCCAAACTACAGAGCAGACCTGGCAAGGGAGGCTCCAGGACGTGCTGCTGCCACGGGAGGGAGGCAGGAAGCAGTCAGCACTGGAGTCGGCATCTGTGGGAAGCACAGTGTCTCTGAAAGGTTCTGGTCAGCACGCAGAAGTGCTATCTGGAAGGAGGGTGGGGGCAGGAAGTCCACGGGCACCCATCAGACTCTGGAGAGCTATGGAGACATTGGTACCGTTGGGAAGCACAGCCTGGGGCAGGGAAAGTTGTCTTTTGCACACTGGAAGGCGAATTTCTAGAGGGGAGGACCTCGTCGGGCTCATGCACTGTTCCATCCCCAGCACCTGCACCAGTGCCCAGAGTGGAGGAGGCGTTCACTGAATATCTGTTGTATGAATGGGATCTTTGTAGTGGGGGCTCCGAAGGAAGGGAGGAGATGGAGGCACACCTTGCTGTCTCTAGGGTTTTACCAAGGGCCAATAACCAAATCAGGGATTGTGTGGCTCTCGTGACCCTGCCCTGCTCAGTTGCCTCGAGTGGCTCCCCAGGGCACATGGAGTCAAGTGCAGATGCCTCCCCGCACAGGTGATAGGTCACGGCTCTGCGGTGGAGGCCCAGCACTACCTCCCAGCAGCGTCCCCACCACATCCTCCCCAGAGTCCTATTCTAAAGTCATCTAGAGCACCTGGCTCTTCCTCTGACTCCCCACACTGTCCTCTCCACTAGGATGACATCCCCTCTCCTTCCTACGTCACTCCTTCAAAGCTGCGGTTGCCCTACACCACCATCCCTGTGCCTAATCAGAGTGATTCCCTGAGTCCCACGTCTTGTGTTGTGTGGCCTTTGCATATTGGTTTCAGAGCTGGTTGTCTCTGTGCGTCTGGTTCCTGCAGCTAGCTCTGGTGCCTGGCACCACTGTAAGGGCTCAATGGGTGTTTATTAAATGGCATTTTCTCTGGTCTACTGGCAGTGATGGCAGAGGTCATCTTAGCCCATTGTATTGCATACAAGCCACGGGCTGAATGAAATACCCAGTACCTCTAATGGACGCCTCTAAGGGAGAAGATTCCTCCCCCTCTTGAGATTTGTTGGAGTGCTTTCTGCTTCTACGAATACTCTTCCATTTAAGAGTGTTGTCAGAATTTGGGAGCCATAATGACCTGGGTTACGATTAGAGCCCCACCACCCACAGGGTGTATGTCCTTGAGTAAGTTCCTAACCTCTCTGAGCATCTGTTTCCATATTAGATACACAATTGGATACAAGTACCTCATATGGTGGTTGCGAGGTTAAAATGTAATGATTTATGTCAAGCCCTTAGCATAGTGCACAGCATATTTTAAGTGTTCAACACATGGAAACTATTAGCATGATGATGATGGTGATGAGGATGGAGATAATGATGGGCTTAATGGTGGTGATGATGATGGTTATAACTATGGTGATCATGATGGTGGTGATGATGATATCAATGATGGTGATTACGGTGGTGATGGTGATGATGATGACAGTGATAATAACAGGTGATGATGATGGTGATGATGGTGTTAATGGTGGTACTGATGGTGGTGATGGTGAGGATGGTGATGATGATAGTGATAATACGAGTGATGTTGATGGTGATGATGGTGTTAATGGTGGTACTGATGGTGGTGATGGTGAGGATGGTGATGATGATGACAGTGATAATATGGATGATGATGATGGTGATGATGGTGGCAATGGTGAATGGTGATGCTCATGGTGGTGATGGTGATAATGATGGTGGTGGTGATGACACTACTGATAATATGGATGATGATGATAGTGATATGATATGTTAGTTCTCACATTGCTATAAAGAAATACTTGAGGTTGGGTAATTTATAAAGAAAAGAGGTTTAATTGGCTCACATTTCTGCATGCTATACAGGAAGCATAGTGGCTACTGGGGAGGCCTCAGGAAACTTTCAATCAATGCAGAAGGCAAAGGGTAAGCAGGCACATCTTACATGGCTGGAGCAGGAGGAAGAGAGAGTGGGGGAGATGCTACACACTTTTAAACAACCAGATCTGGCAGGAATTCACTGTCACCACGACAGCACCAAGGGGAATGGTGTTAATCATCAGAAACCACCCCCATGATCCGATCACCTCCCACCAGGCCCCACCTCCAGCATTGGGGATTATATTTCAACATGAAATTTGTGTAAGGACATAGATCCAAAGATGGCAAATCTGCTACTGCTGCTGCTGGTGGGGATGCTGATGACAATGACGGCAATGACGGGGATGATGGTGGAGGTGATGGTGATGATAACGATGGGGATGGTGATGACAGTGATAACATGGATAATGGTGATCATGATGGTGGTGATGATGGTGATGGCGGTGGTGATGACAGTGATAACATGGTTGATGGTGATCATCATGATGGTGGTGATGATGATGGTGGTGAATCTGCTGCTGCTGCTGCTGCTGCTGCTGACGGGAATGATGATGAGGATGATGGAGATGATGGTGGAGGTGATGGTGATGATGATGATGGCAGTGGTAATGGCAGCAATCACATGGATGATGGTGATGGTGACGATGGTGGTGAATCTGCTGCTGCTGCTGATTGGGAAGATGATGATGATGATGGAGATGATGGTGGAGGTGATGGTGATGACGAAGGGGGTGGTGATGACAGTGATAACATGGATGATGGTGATCTTGATGGTGGTGAAGATGGTGATGGCAGTGGTGATGACAGTGATAACATGGATGATGGTGATCATGATGGTGATGATGATGGTGATGGTGGTGGTGATGACAGTGATAACATGGATGATGGTGATCATGATGGTGGTGATGATGACAATGGTGGTGAATCTGCTGCTGATGATGATGGGGAGGATGATGAGGATGATGGAGATGATGGTGGAGGTGCTGGTAATGATGATGGCAGTAGTGATGACAGCAATAACATGGATGATGGTGATTATGGTGGTGTTGATGATGATGGTGGTGAATCTGCTGCTGCTGATCAGGAAGAGGACGATGATGAGGATGGAGATGATGGTGGAGGTGATGGTGATAATAACGATGGGGGTGGTGATGACAGTGATAACATAGATGATGGTGATTATGGTGATGGTGGTGGTGGTGAATCTGCTGCTGCTGGTGGGGATGATGATAATGAGGATGATGGAGATGATGGTGGAGGTGCTGGTGATGACGATGATGATAGTGATGACAGCGATAACATGGATGATGGTGATGATGGTGGTCATGATGACAATGGTGGTGAATCTGCTGCTGCTGATGGGGATGATGATGATGGGAATGAGGATGAGGATGATGGAGATGATGGTGGAGGTGATGGTGACAGGGATCTTGGTATGTTTCTACCATTTTGAGGCTGCATGAGGCTCCATGGCTTCAGGTCTTGGCAAGCCTCTCTGTTATCTGACCAGGGCCAGGACATAGAATACCCTGCCCCTTCTCTCTCATTCTCTGCATGTTCACCCATAGGGAAACCTGCCGGAGAGGCCTCTATTTCTGCCCTGTGGGCCAGTAAAGGCACCAAGTAAAATCTTTGCTAAATCCCTGAACTTCCAAGGCCCGCCATCTGTTTCCTATTAGAGTCTCACACATCCCTTTGACATATTTTTATTGTCAGGTTAGAAGAAAATATTCCACTCGTTTGCAACATTCTCATTATATTCCCTTTATAACAATTTCTAAAAGAGAATAAATATAAAATATTTCTCTGTATTGTGGAGATATTTCAGCCTGACTTTAATATGCTGCATAGTTTTCCAACTCACAATTCTTCTAACCTTGTGATGACAGTTAAGAAATCTTCAGGCTGGGGAAAACACGTGGATCAATGAGTTAGTGGAAGTGCAGGACACTTTATGAGGACTCAGGGAGAGCGGCTTTCTGCCGACTCAGAGATGCCTTCTCAGCCTTTTGAGAGTAAACCGTTCCAACAGCCCCGCAGTCTCTTTCCCTTGGGCCATTTCTAAGAACTCAGAGATGACTCCTTTGAGACCGATCAGCAGCTGGGTCCTCAAGGAGCCTGGCCAGGAAGCTTGGTCTGAAAGGGCAAAAGTGGAGAGCCTTGTCCATGGCCTCTGAGTAAGCCTGGCTGCTCCAGGTGGCCGTCACGGCTGACTCTACCCCAGAGGACCCAGTCAAAGGGTAGCCAGATTTCTCGTTTCTACCCAGGAGTACAGCTCCTACTCTGCCTTCAGCCCCAGGCTTGTGGCTGGTCCAGGTCCCTAATCGCTGGGAAGAGCATCCTGCCATAGACTCAGCTCCACACTGGGCGGTCCCACTTGGCAGATTGAAGAAGGAAGCACTCCCAACTGCTCTCCCGAATGGACAGTCACTTTGGGGTGGGTGCCAGGCAGGTAAGCCTGCTGGTGGCCTCTACTTCCTCCTGCCGTGGCACTGCTCAAGCGGACCCCAGCCCATCTGCCGATAAGGTCCGGTTTGGTGAATTCCAACCCCTGCTCTCTTGCCAAGTGTCTCCCACTCCCAGTAAGCCCTTCCTTCGAACTGCCTTTTCCCTCCAAATCTTTGAGACCAACTCTCTAAGGCTTTTCTGATGCCTAAGCCCCTGGAGACCACCCTTACCTCCTCCTGCCCCACCCCCAAGCTCCCAAAGTCCTGCGTCATCTGTGCAGAGTCCCTTTGCATATGCAGCGTGGGTGCCAGTCATCCTACCAGACCCTGGGACCCCCGAAGGCAGCGACTATAATGATGGTGCCAGGGGAACACCTGGGCCCTGAGCCAGGCAAAGGCAACCCTGTCCCCAAGAAGCCTGCAGTCAGTTCTGGAGAACAAGACATAAACCTGGGAAGATGATCGGACAACGCTGACAAAGCCGACTACAAACAAGGCTGACCAGTGCAGAGCCCAGGAGCCCTGGGAAGAGCTGGAGCTGTGAGAATCGCTGTTGGCTGTGGGTATTCTAGGTGCCAGGAGCATCCATATTCTCTTTCATGCCTCACCCAGCCTTGTGAGCTAAACGTAACATCCCTAGTCTACAGACCAGAAACAGGCCCAGAGAGGGAAAGTGACCTCCCCAAGGTCACGCAGCCAGAAAGTACTGAAGTCAGGTTTTGAACTCAGGTCTAACTATAAATTGGTGTCCCAGGGAGTTCAATCCAGGAGGCCTTTCTGTGGGTGTTTAACATGATCTAGAGGATCTATGGGGATGGGAGGAGCATATTCCAGTAGCAGCCGCAGAATTGAGGCACAGAGACCATTCTGTGCAGCTGAGGACAAGTGAGAGGTGGCTGCGTGGCATTAGAAGTCAGGGCTGTCTGGGAGAGGAAGCCTCCTGGTGGGATCACCACGGGGCCAGGATGCTGAGGGGCCGGGGACAGTGCTCTGCCTCCTCCGGGCCTCAGCCCGCCTCTGGTGCTGCGGTAGTCCGTCCTGAGCACAGCCCTTGCAAGGAAATCTGGCTGCTCCCTGCAAACCAGCTGCCTTTCTGTTGTCTGAGCTCCACTCAGTGGAACAAAATTTGCCGTTCCCCCTTGTGGCCCTGCATCTCCTGTTATCTCTATCCAGGGCGCTTCTGCCTTTCAGCTTCACCAGGAGAGGATTATTTATGGCCTTGTTTATTTTGCTGTCTGCAGGCAATGCCCAGGCTGAGCCCTGCTGGGGAGACAAGTAGCAGTGGGCAGCCTGCAGCCAGGGCCCAGCTAGCTCCTGCCTCACTTCGTGTGTAGATTCTGCACCGGGGCCAGCCCTGGAGGGATCTCCAGACCCGACACATCCCAGCCTTGGTGAAATCAGCTCCTCAGAAGGAAGCAGGCAGCCTCCTCTGACCACCGGGCATGCTGGCCCCTAGGCCCCATGGCTGAAGGGTACTTGGCCCCTGTGGGCCTATTCGATAGACCCAGGTTGCCTGCCTCCTGCTCATGGAGGTCCCTGAGGGAGGAATTCCCCAGGAAATGGACCAGCCTGAGGCTTGTGGCTCCCCTAGCAGGCTGGTGGTGGGTGTCAGAGAAGGAGGCAGGGCTGTGCTGCGGGCATCCTCCACTTGGGCATCTCTGTCTAAGCCTCCAGCAACCTGAGCAACTTCCTTGGTGGCCATAGCCATGTGACTTCCTCCTTTCCATTCCTGTGCAGCTCTTCAGATGGGACTGTGGCAGCTAGGGGCTTCTGAAAGCCACGGTCTGTGTGATTCCCACTCCTGGCCAGGCCCAGCCTTTGCCTTTGAGGCTCCCAAGGACCACCTAGCAGCTTCTTGCTGCAGGGCCCCTCCGGGTACCCACTTCTCAGTGAGGAGCCAGGTCCAATGGCAAGGTGAAGCCACTACCACCTCACCAACAGAGAGAAAAGGACGAGTAATTGATGCATGTGAGCACCTGGAGGAACCCCCAGAGAACACTGCTGAGCAAAACAAGCCAATCCCAGAAGGCCACATACTGCATGGTTCCATTTAGATAATATCATTGAAATGACAGAATTACAGAAATAGAGAGCAGATTAGTGGCCCCCAGGGGTTAAGAAGGAGGTGGGCTGGGAGGGAAGTGGGTGTGGCTGAAAAGAGTAGCAGAAAGGGCCCTTGTGATGGAAGATTCCATTTCCTGACTGTCCTGGTATCATCTGGGATGTACAGGAAAGGGAGACTCACAGGGCCAGGACAGCAGTAGCCCCAGCCTCAGCCCACAAGCCAGCAGCACAGGATCAGCCTTCCTCATGCAATGCAAGCGGAGGGGGCCCTGGTGGACGGGGAAGCATTAAGCCTATTGCCAGGAACTCAGGCTTCACTGCCGCCTGCCTCGCCCTGATCCCCTGTCCCTCCCCCACGTTGCTTCCTCCTCTTGGAGAGTCTCTCCCCCAGCATCCATGCCTCCCAGCTCTCTCTTTTACTTTCCAAACTTGCTCTCAGAAAAGAGGAGGCTGGCCCTCTGCTGCTCTGAGCATTTGCAGAACTCTCTGCTCTTTCCCAAGGGATCAGCTCATGGAGGCAACCATATCTCACCCCGTGCAAAAAACTGCAGGATGCAGGAGCCACAGGGAGCATAGCAGTGAGGACAGCTCCCTCAGCCCCGAACACACTACACAGACACCGGCCTTCTCCATCTCGCCAGGGCAGACATTGTCCATGTGACATACTCTCAGTAGGCAGTGATGGGTTGGCCACCCCTGGGGCTTAGGAGGAAAGCACCATTCATTCATTCATTCAAATTTAGCAAGTCCCCCCTGACCCCCTGCTACCTTCTAAGACCTGTCCTAGGCACTGGGTTCTCTAAAATGAGTCTGACATCATCGGACATTGGCTTCAGGCTTAGTCTGTTTGTGCTCCTGTAGCAGAGTGTCTGAGACTGGGTAACTTAGAACAGAAATTTATTTCCCATCAATGGTTCTGGAGGCTGGGAAGTCCAAGGCCAAGGGGCCAGCATCTTGCCTAGTGAGGGCCTTCTTGCTCAGTCCCCGAGTGGCGGAAGGTAGTGGGCCATGAGGAGGGCTCTCTGCGTGGACTGCCCTGACTTCAGATAGGCGGGCCCCTGTGCCACCATGACAATGCCATGATCAGGCTATAGGAACTAAGTACCCTTCAGCTGTCTAGGCAGTCTGCTATGGCTTGAATGTGCGCCCCCTCCAAAATGCAGCTGTTGCCAATGTGATTGTTTTAAGAGGTGGAGTCTATAAGAGGTGAGAAGGCCACGGGAGCTCCTCCCTCAAAAATGGGATTCAGGCCCTTATAAAAAAGGTTTCAGGCAGCATTCAGCTAGCATGCCCTCTGCCTTCTTTTTGTTTTTTCTTTCTTCTCGTTTTGTGACAGGGTTTTGCTGTCACCCAGGCTGGAATGCAGGGATGCGATCTCAGCTCACTACAGCCTCAACCTCCTGGGCTCAGGTGATCCTTTTACCTCAGCCTCCCGAGTAGCTGGGATTACAGGCACATGGCTCAGGGAGCCACCCTCCCATTCCTGCACCCTAGCCTTCCGGCGGGGCTTGCATGCCACCGAGCTCACAGCATGACCCAGGGGCCTGGCTGTTTTGCACCCTGGGAAAGATTGTGTCTCAGCTACAAGAGGCACCTCAGGAGCAGAGGAGGGAGCTGGGAATCTCCCTGTGCCACCACCCTGAGCTTGCAGCAGAGAACAAGCCCAATCTGCAAGCAGGAGTGGGAGGCTCTGGGCTTTCTTAGCCCGTTATTTATCGAGTAGACTCTCAGCCTCATGGCAGCTCAAGCCACAGCCTGATACGAATACTGATTGGAAAAAATGCCTCTCCCCTCATCCCCCAGGCCCGGGGCTGCCAGAGAGCCCTCCGAGCAGTCTGGGAGGCGAGAGGAAGCCGGGCATGGGGAGAAGAGGCTTACGGGAAGAGAGCGTGTTTGAAGCTGGGAGATGCCCTGCGCGCCGCGGGTCCCTGTCCTCAGGACCAAGTGAAGCCCTGGCTTCCGGGCTGGTTCCAGCACAGGATTGTTCAGGGAGGGGGCCTGGGAGGGAAAAGGGGAAGAGTAAAGCCCAAGTTCCAGGCAGCGGCCTTTATGCTAGGCTTGGAAGGGTGCTTCTGTCCTAGCACTAAGCACCTGGAGGGGTGCTCCCAGGTTCCTGCAGCATCCTTGCGAAGTTCTAAAGCTCTGTCTCGTGGGCCCGGCAGAGCCTCTGGGCCGCCCTCTGCCTGCAGACCACAGGGCCCCAGGGAGCCTGAGGTGGGAGGAGCAGGGTGAGGTTGGTCAAGGTCCCTCCTGGCCAGGGCCTGGCCCCTCCTCCCAGCTCCCCAGCTCCAGAGGTACTAGAGCAGTTGAAGTCTGGTCCCTGGACTTGCCCCTCCCGGGCCCGTGGCATCTGAAAGGGTTATTCCCTCCAGGGTCATTTTGTTTAGATTCTGTCTCTTATTAAATTGTAGTCCCTCATCTTCATACCCTGGGAATGGCACTGGGGCAGGTTCCCAGCGGGGAGATGCGGAGGTGGGATGCAGGCTGTGGGTGCGAGCTGAGGGCCCTGCAGTCTGGGTGTGGGATGTAAAGAGGTAACTGAGGCTGGAGGTTTGGGGGCCGGGTATCAAAGTGGGGCACATTCTGAGCTGTGGGCAAAGCCTACATGTTGTGGGGGAATGGCAGGGCACAGCGGCATTGCAGGAGGATCTCTCTAAGTCCCCCGTGTCTCAGCCCCTCTGGGGCACAGCTGGCAGGCTTGGCCAGGTGGGACAGGAGCAGAAAGGGGAAACCGACAGCCACAGGCAAGCAGAGGAGGCCGCACAGGCAGAGGAGGGAGGCCCAACAGAGGCCCTTCCTGGCCCCATCCTCCCTGGAGGCCTGGATGCCCGAGGCAGGTCTCTGGTGTCCAGCCAACAGCCCGGCCCCTTGTTAGCCCTTGGGCCTGGAAAGTGGATCATCCTCCTAAGGGGACAGAAACCACAGGGATCCATCCTCCCGCCCTGGAGGCTGCACATCCATTCCTCCCGAGGGCGGTGAGGAAAACCATGTCCGGGGCCTCTCTCTTGGCTTCCGATGCTTTGCTTGGCGTCCCTGGGCTGGGAGAAGGCTCACGTGAACTCTGCCCTCATCTTTACCTGGCATTCTCCCTGTGTTCGTGTCTGTGCCCACACTCCCCGCCGTGTATGGACACCAGTCATGCAGAATCAGGGCCACCGACTCATCTGAACTCCTTACAGCTGCAGAGACGGTTTCCAAATTAGGCCACATTCTGAGGTCCTGGGGGCTAGGACTTCAGCGTATGAATTTTGGGAGACAGAATTCCATCCATAACAGGGGGCCTCTGACTTTTAAGGGAAGAGACCCCTCCCCTGGGAAACCTCAGATTCTGGGTCTGTAGAAGGCTGCAGCTTGGTGGGTTGGAGGGCCTGATGCGGGGCGCTGCCTCCCCAGCAGGCCCTGCGGGGTAAGTCCCGGGCCAGCAGGTACCTTCACTCATTCAGCGAGTACGACCGGCTCCTACACGGACGGGCGGTGTGTCCAGCACACGGGTGAAGCAGGCCGCACGACAGCCAAGGTTTTACCGCCTGGGCCTTGCTTTCTGGGAAGAAGCCAGAGGACAAACAGGTCAACAAATATAAAAAATCATCTCAAGTGGGGATGAGAGCTAAGAATCACAGAGGGCCTTGCTGAGAGTGGGACGTTTAAGCAGAATCTGAAGGAGAGGGGTTTTGAGGAACCCGGGAAGAACACCACAGGCGTGTGATGTGGAGGTGGAGGTGGAGGCAGAAGGCAGGGCCAGGCAGTGTCCGGGGAACTGGAGATGCCAGCTGTCACCCCAGCTGCGGCCCATAGGGCTGCCACCTCCAGGCAGTTGGGCAGGGCCTGGGCAGGTCAGAGGCCTTGAGACCGGGGTGAGGGGCAAGATGCACTGTCCAAGGGGCAGGTTTGGAGGGTGGAGCGTGGTGGGGAAGAACTCTGTTCTAGGGAAAACCTAGATACAGCTTTCTTTGGAGTCTTTCAAATCCTTTGAGAAGAAGCCAAAATGATGAGTGAACCAGAGTGGCCAGGAACGAGGGGAGGATGTGACTTTGAGTTGGTTTCAGTCACTCGGGGCAACCGTGGCTGGAGAGGCTGGGATCCCGCAAGGGCCTGGACTCAGCCAGGAGTCTCCATCCTCACCTGAGGGCATCCCAAGGTCCCCATCGTCCACCACTGGCCCCTGTGTCCAGGCAGGAGGGGTCATCTGTACCCAGAGGTCCCTGGCTCCCAGTTTCCCTCCTTCCTGTGGCTGCAATGCAGCTGTGGCCCCAACATCTGTCCCCTCCAAGGGACAAAGGCAGGTGGAAGCAGGCAGAGGGGGTCCTGCCCACAGGAATCAGACAGTTTTTAGAATTCAAAGGGCCTCAGGGGTCCTGGTGGAGCAGAAGGAGCATGGCCTGTGGAGCCTGGAAGGCCTGACCTGCAGTTACTGAGCAGGGTTGGACAGGAGGAAAAGTCCTGGCCGCTCTCGGCCTCAGCTTCCTCATCTGTGAAACCCAGTGCCCACCTCCGTGTCATAGTGAGACAGTGAGGATGGAATGACCATCTCTGAGCGTTCCGGGTGCGGTGCCTGCACCGAGAGGTGTTGCGGAGCCACCTCTCATCACACCAGGGACAGAGTGAGCAGGGCTCGTGCTGGCTCTGAGAGGGAAGGCCACTGCGAAGAGGGGCAGCTTCTGGCTGCAGGCAGGTGGTCGGTGGGGCTGCAGGCCCAGAGCTGCGTCCTCCCAGGGCCGAGGGTCCCTCCGGGCCCTGCTGCTCCCAGGTGGAGTCTGCAGTCCTGGGTCGGGCCTGCCCTTGCTGACAGGACACGGGCAGGACAGGCTTCCCATCTCTGTCATACTGCTTTCTGCCTGGGTCCACACTGCCACTGACCCCTCCTGGGTGGAGGGTCTGTGTCCCCTGGGCCACGGTCTGTGTCCCCTGGGCCTCGCTGAGCCATCGTTGGCTGCGACTCTGATGTCCTTCGTTGTCTGGAATCGAACCCCTCCCTGAGACTCTGCAGTAAATGAAAGAGCTTCTGTCCCTGCACCACCCTGGTCAGGCTGAGTGGACACCCTGCCCCTGCGCCACCCGGGTCAGGCTGAGTGGACACCCTGCCCCTGCCCACCCGGGTCGGGCTGAGTGGACACCCTGCCCCTGCGCCACCCGGGCCAGGCTGAGTGGACAGGGGCCAGGCTGAGTGGACACCCTGTCCCTGCGCCACCCGGGTCAGCGCCCTGCGCCACCCGGGTCAGGCTGAGGCCAGGCTGAGTGGACACCCTGCCCCTGCGCCACCCAGGCCAGGCCAGGCTGAGTGGACACCCTGTCCCTGCACCACCCAGGTCAGGCTGAGTGGACACTGCCCGGAAGCACGTCTCCCGGTCCAGCCCCCACTCCTGCCTCACTGCGACTCTGCCACCTGATGCCTGCGTGGAGGGTCGATTCACTCGCCTGAGTCTGTGTGGGACCCACCACCCATGCAGGACCAGGGCTCCCCACTGAGGACCCTCTGAGCTACTGGTTAACAGGCTCAAGCCTGCGCATGGCACGGCCACCGTCCTCCATAGGTCCTGGGATCCAGCCTCTGTGGTGCAGGCCCACAGGCCAGACACCACCTGGGCAGGTTCTCATCCAGGACTGCCTCACGATGATGATGGGCAGGAATGGAAGTGTGCAGGCCTCCAGGGTGCAGGGCTCCGAGCTCCCCGGGTGCGGATGAAGGGGTGAAGGGAGGGAGAGTGCCGAGCCCAGCTTTCCAGGAGGCAAAGCCTGGGTATCTGAGGCTGTCTGAGGTGTGGAGTGTCGGAGCCACGTGAGCTGCATCTCCAACACTGGCTTCCTCGTTTGTAAAATGAAGAGGCCCCAGTGAGCTCGGAGATCCCTTCACAGAATCATCGCTAGAATTCCATAAGGCTTTGTTGAGGTCCAGCAGGTCTGTCTCAGTGGCAAGGGAGGCAGGTGGTTCCTGGAAGGCAGGTGGCACTGGGCGGGCACCCGCACTGGGCATCCCATGTGCCCCACATCTCTGGCGCATTAGCCCATGGCTCAGGTGGCACTGGCCCCATGGCATAGGTGAGACAGCAGGCTGGGGACCACTCCCACCAGTGTGTCTTGGGCTCTGTGCCCACTACCCGGGGTGGGAGAGGTGTCCACTTTGTCCACTCATGACCTGGGAGCTGATGTGGCTTCAATCCTGACTCCATAGCTGCCTCCCGACCGGTCAGCAACCGGGAACCCTGGCCTCCTCCTCTCCATCCTCACTGCAGCCTGGTCAGGCCAGAGGCCAAGGTCCCCAGGGCAAAACCGGGACAGTCCCGGTAGGAAGGAGGCCTGGCAGGGCCAGACAGCAGCCTGGGAAGGAGCCATGTGTTGCCCGGGTGTCCCACGGCACCGGCTGAACCTGCATCTTGAAGGTTTGATTGATTGCGCTGTTCAGAGTGAATATATTTTTTAATAATCGGTTTCCGAAATTAGTCTTTCTCTGTGTAGCAGCTATCACAAACAGCGTGAGTCACACTCTTTTTTTTTTTTTTTTTTTTTTTTTTTTACCTGCCAGAGGCAGATATTTGTTTTTCCTTCAAGAGAGCAGCAGGTGAAGGTGTGGTCCCCGGATCCCAGCACCTGGAAGCTGCGGTCTGGTCCTGCCTGCTTGGAGCCTGTGGGCCAGGCAAGGCAGAGGCAGAGGCATCCTGACCAGACCTCCTCTTGTTCCCACTCTCCGTGGCTTGGGGGCCAAGCGACATCACCTCTGCACCCCTTGGTTTCCTTAGCCAATGGCGATGGTCGTGGTGACTTTGTCACACTGTTTTGGGATCGAGACGGAATAAGCTTAGTGCACACATTGTAGCTGCTCAGTGCCCATTCAGTAACTGGTAGCTTGGTCCTCCCACCTCATACCCTTGCAGTGGCTCTGAGAAGCCAACTCTGTCCCCATTTGATTGGTCCTACAGGTGCGGGTTTTAAACCCTATGTAACCCACATCTCATTTTGGACATCACAAAACTCCCTGAGGTGCCCAGCCTACCTACCCCCAAGTGCTCATCTTCTGTGAGCTCCTGAGCTTCTCCACCAGCTGAGCTTTTTCGTTGTGGAGTTTTCTACTTCCGTTGTTTGTAATTCAAACTAATAGGTTCTTTCTGCATTTGAAAAATGAAAACATGGTGTAATATTGAATGTTGGTGTTCAAACTGCTCCCCACAGCCAGCATTTTTCAATGTCCCCCAGGGGCACGCACCCTCGATGCTTGACTGAAAAACTACCAGTGATTGTCCGTATCTCATTGGCCTGAGAAACTAAAAGCTGCTACATTAAGTGCCTGCTGTATGCAGTGCCCTGGGCTGGGCCAATCCTGAGGGATAAAGAACAGTGTCACTAAGATACTGAGACAGAGCCGTCTCCGTGGTGGAGGAGATGAGAGCTAAGAGAAGTGAAAATGCAGAACCGAGGCCGGGCCATCCCGCAGCGTCCACTGGTGCAGGGCTGGGCTGCGGGTCACGAGCCCCGGGAGCTTGGAAAGGGAAGGGCATGACCTGAAGTCAGCTTCCCGGAAGAGGAAGAGGTGGTCCTGGGCTGATGGCAGCATTTGCATGGGCTGACAGGAAGGGACAGCTTCAAGGTTGATGGCTAACTACTCGAGCCAAGGCCCAGAGGTGGGGATGAGTTTGCTGCCAAAGGGGACAGCCGGCAGGAAGCTGCTCGGTGCCCTTGTTCGTCTGAGCACAAAGAGCAGCAAGTCCCAGCCCCATCCCGAGGCCCTGCAGCGTGGCAGGATCGTGCCCACTTCTCCCTGCTCTTAGACCAACGTGGGTTCTGCCTCCCCTGCCCAAAGCATAGGCGCAGACTCTGGGTGGAATCAAGGTGCAAAGGAGGCCTCGATTCCAGAGGTTTCAGAGGGCTGCTCCATGCGTCAGTCATCCACCCATCCTCTCGTCACCCCACCTCTGGCTTCTGGGGGCCCCAGGACTTCCCCAACGCTGTCCTCAGTCCTGAAACCTCCATGGGGTTTCCATGGAGAAGTGCTGACAATTTTGTTTCTACTCTCCCACTTCTTTCTGAAGTTTCATCTGCATCAAAGTGAGATCCCTGATGCTCAGCACTCAACAAGGCTGTGGTGATTAAGCACTTAAATTGATTAATCAAATTTCCTGTGATGAGAACTACTGTCATTCATTAATCTGAGCAGGATTATAAATAAGAGATGGCAGATACAGGAGACAAACGTGTTGACGGATGGACACGGTGGCCTGAATCACAAGTAGGTGCCTGCTTCCTGGGGGCTTTTGCTGTGGGCAGCTGGGGACAGAGCTTCCCTAAAGACAAAATTAGACTGAGATTAAAGTATCCCCATTTTAATAACAAAATATGCATAGATGAGCAGGCAGCCAGTACAGGGAGCACGTAGGTTCGCATACCAATAGCTGGGTTGTATTCACGGAGGTGGTAGCAGCAGCTCCGAGAAATAATCTACTAGAAAAAGAGGCCAAAGCAAAGTGGCACATGAGTTGAGAATACAAGTTTGAGGGTCAGAGCAGCCCTGGGTGCAAAGCCTGCCTCCATGGTTTACTCAACACATGACTTGGCTGAGGTTCTCAATCTCCCAGAGCCTCCGTTCCCTCACTGGCAAAATGTGGATGCTAATAATCCTGATTCCACTGGACTGTTGTTAAGAGTAAATGAGACAATGTCTATGAGGCACTTTTTATCTAGTTTACAGACATTTATTGAGCACTTACTGTATGTCAGTACTGTGCTGGTATTTAGAGATTGGCAAGGAATAAAGCAAGCATGGTCGCTTCCGCCAGAGCTGGTTTTCTTATGGAGAAGGCAGACACTGAGACTCAAGGCCTGTGACAGAGTGCTACTGCCCTGGCTTTCCCAGATGCCACATTCTCTGGTGACCTCCCGGACTCAGCCCCAGTGATGTCCTTTCCATCCCTGTCTTTGAACACTTCTTCCTGCCTGTGGTCCCTCCTTGCCCCTGTGCAGATCCTCCTCCTGACTTCTTGGCCACGTTCACTCCAACAGAACTGCCCCTCCCAGCTCAAGTATACTGTGTCTCCGCCCAAGTCAAAGCCCTGGATGACGGCTGCAAAGCATGAGGCTTCTGGTTCCCAGCTCAGTCACACACAAGCTTCATACCCGAGATGTGTATGATGATCTGCCTGACGCCCGTTTCCCCACTTCCATGGGGTACAAGCCCCTTGAGGCAGGGACCAGGTCTGTTCTGGTCCCCGTCGCATGCTCAGCCCCAGCATCGGGCCTGGCCCATGGCAAGCCTCGCTAGTACTTACTGAGTTAGTAGATGGTGCCTCAAGGTGGCCTTGGAAGCCCGTGGAGATGGTGATAGCCATGTCAGAAGACAGCAGGGAGGGTAGAAAGTCACCCAGCCCTGGGCATCCGAATCAGCATTTTCTGGAGGCTGGCGCCGGGACACCCTCAGCACAATATCTACCACTGATTGAGCTTCTGCTTGGCATATGGCCCTGCTAGGGCACTGGGGACCCGGTTTCTCCTTGCAGCCGTATTGAGTGGCACAGAGGAGGGTCACAAGCAGAGATGATTGCAGTGCCCTACAGTGCACCATTGGGGTAGAGGGAAGTCCAGAGCCTGGGGCTTTCTGGGTGAGCTGATGCCAGAGGTGGGTAGGTTTGGTAAGAAGGGAGAAGTGGGGCTCCAGACAGGGTCCCTCAGGTCTCTGCACCCTCTTTTCCATTTATTTTTACCTCCTGACATCCTGTCCAGGGTCCCAAGACAGCCTCTACAGGGGGTCCCAGTTGAGCAGGCCAGTGGGAGGAGACACAGCCTATCACCCATGCCTCTGCCTGGACACAGGACCAGGAAATGCCATCCTGTCTTGTTGGGCTCAGACATTGTGATCCGTCGGTGAGCCATCGAGCCCCTCCTTCAGGCCCCCAGAGGAAGCTGCAGGAGTTTGCGGAGGGTGGGAGCTGGGGCTGGGAGCAGGGAGAAGTTAGATTCCCTTGCTCGGAGGAAACCCGCTGGTGCTCAGTGAGATTAAAACTATCACTCCTGGCTGAATTGGCCTCTTCTACTGTTTTGCTAAATATTTAAAGACCCCTTATTAAAAGAGTTACCATCTTAAAAATGTCACATCTTCATCTGTCACGTCCTCCCTCTGGAGTGTGGCCTCAGGGCTGTATCCAAGCACCCCAGAAACAGACAACCTCTTTGCCCTGGGGCCCAAGATCATTTCAAGTGGTTTCTGAGGACCCACTCTACCCAGCCCTGTGGCTGCCCAAGCATCTGCCTCTCCAGCCACAGTAGCTTCTGCCACGGGATGGGCCGGCACCAGCCTGAGCAGGTGTCAGGGACTATGGGGAGGAGGCAGCTTGGGTTGCAGTACGTGGCCACAGTGCACTCTGCCCAGCCCAGGGTTCTGTTTGCTGCTTCCCTCCTGCCTGGGCACCAGGCTGGGCTGGAGGCAGAGAAGCTAAGGACAGCCCAGCCTAGGGAGTGAGGAAACAGGAAGTGAAGCCTTGAGCCCTAGCAAGGTCTTAACCCTGCTGATGGTGGTGGGCAAGCAGAGGGTCATGGGGGCACCGAGCAAGAAGCATCCACTTCTGCCTGGAGGAATTAGAGCCGGATTAGAGGAGAAGCTGTTGTAGGATTAGGATGAGAATTAGGTCTTTGAGCAGCACCCTAAAAGGTGAATATGAGTTCACTGGACGTAGAAATGGGAGTTTCCCCCAGCCCTCCAAAAACAAAACCAGACAACACAAAGACATACAGGTTCAAGGACTTGTTCAGTAAGCAGCTGAGCACCTACTGTATGCCAGGAACCATGGCAGGCCCTGAGAATATAGAACTGAATGTTACATGTTCCTGCTCCCCGTAAAATTTGCCCGCCTAGCTGGAGAAATAGACTAAAAACAGCCCATGATGTGGAATAAAATGTGCTGTAATGAAAGCGCGTTGCAGCTGCCTCCCTAGCTCGGGGTAGGGGTGGGGGGTGGGGCGGGGGTTACCTCTGTGCCTCAGGTGGGAGGTGGGAGGGATGCCTCAAGGGAGGTGACGTCTAAGCAGGTTTTGAGGATACCCTAAATTCACTAGGAATGTGCAGTAGCTTGGTGTGGCCTGGACAGATGGAGAGAGAGGGAAGTACTGATTAATGAGACCAGAGAAAGGGCCCAGGAGTGCAAGGGAAAGGCATGGGAAAGAGATAGCCAGAGACTTCTGGAATGATCCAAGCAGAGAGGGATGGAGAAGCTGCTGCGATGAGGAAAGACTGCCCCACAGAGATGAGGGTGGAGATGGAGCTGGTGAGCAAGGGGAAGCCCATGGGAGCTGTGGTCTGAGCTGAGTCTGAAGGGCTGGTCAACGAGGGGATGCCCCACTGCCCACAGAGGGTACAGTGAGGCTGGTGCCAGCGTAGCCTGCAGGGAACGAATGCCCAGACAGAGCAGAACCGCCCAAGGTGACCAGGGACCAGGGAAAGGCTCAGCCTGGAGGGGGAGGCGTAGCTGGCCTGTGTCCCCTCCCAGGTGGAAGGACCTGGGCCCGAGGCCACCTGACGCTGGAGGAGCCAGAGAGAAGAGGGGACACAGAACAAGGACATACTGGACGTTCACTCACACCCACCCTCATGGTAGAAGAGTCTGGAACTCAGTTTAAATTTTTCAAGTCTTTCCTGAAGGTTGGAGGCTGCCTCCTCTTCCTAAGTGATGAAAATCTCAATTTGCTGCTGCCACAGAGGGCCAGGGGTTGTGTCACTGAGGCTAGGAGGTGTCACCCGATGTCAGCCTTGAGCGAACATTCAAGGGTCAGGATGGTGTCATGAATGGAGCTCCCGGAGCCTGCGGGTCCAAAGACCTGGGTCCCATATGGGTGTGGCCACAAACGCCTGGCGTCACCTTGGAGGCAGCTGTGGCCGCTCCAGGCCTCTCTCCTCACCTGATAAACGGGGGAGTCGGGCTGGTGGGTGGACAATCCCTCTCTGCTCCACACATTTTCCGTCCCGGTGCATCCTCCGGCCACCTGCTCACCTTGCTGTCGGCAAGAGTTAAGTTTTAATGAGAAAAGAATTTCTCTCTGGAATATTGAGTATAATTAAAACTCTGCTGTGAAAAAATAAAAAAAGCCTAGCAAACACTGAGAGTCCTAGAGGAAGTGAAAATGTGAAAACACGACCCCCATTTTCCTCTCCCTATGACATGGATTATTAAGTCAGGTTTGAAAAGTTCCTATTAAATATTTAAATATTTTATTAAATATTCATCATCTCAAAAATGGCTTCCTAACAGATCCTTAGGTAAATATAACAATATTTGATCACAAAAGCTGCTTGGCCTGACTGAGGCTCAGGAGGGTGAGACTCTGTCTGGGGCTCTGGTCCCATGGGTGCAGGGAATCCTGGTTAAGACGGGGGAGGCTGAGAGACCGGGAGAGGGACACACGCCTGGCCACCAGGAGGGCCTGGGTGGCCACGGGCTTGCTGACCGGGCGAAGGACCTCAGAAAGGTGACATGGCAAATGGAGCTCACGTGGCTTGTAGTGGTGCAGCTGCGAGCTGAACCCACGTTGGCTGGACCCCTCTGTGGGCTATGAAGAAGGCTGTCCCACAGAAGGGGCTGCCCTCTGGCTTAGGCCATCCCAGCACCAGCCACGTGCAGGGGACATTGTGAAAGGGATCTTCTATCAGACCAGCAGCTGGGCTAGAAACCCTTGACGTCCCTTCCCCGGGACTGTGGAGGGGAGGGGTGCTCCCCGGGGTTCTGTGGAACTGGATTCACAGCCCGGCCATTCCTTGTAAGGGCACCTGGTCTCCCAAAGTGGAGTATAAACAGCTTTCAGTGAGCAGGACATGTGGTAGCCCCCCTCACCCCCACCGTCTTTCTTACCTCCCAGGTATGGTGCTGGGGTCTGCAGGGGGCTCTCAACCATGGAGCTGTTGGGGTTTGGGCCAGATGGAGGAGTCAAGTCCACCGTCCCGTGCACTGGAGGACGCGGCTCCCACTGGGCCTGCACCTAGTAGATGCCAGGGCATCCCCAACCCCTCACGTCCACCTGAAATGCCCAGACACTTCCTATGCCCCCAGGGAGCCATACTGCCCCTGGCTGAGAACATTGCTCTACAAGAAGGACACTTGGTAAACACGTGGAGTGCATGAATGGCGTGGTACCATCTGGCCGGAGAGAGTAGGGGAGGGAAGCAGAGTGACTCTACAAGAAGGGCACTTGGTAAACACGT
The DNA here is from genome assembly GCF_024542745.1 of Macaca thibetana thibetana. Lineage (NCBI taxonomy): Eukaryota > Metazoa > Chordata > Mammalia > Primates > Cercopithecidae > Macaca > Macaca thibetana. Next base: position 6,550,792 of record NC_065578.1, read on the forward strand.
GGCGCGTGTGGATGGCATGGCACCGTCTGGAGGGAGACAGTAGGGGAGGGAAGCGGAGTGAAGTCAGGTTGATAGTGTGGGGCCTGTCTTTGACCTGAAGGGCTTTGAGTGGGTGCGGGGGGAGCGGGGAGGGGGCGGGGGAGCTGCTGAGTGCTGGATTTCAGCAGCCACAGTGTCAGCTTTCAGTTCCCACACGGGCTTCTTCTCAAAGGCCTCAGGGGATGGTGCCAGGCTAAGGGGTCCCTGGCTCTGCTCACGTCTGCCTGGCACTCGCTAGGCACATGCTGCAGCCCCTCACCCTCCCAGGGGCTCAGGACTCAGTGGAACGGCAGGGACTCAGAGCAGCCCTGCCAGTGCCACGGGCCTCCCAGCCCTGTGTGGGGGTTCTCTTGTCCACCCGAGTGCTTTCACAGGCTCTGGAAGCCTCCCCAGCCTGAATGCAACCCTTGGAGGGCAGGGACCCTGTCCCCTCCTGCCTTCCCGTGCTGAGTGTGAGGAACTCCCGTCAGCATCCCAGGCAGGCTCACTGCTGGACGAGGGAGAAGCTGCTCTCTGCTCTTTACAGTGCAGGCACCTGGGTGCAGAGAAGCAAAGCTATTTGCCCAAGGTCACATGGCAATCAATCCAGGTTTACACCCAGGTCGGTCTGACCTCGGAGCCCATGCTCTGAAGCAGGCTGTCCCTGCACACCACACAGATTGCCCATGTCACTGAGTCCTCGGAGCAGGTCAGCGGGTGCCCCTCTGCGGCTGCTGTCTTCCTCCCCGTCATTCCAAATGCATGTGTTTGCAGACCAGCAGAGCGGAGAGGGAGTCTTGGTGCCCAAGTCCAGTCCCCGCACCTCCCTCCTCTCCTTCCCCAGGCAAATTCTGGGATGAGGAGGAGGCCACAAAGATTGATGGGCTCAACTTACTGGCAGCAGGCATGGGCCTGGAGGAGGAGGGGTTCTCCCCTCCAGAATTCTGATGCATGACACCTGCTGCCAGTGCCGCCCTCTCAGGCTCCTGGGCGACAGGAAGGTGTGAAACCTGACATTTCCGTGGGTCTGGAATGTGTGTGAGCCTCCGTGTCCTGGAGGAAGGACCCTCTGCCCGGGTAGAACTGGTGTCCAGGTGGGTGCTCAGCTGAGGCACCTGCAGAGGCAGAGGCTTTCTGTGCTGTGTCCAAGCTGGGAGCTGGGCAGGCACCAGCCCTCCTTGTGAGTGGGGGACAGAGCCTGCCCCAGTCTGTCCAGGCTGCTATAACACAATCTATAAACTAGGTGGCGTATAAAAAACAGACATTTATTTCCCACAGTTCAGGAGGCCGGAAGTCCAAGATCAAGGTACCAGCAGATCCGGTATCTGGCGAGGGCCCTCTTCCTGGTTCATAGACCATCCTCACGTGGTAGAAGAGGCAGGGGTCTCCCTCTAGCCTCTTTTTATAAGGACACTAATCCCATGCACAAGGGCTCTGTCCCCATGACTTCATCCCTTCCCAAAGGCCCCACCTCCTAATCTCATCCCCTCGGGGTCAGGATTTCAGCATATGAATCTGGGGACACACAAACGTGCAGACATGGCGGGCCCCTCTGTGGGCACCCAGCAGCACCGTCTGCTTGCTCCGAGAGAGCGATCCAGGCTGTTTTGCACACCCAGATGGAAATGGCTCCAAGGTACAGAAGCAAAATGTTTCCCAAAACAAACAATAACTTGTTGTGAACATTGATATCAACATGGTCTGTGGGGCGCCATGGGCTGGAGGCCTGAGCCGCTGCCGGGTGCCACTGCTGAGCAGGAAGGGTGGCTGGCGGTTTGTACATTATTAAGGAAAACAGCAAAGAAGCTGACCCTGGGAGCATGGGCTCTGTCTGGATTCTAGACAAACCACAAGGCTGATGAAGCAAGGAGATGTAGACCTAGACATTTGTCAGGATGGGGCTGGGGCTTCTTAACCAAACGAAGCTGCACCCAACGTGGTATGCACAGGCCGAGCGAAATTTTCTGACACGAGGTCCCTAACTCTCATCAGAGAAGTCAGAAGCAGTCTAAGACCACTGGGCCAGGCAGACCAACTCCCACCAGGGTAGGCCAGGATGCTGGCAGCATGTGGGATCCAGAGGGAGCCAGAGCCCTCTGACCTCGTCTTTTCCAAGGGCCTCAGTTATCTCACCTAGAAAATAGGAACCAGGGCCAGGCATGGTGGCTCAGCCCTGTAATCCCAGCTCTTTGGAAGGCCAAGGTGGGCGGATCACCTGAGGTCACGAGTTCGAGACCAGCCTGGCCAACATGGTGAAACCCCATCTCTACTGAAAATACAAAAATTAGCTGGGCGTGGTGGCACATGTCTATAATCCCAGCTACTTGGGAGGCTGGGGCAGGAGAATTGCTTGAACCTGGGAGGCGGAGGTTGCAGTGAGCCAAAATAGTGCCACTGCACTCCAGTCTGAGCAACAAAGCAAGACTCTGTTTCAAAAAAAAAAAAAAAAAAAAAGAAAGAAAGAAAGAAAAAAGAAAGTACTGGGGCTCAGTACTGCGTACTCAGTACTCAGTGGAACGGCAGGGACTCAGAGCAGCCCCCGAGGAGTATAAGCTTGACTCCTCGCTCAAGGCACCCCCCAGGGGAGAAATACGTTTGATACCACACTTTGCAACAGGACCACCAGGTGGCTTGGGGGTAGGAGGGAGCAGAGGGGCTGGGTTTGAGTTCTGGCACTGCCGTCATGTTACCCTTAAGGCCTGGTGTCCTGCTTGGGGAGATGAGGCCCAGGATGAAGCCCCACCAGGCAGCCCAGCAGGGATGCGGCCCGCTTGGGGACCACAGGCACCAACTTGGAGGCCACCATCCAGCAAGCCTTGGATCTGAATCCCTGTGGAATGTGTAGAAGTTTTGAGCCTCTCCAAGGCTTGATACTCCATCCTGAAAAAGGGTGTGCTAATTCCCTCCTTGAAGGTTGTTGTAAGGACCAAGAGTGAGGATGGGTGCCCATCAGCCAGCCAGTGAGGACATTTCCTCAGGCAACAGTGGCCCAGAGATACAACAGCCCAGTGAGACAACTTGGAGAGACTTCCCTAAAGATCCGGAACACAGAAAGTGTGGCATCAGGAAAAGGATTTCAATTATGAGCAGCCACAAGAAGGAAAGCAGGCCCCCTGCCACCTCCGCCACCTCTGCCGGAGGGGAGGAGGTGGAAGGGGCCTCTGCAGCTTTCACACCTTGTAAGCAGACCAGATGCAGAAGTAGAGACAGGTGGGATTGAATTAGCCACAGGTGCCTGAGGCTGCAGGCCCCACCGCCTCCCCGCTCTGCCTGCAAGATTCAATACCGCCCCGTGCAGGTTAGCAGCACATTGGATTCCAACGAGTCATATTTTAACACTGCCGGATAGTTGCAGGCGACAGAAAACCTGTTTCTTTCCCATTTTATATATCCAGGAAATTTGTACCACATGCAGCCTGCATGTCATTACACACTTGAAAATACTGCATTCTCTCTTTCTGGAGCCCGCAGACCCATCACAAGGCAGATAAAATGCAGGTCCGAGGGCGAGAGCCCCTCTAGTGGGGCAGAGAGAGCAGCTAAATGCAGGGCGTCTGCGTCTTACCGTTAAGAACGGAGCCCTCCCTTCCACCCCCAGGAGGATCATCCTAGAGGCTGCAGGACAATCTGTTATTTCCCCGGGGAGGTCGGTGAAGGTGTTCGCTCGGGAGAAGCAGGTGTAATTACGGAGGCCCAGGCAGGGCACTGCATTAATGGATGTAGGCTCTGCAGCTAGAGACTTATGTGCATGTTGCTGAGGCCCCAGACCCTGCTGAGGCTGCAGGTCCAGAGAGCAAACCTCCTGCCTGGTCCTATTAAAGCTCTGAGCCAGCCCCATCTCTCCAGTCCCTGGCTCCAGTTGAGAGCCACTTGCATGATGTTCTCATCTGCAGATTGTGCTTCTTGCTGGGGAGCTGCTCAGAACCTACCGGGAGGGGTTTTGGAAAGTGGATTTCCAGGGCTCCAGATCAGTGCACTGAGTTCTGCAGCTGCCTGGACAACCCCGGGCAGCTCAGTCCCCGGGCTGTGCCTGGTGCAGGGATCTCCTTCCCACTGTGGCCAGGTGGCCACCCTCGCCGCTGCAGCACTGCCTGAGGAAGGTCACAGCTCTGCCTGGGGATGGGGGATGAGTCAGCTCACCCCATCCCTGCTCCCCGAAGCCCCAGGGCCCTCCTGAGCCACCTTTCTGCCTTGAGTCCTTGGCCCCCTGAACTTTTCCAGAACACGCACTGTGTGGCAGGTGCTGTGCCAGGTTGGGGAGGTGGTGGGGAGCTTGAAGCCTAGCCTCTCCCTGAGAAGCCTTGGAATGGACAGGGAGGCCTCCCTTCCTCCTGTCAATGAACCATCACTGAGCACGTTCTCTGTGGCTGCTTCCTGTGAGGTCTGGAGTCCACAGCTGAGTTTGGGCAGAGCCTCAGCCCTCAGAGCTCCAGAGGGTCAGACCTCCGCCACCCACCCAGAAGGGCTGTCGGCTCCCTGCCCTCAGCTCCCCTGGTTTCCTCTGAGCTGGGTCCCAGCAACACACCATTGTCCAGCAGCTGTGCTGGGCCACGTGTGCAGACCCAGGGATGCAGAAATACTTGAAAGGTCAAGCTCACACCCACAAGGAGTCAGCAGTCTCATTGGGCAGGTGGGCCCCTTAGAAGCTAATGTGGAGGGGACATGAGAGGCAGGCAGCTCCCAGCCACAGTGCTGAGGTTTAGACCTCAGGCTCCCTGGGCTACACAGAACACTAGGCCAGGGGGCTAACCACCCCCGCAAACTGGAGGCCTGGAGGGCAGGACCCGCTTTGCCTGGTTCCCCATCAAATTTCAGCACCTTGAATGGGGCCTGGCACATAATAGGTGCTCAGCAAACTTGTCAGTTGAACAGATAGACTCACAGGAGGCCTGTGTCTCCTGCATCCACCCCCCTCCCCCAGTTCCTCTCCAGGCCCCCCTCCACCCCGCCAGGAGGGTGTGCGTGTTGAGGCAGCTTCTCCAGGGACTGGGCAGAGCATAATCCCTGGCCCTTGTCTGTGCCTGGGCCACAGTTTCTTTTCGTTTGTTTTAATTTTGGTCAGATTCACATAATGCAAAATTAACTTTTTTAAGTCAGCAATTCAGAAGCATTAGTACATTTACAGTGTTGTACCGTCATCACCACTATCTTGTTCCAAGACATTTTCATCACCCCGAAAGGAAACTCCCAATGCATTTGCGGCCGTTCCCCCTTCTTCCCTCCCTCTGCCCCTACTGACCACCAATCTGCATTCTGACCATGTAAGTTGACCTCTTCAGCATATTTCCTGGAATGGAGTTGTACAATATATGGCCTTCTGTGCCTGGCTTCTCTCAGTGAGTCTGTTTTCAAGGTTCATCCGTGTTGTGGCACATGTCAGCACTTGGTTCCCCTCTTGGGGTGGATAACGTTCCATTGTATGGCGAGCCCTCATTTGCTTACCTCTTCCTCCGCTGATGGGCATGTACGCTGTTCCTGCCTTGTGTGAAGTATGCCACTGTAGATATGTGTGTGCAGGTACCTGTTTGAGTCTGTTTTCTGTTCTTTTGGGCACTTAACCTAGGAGTGGAATTGCTGGGTCGTATGCTATTCCTATGTTTAACTTTTTGAGGACTGGGCCACAGTTTCTCCATGAAGTTCAAAAGAGGTTTTTGAATCAGCTTCCAGTTGACTAACTAGGCTCCAAGGAAATACAGATGAAATAAGACCCCATCCCAGCCCCCTAGGATCTCCTGGCCTGCTCTCAGCCCACGTGAGGCAGCAAAGCTGCTGCTGGGACAGGCGGACCCTAGGGAAGCTTTGGAGAGTCGGATCTCCCAGCAGCATCTAGTGACAGAACCTTCTTTCGGCTTCTACCCTGAAGCACAAATGTGGAATCGTGTCCAGCGGCAGCCTGGGTTCCCCGGCCTGGGAGGTTCACGGGAGGAGGCTGGCCCGGAAAGCACGTGGCCCAGAGTGAGCCACATGGAGTGACTGTGGCTTTGGGCAGGTCCCCCTCTCCCTGCACCTCCCTCCCCACTGTCATTATCTGCAGAGTCAGGGGTGGGCCCGACAGCTTCCAGCAACCTGTCCAGGTGCCCAGATCTCTATACTCCTGGGCCCCAAATCTAGGAACCACTAGTCAGGAAGGAAACTTCTCCACCAAGCCTTCCAGGCCTTTCCACAGAGAAGGCAGCCCTTTTAGCATTTTACGTCCAGATGAAATAGTTCTAGGCACTACGCTGGAACCCCCAACTCTGAGTCAAACAGGCCTTCCCTGGTCCCCCCAAGTCCTGGGGGAAGGCTGCCCTGCACCTGTCCCTGGAGGGGGACATATGGGCAGATGGCACAAAGGTGGCACTGGCCATAAAAGCCATGTTCCGGGCAACCGGCTGATCCCATTGGCCTTCCTTGCTCTCTCCTGAGTAGGAGGCAAGGCCTGGAGAGCTGACCCTTAGGCAGAAGAAGGGGTGGCAGAAGACCCCCCGAGGGAGGGAAGGAGAGGGACGGTGGGGTTCCCACTTTCCTTGGAGCTGCTGTGGAGTCTTTGCTCACTCATGCTGGGACTCGGCCCCCCACAGCAGCCTAGGGGCCTGGAGGTGCATCCACTGTGGTGAGCTGCAGCAGGTGTGTTGGGTAAAGACCTGTGCGGTTGGTTCTGAAGAAAGCTGGGAACTTCAGGGGAGACCTGAGCGGAACCGGGGAGGATCTGACATTTTTATAAAAGGAGGTCCCTGTGCTCATCCAGTAGGGAGGGGATCCCAGCGCTTATGTCCCCGAGGGGAGATCTGACTCTGTCCCCCTTTCTGTTTGCACTTGGGCAGGGCTCTCGAGTCCTGGGAAGCCGCTGTTTATTTTAAAACAGCCCTGACTCCTTGAGGAAGCTGAGAGAGGAAATGGCAGAGGCAGCCTCGCCTCACGCTTCCTGGGTGGGAGTCCCCACCAGGCGGCCGCCCGAGCCATCGAGAGCTGTTAGGAGGATCCTGCTGTAATCAAGAGATGGGCAGGCAAGGGACAAAGTGCCCTGTATCTGGGGAAACTGAGGAGGCTTGTGTTTATTGAAGACCTTCTATGTGCCAGTCACTGCAAATGTATTGTCATTTAATCCAACAAACCTGCAAGATCAGGTCATCCTTCTTCCCCTCCCTACTAATGAGGACACTGTGATTCAGAGTCCCGGCCACTGGGCCACAGTCATCAGTGCTGCTAAGATGTGCAGGTGAGTTTCAAACCCAAGTCTGGCTTAGTGCTTAAACCTCCACCAGGCACCCCAGGCCCAAGGCCAGGCACCCCGACCTCCACCCGGGAGGACCGAGTGAGTTTCTCTGCCTGATCGGGGAGGGTAGAGAGGGGCCTCTACCCCGCTTCGTCCCACTCAGCTCTCTCTCCTCGTGAGGGTCTGAGGCCTGGACAGCAGTGCTGGGTGCGAGGCCTCAGTCATCCTGGGTCTGAGGGTGCAGAGCTCCCTGGAGACATTGCCTCTTCCTTCAAGGGGCAAATTTCCTCAGTCCCTGTGTTAAAGGAAGGTTGGCTTCTTGTCTGCCCGAGATCCCAGAGCCCTCACAGTGTAGCCCTTCTTTCTGCTAAACAGCAGACTTATTTTAGTAGCAGTTATTATTTAAGACTCACCATTATTATTATTTTCATTCACAGATGAGGAAGTTGGGGCTCAGTGAGACTGAGTGATTCAGCTGGGGTTCATCCCCTACTCCGTGTCAGAGCCTCGGAGGTTCTGATGCACGGGCCGGCCTGGCTGGGGCAGCACGTCTGCTGGTGTTTGAGGCACGTTTGTTTTCAGGGGAAGAGGCGCTGCTGTGCAGACCCTGCTTAGTCCGTTCCAGGACAAGACATGCTGCCCAGCCCTCCCGCTTCCCTAGTGCAGGAGCTGCGGCTCGGCGTGTTTCTGCGTGTGTGTTTCCAACACTGGCTCCCAGGTGGAGGGCCTGATGCCGCCCTGCTGTCTGCTCTCTTCTGTAGAGATGTTCGTGAACTTGAGAAAAAATCGGGAAAAGGCGGATTCCCTCTGCCCAGCCCATTAATTCTGCATGCTCAGGCCCAAATTAACCTTGGCAAGCCTTGGAGAGGAGAGAGTAATTCTAACCTTAAAAATCTGCTGATGAAAGCTGGTTTCAGGAATCCGACTCCACTTAATGTCCTGGCAGACAGCTCAGCCTTGCATTAACATAACCACAGACTGGCCCGGCATTTCCCTCCACCTGCTTCATAAACAAAGCCCCGTTGTCTGTTTTAGGCAAGAATCCCTGCCCAGACTCCCTGGCCGCGTGCAGCCGCGCATGTTGGAGTGTGCTGTAGGTACCTGCCTGGCGTCACGGGTGCCTAGAGTGGGTGGTGCTGGGGAGCTGGATTCCAGCAGGCTCTGGAGCTGAGTAGTAATCACAGCCAGGAATTCCAGCAGTGCCAGCCCTGCAGGTGCGTGCCCACAGGCGAAGAGAGCGACTGATTTCTGGGCAGCACTTGGCCCTCCATGCCGTCCAGAATGGCCTTGGGGAGTGGGCTCCTGGCATCTGCATCTGCTGTCCTCTGGGAATGGCAGATGAGTAGGGAGAAAGGCCGGCCACCTGGGGCTGTGTAGCCGAAGCTCCCAGCGCCAGAGGGTGCAGCCTGGGCCTCCTTACCAAGGCTCAGTGTCCCACGGTTGGTCATCCCTGAGGCTGAAATGCACACCACCACTGCTGGCCTAACAGGCTGTTGACAAGGAACACATCAGACCCAGAGCTACTTGCAGGCATTCATCAGAGATTCCTTGTGCTTAACGCAGGCAGATCTGTTGAAGGGTGAGGGGGTGCCCATAACAGAGGAAGGAAGGAAGGGAGGGAGGGAGGGAGGGAGGGAGATGGAAGGGAGGGAGGAAGAATGGGAGGGAGGGAGGGAGGGAGCGGGGGAGGTAGGGAGATGGAAGGGAGGGAGGAAGAATGAGAGGGAGGCAGGGAGGGAAGAAGGGAGGGAGAGAGGGAGGAAGGAAGAATGGGAGGAAGGAAGAATGGGAGGAAGGAAGGATAGGGAGAGGGAAGGAGGAAGGCAGGCCATCACCAGTATAAACCACTCTGGAGACCAGCTCTAACCACTTGGCAGGGCTCCAAGAAATAGGTCTCAGCAGTACACTTTGATGAAAGAGAGGGAATTTCACTTTATTTATATATTATTTATGTCCAGTACTTTTAGGAAGTATTTGAGATAGCAACAGCACTGATATATTGAAATAGACTAAAAGAACAAGAGCCCGTGGGTGGGAGATAACTGAGCAAGAATATCCACGTACACTGAGCAGAGCTCCTACTGATGGCGGGACTGCAGAGCCCAGTGGCCTGGCACACCCAGCTCAGAGAAAGCCTGTTCTTTGCTGGGGTCCACGGGGAACCAGCTATCAGGACAGATTTCTGAGACACGAAAGGTGCAGGTCTCCAGCTCCTGCTTGGCTGGGCCTGTGCGGGGTGAGGAGCCAGGCTGCCTTCCCCAAAGTGGTCTGGCAGGTGCTGGGACACAGCAGGGGCCCATGTGGGCCTGGCTGAAAGTCCTCAGAGGATGGGAAAACAGGCAGGTGAGAGTGGCCAGGTTCCCGGACTTGACCTTAAGCAGCGGTTGCTAGAGCCGATGGGGACAGCCCATGTGGTTCGTGGAGCAAGGCCCAGCAGAGTTCAGTGCTGCCCTCCCATTCTTCCTCCCTCGCATCCTTCCTCCCTCCCATCCTTCCTCCCTCCCATTCTTCCTCCCTCCTTCCTTCCTCCCTCCCATCCTTCCTCCCTCCCTCCTTCCTCCCTCCCATCCTTCCTCCCTCCCATCCTTCCTCCCTCCCATCCTTCCTCCCTCCCATCCTTCCTCCCTCCCATCCTTCCTCCCTCCCATCCTTCCTCCCCTCCCATCCTTCCTCCCTCCCATCCTTCCTCCCTCCCTTCCATCTCCCTTCACCCACCCCCTGCGCCACCGTGCCCCTCACCCACCCCTGGCCTTCTCTGACTTGAGATTCATGACTCGGATAAACTCTTTCTCTAAATCTAAATTTACCTTATTATCAATTTTTAGCTATTATTCCATTTTATGCCCACTAATTTATTAATCTTGGAACCCCCAAAAACAATAAAACTGAAGCTCCAGAGATTTTATTTATATCTTTAAATGTGATTTTTATGACTTTTTATCTAAAAATTCATTTAATTTTTATTGCCCTCCTCACTCATGTCGTTGTTAGGCCGGCAGCCGCTTTATTTAGATGTTTCTCCTGCAGATACTTGGGGGTCCTAGCAGGAAGGAGCTCAGGTGAGGGGAGGCTGGTGGGGGCAGAGGCACGGATGCCAGCCTCCTAGGGGACTACTAGGTTGGGTCCCGTGCCCTTCAGTGTCCCTGGGACAGGCTGCACACCTCCCTGGTTCCTTTCTGGAGCACGCACAGTTCTCCACGACTCTTACCTCTGCTCCCATTTTGCCTTCCAGCTCGCAAAAGGGCCTATGCTGCAAAAGCAATCTAGAACATTCCTCAGAGAGGTTGGGGAGCCTCCAGCTTGAGGACCCAGTGTCCCTCTCTCCATGACCCTCCAGAGTTTCTCACTACTCCTTGTCCAGACCAAGAGGCCCTCCTTCCTGTTCCTCATTCGATGGCACACCCGTCCTCCCTCCTGAGCAGAGCTCTGGGGTCTGCAGGGTTCCCACCTGGCTGGTCTTCTTGTTCCTCTCTGACTGCCCAAGGAGCCCCCTTCCTCGGGCTCTGGCTGACCCAGATGCCCAGGGGTGTCTGTCCTGCCCCCCAGGGCCAGAGGCCCGCAGGCACTTTCTGCCTTATGATGGGGTGGGGTGCCCACGTGTCCTGCGCCTGCCTGGCACTGCCTGGTTCTCCTGGCTGTTTCCCTCTCTAGCTTCCTGTCTGAGAGTGGGGACTGGGGGGTGGCTGGTCACCAGCTTTTTGAGGTTTGCTGCCCTTCCTGGTTTCTATCTGCTCTTCAATCGCCTCCATCTCGAAGGAGCCAAACTTCATGGCCAGACTGGGCCACCTGGTCCCCTGTGTCCCTCCAGGGTGTGCACCAGGGCTTCTGACAAGGGAGATGGGGTTGAACTCCTTTAAGCTTTGCTGACCAGGGGACTGGAGTTCCGATTCTAGCTTTGTCGTGCCCCTGTGACCTCTGCCAAGGAAGGCATTGATGCTTCTGAGCCGCAGTTCCCACATCTGCAGAGAGGGATTCATACTACTCTTCCTTCCAGGAGGGTGGTGACGTCCCTGGGAGGGCTACCCTTCCTCATCCTCCTGGGTCCACTATGGCAGAAAGAGTGACTTAACATTGTGGAAGGACAGAACCAGCCAGAATGCCAAGCCAAGGGGCGGCCACTCTCCCAGGGAACCCGGGAGAATGAATTTCGGGGAGCCTTCCCACCCCTGCCCAGAGGAGTCCCCCAAGAAAGTACAGTGTTAAGGGGCTGTTTTCAGGGGAGCCTCTGGTCCCACTGGGGGAGCCTGGGCCTGAGCTGTGGCCGGCACCTGCCTTCGTAACCTGAAGACATCAGGGTTTGGGGATCCAGGCCAGCCCTGTTGCTGTCTGGCCTCAGTCCCCCGGTGTGGGAAGGCCACAAGCTGCTTTGGGAGACACCATTGCAGACTGTCTTAGGAAAGAGGCTGGGCTAGAGCCCTGGTCAATGATGATCTAATATTCCAAATCTCTGCTGTGACCCAAACCTGGAGGCTGAATCAGACTGCAATCCATTTAGCTCAAACTCGTTTTAAAGCAATTCACTATTTAACAAGTTCTGAGGCGCCGTGCTTTTGCAGGCAATATGTGAATTGAATCATTTGGTCTAATCTTAGATTAATACAAACCAACTCCTTCAGTGAGGACAGTCTTGGGAGCAGCTCCGGGACTTCATCTCATTGTCTTGGACGAAGGCGGGTCCCAAAGAAGACCTGACTATCAGCCAATGGCATGGGTGTCTGAGCAAGGACCGGGGGTGGTGTGCTGGGGAGGAAGGAGCAAGGTCTTTGGGGTCAGATGACGCTTGTTTGAATCTTGCCTATTCCTAGCCGTGTGACCCTAGACAAACTGCTGAGCCTGTCTAGGCTCTGGTCTTCCCCACAGATGCCTCTGTGCAAGACAGTTGTGCAACTAGAGAACCAGGGCAAGAGGAATCCATGTCATCCTCTCCTTGCCCCATGCAGGATCTTGCCAAGGCCTCCCAGGATCTACATCTGCATTCAGGGTGCCCTGGGGAGCAACAGGGCTGCTTGGTCCTCCTCCTGTGCCTCACTGTACCTTCTGCTCATTGGGGAGCTCTGGAAAGTGCTGGAAGGTTTTCACTCCCACCTGCTCTTTGAGGAGCACCAACTTCTTCCTGACATCTAGGCTTTGACAGGAAAGGAACCACATTTTTACCCCGTTCTGTGAGCCCCACAGCCCTGCCGTTGGACATCAGCATAGCACACTCAGGCCCTGCTTCTGCTCCCAGATCTGCCCTCCAGGATGCAGGCCCCTGCTCAGGTTCACCCTACCCCACTGACAGTCCTGGGCTTGCAGTCTAGGTAGGTCAAAGTCCCTGGTGTTGTCACCCCAAATCTGGAAGAGAGAGACTTTCCTGCCTCTTGGGTCACAGTCAGAAGAAGGGGACTCTGCCTGCCATATGAAGTCAGCCCGACTGTAGTGGGAGAGAAACAGCGCAGGGAAGGCATTCAGAGAGGAGAAATGGAGACGTGAGATGGTGGGTGGGTCAGAGCCAGAGTTCTAGTCCTGAGTCTGCACTTGAGCCGTCAGTTCTCAGAGCAACCCTGAGTCCTTCCCGGAAATCTGCTTCAATGCACAGAGTCTGGACCAGTGGAGAAGGGTAGCGTCATAAAATCACAGGGCCTTTGCTTCAAAGACAAGGCCATCTGCCAGCCGCTCACGGTGGGTCCCCTGGGGGAGATTCTGCAGAACTGTGTGTGGAGTCACACACTCGGCCCCGCAGCTTCACCCTGCATGCAGGACACAGATGAGAGAGCCGGGGAGGGACCCGCCATCCTCGCCTGTGGCGGCCCCCCTGCTTTGCATCCCTTTTGTCCACCTGGCCGGGCCTTTTCCACCTGTTGTCCACCTGGCCAATTCCCTCTCACCCTTTTTGGCTCAGCACAAATGTCACTTCCTCTTAGGTGACTTTGCTGACCTTCGGAATGAAAAGGGGACACTTCATCCTCCGGGCTACTCCTGCCCCCTCGGTACTCTGCGCTTAGCAACAGGGCTGTTCGATTTGGTCTTGTGTGTTTGCCTGGCATGTACACGCTCTCCCTCTCTCTCCTCCACAAGACTGGGGGAGGCTGGAGGACAAGAGCTCAAGGCGGGCATAGAGCAGACAGCAGTGAAAAGTTACTCACATGGGATCTGGTCCCACACGTTCCTTGGATGCCTGAGCTACGGCCCGGCCGGCCCAGGATGCCCCGCTCTGGAGGCTGTGACTGCCCTCCCTCTCCCCCCAGGTCCTGGTTCTGCCTCTCACCTGCTCCTGTCCCCTCATTGCTTGAGGATAGCATTAAACCCTCATCTTCTAGGTGGATTTTCCCTTCCCTTCTATGAGCTGTTTTTCTTCCATCAGCTTTATACCCCAGACACATTTTAAAAACTATTCATCTTTGTCATGGGTGCATCAGATACAAGCAAGAGAGATAAACCAAGCACCAAAAAAATCTATGTTCGCTCTGATTGCCTTTGTGTAGACAGCCACTTCCCCAGCGGCAGAGAGATGGGCCCAGTGGAGCCTCCGGGGCCAGCCACAGGGGCTGTGGGGGTGTGGAGGCCACCACAGCCAGCCTAACGGTGCTCTCTGACCCCTCCCGGTGGCCTGGCTGCTAGGACTGGGGCAGGGCTGTTTGCAGAGGAGGTAGCAGAGGGACCGTCATAAAAGAGGATTATAGATGGAGATTTGCTCGTAAACACCCTTGTCTGCGGCCCCCGCGGGTATTATCCTTGCATTAGAGAAGGTTTTAGAGAAGAGAGGGGAGGGGAGCTGAGGAACGAGCTTTTCCATCACAGGCACAGAGGGCTCTGGGGAATCTTCACTGGCTGATTCAGGCCTGCCCAGGTAGAACAGCAGGTGCCAGCCTTCAAGCATGCTGACTTCCCAAGTCCTCGTCCCTTGAAGCCCTGACTCCCCCAGATCGTGGCCCTGGGGTCCCAAGCTCCAAGTATCTCTGCCAAACATCTCTGAACTGGATCCTAACCCACGTCCTCTAGCGTGGGAGCATCGGTAGAACTTTCTGCCATCGTGGAACGTTCTGCGCTGTCCAGTGTGGTAGCCCTCGGCCACATGTGGCTGTTGAGCGCTTGAAATATGGCTTCTGCAACTGAGGAACTGAGGCTTTGATTCGATTTAATTTTACTTCATTTAAATTTGAATTCGAACAGCCGCAGCGACTAGTGGCTGCCAAGTAAGATAGCCCAGCTTTAACGACACCTGTTGAGCAACGCCAAGGATGTCTTTTCCAGCAACCCGTGAAATTAGATGCTGGCCTCACACTTTCCCAGAATGGGAGGTCGACAGCAAGCCCCTGGCCTCTGGGGCTTCCCTGCCTCCTTGTGGGAGGTGGACCCAAGAAAACAGCAAAAAGGGGGCTACCCCAGAAAAGGTCTTCATGGCAGGCCAACTAGAAGTTCTAGGGTCATTTTGCTCCTCCAGGGGAAAAGGGCCATGCATGCTCATACTCAGGACCAGAAAACAAACATCCCAAACGAAGTGCAATTGGAAAGACATTTTCCAGCTTACCTTGTGTCTGTAACATATGCAGTCCATGATCTCCCGTATGCCTGGGCCACGCTCCCCTTCCCTGCCCTGCTGAAGGGCGCACAGGAAATCACACACATTGAGCGCCTGCCATGCGAACGTCACTAGCAGTGATTTAAAATTGGGAATTTTTTAAAGGACGATATAATCCACACTTGTCCCAACCTGACAGGTCAGAGGTCAGCAAGCAATGCTCCATAGGCCAAATCCGGCCCACTACCTATTTTTATTTATTTTATTTTATTTTATTTTATTTTATTTTATTTTAATTTTTGAGACAGAGTTTCACTCTTGTTGCCCAGGCTGGAGTGCAATGGTGTGATCTCGGCTCACCACAACCTCCGCCTCCTGGGTTCAAGCAATTCTCCTGCCTCAGCCTCCCAAGTAACTGGTATTTTTATTTTTTATTTTTTGAGATGGAGTCTCACTCTGTTGCCCAGGCTGGAGTGCAGTGGCATAATCTTGACTCACTGCAACCTCCATCTCCCAGGTCAAGCAATCTTCTGCCTCAGCCTCCTGAGTAGCTGAGACTACAGGCACATGCCACCGTGCCGGCTAATTTTTGTATTTTTAGTAAAGATGGGGTTTTGCCATGTTGGCCAGGCTGGTCTTGAACTCCTGACCTCAGGTGATTGGCCTCCCAAAGTACTGGGATTACAGGCATGAGCCACCACGTCCGGCCTAACTACCTATTTTTGAACAGCTGTGAGGTAAGAATAGTTTTTGCATGTTTTTAAATTGTTGAAAAATAGCCAAAAGAATACTCATGACCCTTGAAAGTCATCTACATTCAGATTTCTGTGTCCGTGGTAGTTTGATTGGGATGCATCCCCACCCCATTCCACCTGCCGCTCCTCCCCTGCCCTGACACGGACCTAGTAACCCCCGAGGCCACCCAGCTCTCAAAGTCGGACACATCTGCTATCTGGCTCTTAGCAGGAAGTCCCCCAGCCCCCAGGATGGGTGAGGCAAGGATGCAGAGGTGAAAAGTGAAATGACCCGAGGCAGAGTCCACATCCTCCCTCCACCCATATACCCACTGCCTCGCTCTGATGGGTGTTCCCAGGGTCTGCTGCTAGGCCACTGGGTCAGGGGCTCCTGGAGGGGTCCTGAGCTGGACTCGGGCTGAGTGGGGTCTGCAGAGGCAGCGCTGGGGGGCTGTCCTGGCAAGCGGCACCGTGTGCAGCAGAGCCTGTAGGTGGGCACGTAAGGCCTCCTGGGGCCAGGGAGTTCACGTGAGCAGGGACATGAGGAGGGCTGCCCTGTGGCCCACTGTGACCTTCAGGCCCTATCAGCTTCCCGGCGCTCTATGCCCTGAGCACGCTCTGCTCAGGACGCCTTGGGTAGGTTGCTGAGTCCTCTGCGGCTTCCCCCAGTCTGGGCATGAGGTGGAAGGAAAGGGATGGAGGGTGTGTGTGTGTCAGACATAGAGACAGGAACAGGCAAGGGAAACAGAGACAGGGAGAGACAGAGAAAGATGGAGAGAGATAGCAGGAGAGACAGAGACTGATACAGAAACAGAGAGAGAAAGACGGGGAGAGACAGAGATGGGGGAAATGGGAGAGAGAGGACGAGACAGCTGCAGAGATGGAGAGAGAGAGAAAGAGACTGAGAAAGAGAGCAAGAGACAGGGAGAGACAGAGAGAGAAAGAGGATGAGACAGATACAGAGATAGAGAAAGATGAGACAGAAAAAGAGACAGAGACAAAGGGACAGAGACAGAGAGAGACAGATACAGAGGTAGGAAGAGAGAAACAGATGGTGCTGGGGGTTGCGGGGGTTGGGCGGGAATGTGCTGCATCAGATGAGGCCATAGAGAGCTGTTCGGGAAGGGAGGTGCCCACCACATCCCAACCTGTAAGCGAGGTGCTGCCTTCTTGGGCCACTAAGCCATCGCTGTCCAGCCTTCAGAACTCTCTTTGGTGCGGGACCCTCACCGTGTTTGAGGCGGCTCTGTGGCCGTGCTCCCTTCATAAACGCCACTTTCTTTTTTGAGGCATTTACTTTGAGCTGAAGGGAGCTCTTGTTTGCTGTTGGTTCCCCCTGTAATTTCATCTTTACTTTTTTATTTCCAAAAAAAAAAAAAAAAGCAAGCCCTATAGTGTCATAAAAGCAATTTTGAATATTTACGAAAAATTTTTCCTTGCTCAACTGCCATGTTAAGGGGAAGCTGCCAGGCCTTAATTCCCCAATGTAACTGAGTCAAAGGTTGCTTTCATCTGAAGGCTGACGTCCTCCCAGGTTTCCTATAAATACCTAGTTGCTTCCTTTCTCTCCCTTTTTGTGTATACACAAAAACAAGGGAACCCACGGCACGCACTCCCTCACACTCCCACACGCGTGTGCACCTCACACGCAGATTTATCCACGAGCCCCAGAATGTGACTCCCCCCAGTAAAAAGCTCAACTGGGGAAACCCCAGAGGACCCTGAGAGCCTGGTCAAAAAGCGCCAGGAATTTGTACAACACAAATCGCTACAGACAAACTTGATTGCTTTTCTGATTAGTGGGTAAAGGGAATGGATTCGCCATGGAATGGCCTCATGGAATATTGTGCAATTAATCCCCAGTTGACTTGATAATGACCTTGTCATATGGCCTGGAATCTGGTGAAAAGACTGCAAAGTGAGGGTGGTGGTGGCAGCAAGAGCCTGGGGTCAGGGCTGCACCGTGGGTGGTTTGGGCCAAGGGGTGAAGGGAAGCGGGGGAGGGGGAATCTCCTGTCCTTCACTGGCTGTTTTTCCTGCCGCTATGCTTCCCTCAGCAAACCCTGCTTATCCTTAAAGATTCTGCAACCTCCTCTGATGTCCCCTTCCGGTGACAGTCACTGATGAGGGTGCATACGCACGGGGGGTCCAAAGAGCGTCCTGAGGGTTCCGTTGTTGCATAAGCTCTCAGCCCACACAGCCACTTGAGAGAAAGGATTAAATTGTACCCATGGTACCGCCTGGCAGGACAAGGATTCTCGGAGCCCAGGTCACACATCTCCCACCCCAGGCAGGCTCTGCCTCTTGGCAAGGCTCCACCCCGGCTCACCAGGAGGGGATTGCTCTGAGATACTTTCCCCAGTTGGACAGCAAACCACGACTCCACACAAGTCAGCTTTCCTTGCAACTGAAGCTTAACCCTTTAAGCCCTCAATGAGAGCCATTTTTCACAGTTGTTTTCTAGTGTGTATGAGAAGTCCGTAGCGTTCAGGGTGCCACGGGCAAAACTTAAACATTGACTGTCTCAGGAGTCCTTTCCTGGGTCCTGTGTCCTGGAGCTGCCAGTGGGAAGAACTGGGATATCTTTATTCAAAAAGCCTGAGGCCCCGTGCCCTCAGAAGCCCCCATTCTGAGAAGGCAGATGGGAAAATTAACCAAATAACTAACCATGGGGGTGGCCCAGTGTGCTGAGCCAGGCAACATGGAAGGGGTCCCATTGCCCGCGGGTTCCTGAGTCCCTGGGACTCTTTGTGTAGCGTTTTTCTTTCCTCCTCTGGTACTGTTTGACATGATCCTTGCCTATCAGGGATCCACCTCCAGCCGCACTTCCCATCCCTCCCGCCATCCGGGGACCACGCTTCTCATCCAAGGAGACCGAGGCATGGGATTGCCACAGTGGTTAGAGGAGTATCTGAGTAACTGGGTTCTGGAGTGAGGCTCCGAGGGTTCCTCTGATTCAAATGCATGAGCCTTGATGTAGAAACGGCAGCGTTCCTTTACTCTTAACTTCATTTTGCTTGTCGGATGGTTCTGGGGCAGTTGTGTGTAGACCAGGTTGTCAGCAGAGAGGTGTTAGGAGGCTTCGGGGTAAAGCGGGCCTGGGCCTTCCTCTTCTTTTGTACGTTCACCGAGGAAACACAGTTGGTGTTTGGGAAATGCTCATCTCTGAGTGTGGGGTTCAGAGATGCGGAAGCCCAGTCCAGGCAGACAGGCAGGCAATCGAAGGGGAAGTGATGGTGAAAATCAACCACCATCTTTTCAAGTCCAAGAGAAAGTAGCGGACAGAGAACAAGACAGGTGAAGAGGGCGAGTCATTGCAGAGTCTAGAGAGGAACAGAGTGAGGAAACAGCAGATGGAAACCTCTTATTTCAAAGGGTTGAGAGGAACATCCCTCAGCCGTTGATATCTCCCTCCATTTGGCTCGTTGCATGAGTCAAAGTAATGAACCTGCCTGTGAGAACATGCAAATTCCAAAGGAAAGGAGCTGATGAATGTCACAGGTGTGTTGCTTGTTCATTGCAACCAAACACTTACAATAAAGGTCCAGACATGTGTCTCCTTTGGCAAGGAGTGAGTTATCAAACAACCAAAACAATGAAAACAAAACACTGTGTCTTGAAAACCAGAAAAGTCAAGAAAGAATATTGTTTTCTTAATAATAAATACATTTCATGGGGAAGAATTGCAAGGGAATCGTTTAAATTAATTTCTGCTTTGTTTGTTTGGTTTATACAGGGCTTAAGTCCCAGCTGACAGTGATCTGTAAAAGTTCTAACATATTGAAATCTGATTTTCTTGCAGCCAGAATCCCATAGTCCAAAATGATTTCTCTTTCAACTCTGCTAATCAGACAGGCAGGGCTCCAGCGGACTCCTAGTTCAACCAAATTGCACTTGGTCTTTTTGGGGGTGTAAATAATAGCTGATGAAAGCTTTAAATGCAGAACTGGTAGCATCTCTCTGGAGAGCTGGTTCAAGGGTGTGGGGGACAACAGTGAGATTAAAATGAGCAAGGAGAGGTGGGGGAGGCCTTTTCCCACCTAGTGGATGTCCTGCGTGGCTCTGAGGAACCTTCCTCCCTCTATGCCCCACCCCTGCTGGAGCAGATGCAGTGGGAAGCCAGGGGAAGCTGAATGGAAGGGAGATCATTCCAGTCTGGAATCAGAGGCACAAAAAGAAAACTTTGCCCCTGGCTTTGGAGGCCCCCATCACTGGGTGCCATGAGACTTCCCTCTCCAAATTGATGACCTGCTCAAGGCTGGGCCCCTCCCTGTCACTCAGACCCTCCAGCTGGATTGCAAGAGGGACCTGATCAATGGTTCTCCTTAGACCCCTTTCTCCACCTCACCAGCAAGCCTGGCCCCCAGTGCCCAGCTCTGCACACACAGGCAGAGCCAGAGAATCAGAGCAGGGCGGCCTTCCTCACCAACATGCCAGCCCCGATGACCTCACCCACCCATCAACTCTGCTCACCTGGCTCTAGGTGATGGGCCCCCGAGAGCTATCCCAACCCACAGTCTGCCCTTCCTGACCTTGACTTTCCACCCACCTTCTCCAGCCTGACCCTGGCTGTTTTCCAAAACCAAATCCATCTGCAAAAGATTCAGGATTACTTAACAAATATATGAATAAACAGGCAGAATCAACAAGCAGGGATGCACAAGAGGCCCCACAAGCTCTAGAGGCCCATCCTGGGAAGTGCCACCCCACCCTGTCCCCCCGGTTGGGCTCGTACCAGCCAGGGCCCCCTGGCCAGGAAAGGTCTGCAGCATGTATGTTTCAATGAATTCTGTAACCATCAGCCCTTGCCTGTACCCCAAAGGGTCTTAACCTAGGCTCTAGGAATGAACTCCAAGTAAATCCAAGCCCCTAAAATTACAGGAAAATGCATATGTAGGTACATTTCCCTGGTCCTTGGCTGTCCTGGGTTCTCGATGCCTCTGTGGCCCCCAGAGGGTAAGGCCCCAGCTGCCCATCAAGTCTGCCGGCTGGCATGTCCCCACAGGGCTTCGTAGGTGCTGTCCCAGAGCCTTAGTCTTAGAGCTGGAGCCAGACACAGAGGTGCCCTCGGTCTCCCTGGGCCGCTGCTGGGCGGCTATGGCCCCTTCTTGCTCCTTCTCTGTTGCGCCGTCTTCGTTCCTTCCTTCCTTCCCTCTTTCCAACTGAATTCTCGTTTTTCCTCTCTCCCTAGTGCTTGTACGGCTGCTATGTCCATTCCTCCATCATCCCCACCTTCCACCGGAGGTGCTACTGGCTCCTTCAGGTAGGTGGCTGGGACTGGATTCTTCTTCCGTCACCGGTGCTCGGGAAGGGTCTGTGGAGGGCACTGAGGGCGCGGGGCTCCGCATGCGACACGGTTTCGGGCTGAGAGCCCTGGTGAGCTTGCCTAGGGAGACTTCGGCTGTTGTGGCTCTGAGGCCAGCTCGGTGGCTGGGCTGGTGTTGTCAGGTGTCAGGAAGGGGAGAAGGCCTGGTGGCAGGGGTAGCTCTCACCCACCAATGGGAAATAAACCTAGGTGCTTCCAGCTGCCAAGGCGCCTCAGTGTTCTTTTGATGAGGACAAGAAAGAAGGCCGAGTATCCTACCCTGAAATGCCTGTTGACTGAAAGCTGTAAATTCATTTTCTCTCGTGGGTTAGTTACATGGCACGTGTGGAAAACAGGCTGCCGGAGGTTGCCAGGTGCAGTTGGATTGATTGGGATAGCTGTGGGGAAAGGAGGAAGGAGCTCCGTAATCGATTTGTGATGTCTGCCGTGACAGGGATGGAACAGGTCGTGGCTGGGCATGCTGGCCATTCCTGTGGGAGAGTGGCCTGGTGCCCAGATCTCTGTCCATGGTGTCTGTGCACAGTGTTGCTGAGCCAGGGGCGGGTAGGTGCGAGAGGCCCACCTGGCCTCTTGCCCTCTGGAGGTCGTCTGCCAGCTGTCTTGCCTGCCGTGTGGGCGGGAAGGTCTGAGGGATCCATGCAGTCGGACTAGACATAGGTCCTTTTCAAAATGCATCCTCTGATTTGCAGCTGTTCTTGGTAGAACCCATTCCCCATGGCCTGCCTCTGTCACCCCAAGTTCTCACTGTTGCCTCTACCCAGGAGTTGCTGCCTGAGGCCTTTCCCACCATGGTTCTACTTTCTGTTGTTCAAGACAGCAAATCCCTGGGCCTTGATGGTTTAAGGATCTCTCTGACCCGGCGGGGGTGTCGGAGGGGCCTGGCAGCTGGGGAAGCAAGTCGCCCAACGCTATGACACAAGCTCAGGGAGAAAAGAGTCACACATGCCATGGAGTGCAGAGAGGCTGATGGTTCCAGGAGAGCTGGTCTGGAAGGTACCCACAGGGCCGGAGTCATCTCGAGGTGGAGGCCGGGGCTCAGCCTAGACAAGGCTCTCTATCCATTGGCTCTGCCCAGCCCCAGCCTCCAAACCCTTTCCGTTCTCCCTCAGTTCCCAGAAATAGCTGTCTGTGGTTCAGCAAGTTCAGTAGCCAATGATGCCCGAGACCGTCCAGGGATGTGCTGATTTGCAGAGGCTGCTTCCTGATACCTTACCCTGTCATCAGTTTCCCTGGCTCTGCCTCCCTTGGAGGCTGACGTGCTAGCACCTGCTTTTCTAACTGCTCAGACCTGTGTCCTTGACAAGGGGAGTTGTCACATGGTCATGGGATAAGGCTTTCGGGGTCTTGTTACTAGGAATTGATCCTAAGGTGTTCCACCCCTGTGCAGAGGGTCTTCTCCTGTACCCGATGAAGGGTGGGGTTCCACCCGAGGCCAGAGTTCTGGCGGTTGAGTCAGAGTCATAGCCCGTCCCTGAGTCCCCAGGGACAAACTCTGGCTTCCCAAGAAACACCGTTTATCCAGTGCAGCCTGCAGCCCTGTTCACGCCTTCCTGGGCCTGCAGCCCCGTGGGTCTGGTTTCTGCCCTTCTCCTTTTTTTTGGTTTCATGCCCCCTGGTCAGAACACCTCTTCAGCCATTGCCCTCCTGTCGGGGCAGCCCCTGGAAGCTGGCATCCTGCCAGCAGCCCAGCCACCCGCTCCTCCAGGCCTTTTTTCCTGCGCCCACGCCTCCGCCTGCCTCCCCTCATTCCATCATGCTCTTGTGGCTTTTTAATTCCACTAAATTTACTTTCCTGGAATCAGACACCATTGGGCAGCCACGAGGTCTGAGCTGTTGACTTCCCAAGCTCCGTTCTGCTCATTCCGGGCCCCTCCTAGATTCCTCGGGCCAGGCGAGGGGAGGGATCCTGCTCTCTGCCCGCGCCCTCCCTCACTGGCGCTCCTGTGTCCCGGCCTCCGTATGCTGGAGATATACCTGGACTGATTCATGGGTGTCTGGTTCGTTACCTCCCAGCTGGCGGGGAAGCCGGAGTCTCCCCAAAGGCTGGGATGGCAGGACCAGGCTTCTTCATGGCCGAGCTGGGGCCTCTTCATCTTCTCTGCCTGAGCCCGGGGGAGCCATCCCTCCCCGTCCCTCTCCTCCGTGTCCTCCAGCATCAGACTTGTTTCTGTGATCAGATCACAAAGAGGGAGTGAACACAGGTGTGGGGGCTCCTGCTCCCCGGGTCTGTGCGGGGCAGGAGGAGGTTAAGGAGCTAAGGCCAAAGCAATGAGCACAACGCACGTCCTGCTCGGAGCCCAGAGCCAATGCGGCAGCCGGTGCCGCTCAGGGCAATTTGTTCTGGTGCTAATTACAACACCAGGATAATGACGGCGTGGCCAGGCTTAATTTCTCTGATGTTAAATAGGAAAGAAGCCATGAGATACTGGCTCAGATGGAAATTGGCTCAAGTTTGTCTCTGACACCAATTACCAAGAAAAAGGATTAGGTGGGGTCCAAGGTGTCAGGACAGCGCCCATGGTGGGAGCTGAGGAAGGAGGCTGCTCAGATGCCAGCCCCGAGCCAGCCTGGTCCTCTGAATGCAGGAGGCACTAGGAAAGGGAGTGATGGGCTGACTATGCTCTCTCAGTCCCCTGCAGGGGGTGAGCCTTCTAGAAAGGTAAGGGCATTGGAGGAAGGAGGGAGGGAGGAAGGGAAGGAAGAGGTGCTTCTGGAAAAAGGAGACTTTCTCCAAGGAACAGCACCCACTGCCCCACCTTTGTAGCCTCAGTTCAGTGGCTGCCTCCTGCCAGCCCACCGTGAACTCACTCCTGCCCTCTGAGATGCTCCAGCTGATGTTACCCAAGGCCACTTCGCACTTAGTGGGCATGTCTGCCTACGTTGGCCTGGGTTTTCCTCTCCAACTAGTTAACTCCCCGAGGGAGACACATGCGTTCCTGTCTCCCCTGAGTGCCCAGCACAGAGCCACAGCCACCACAGGGCAGGAGCCAGCATTTGGGAGAGCCATGTTCTGCTGTGGTGACCTGTGCACCCCGGAGCAGGAATGGGCAGGCCTCGCAGACTCGGGGCCTGGCGCTCAGGGTTGGTGCCAAGACTTACAGAGGAGGGCCCGAGTTGACGTGGCACGTAAGCTTCTGAGTAGCTGGGCTTTCAGGAAAGGGTGCTAACCTCTCTGTGTCTGTCTGTCTGTCTTTTAGGCTCTCTGTCTCTTTCTGCCTTTCTGTTTGTCCTGTTCTCCCTCCCTCCCCATCTCTTCATTGCTGACAAATATTCTATTAGGCTATGAGCAAGGAGACAGGCAGGAAGCCTCTCACAGGCAGGGCACTAAAGCCCGTTTGGCCCACAGATGCATAAAACCATTGGCATGACCAGCGGGCACCATGTGAGGTCACCAGGACAGCTGGGGAGGGACCAGATGACCTGAGCTCAGTCCACTCCAGCTGGGCAGGGCCAGAGCCATGACCTGGAGGAGGCCATCTCTTCCCCTCTGCTGGTGGCACACATCCTCAGCATTGCTGGGGGCTCTGTGTGTCACAGCTGACAGGGTCTTCAGGCTCCCCTGAGCCCGCCCAGTGCATTTTCTAGAAGGGTCTCTGAGACCCAGCGAGAGCAGGGCCAGGCCCAGGTCACCCAGCAGGCAGGGGAGGAGCGGGCAGTGCTCCGTTCTCCTGATGCCTTGGCCTCTGCCCCTACTGCCTGATGTGGGTATCACTGCAGCCACTGGGCCCTGAGCCTCGTGAGGTGGAGGTGGCATGAAGGGGTGAGCCAGACAGAGCAGTCCCTCCTGTTTGGCATTTTCTGATGGTTTCGAGGGGTAGGCAGCAGAGGTTCAGGGCCCCCTGACTTCCCGTGTGCCCCTTTCTCCAGGTCCTCCACCTTCCATCCTTCTCTGCATTCTCTGCCTGCCCCCTCAGGGGACCAGGCCCCCATTCCAGGCCAGACTTCCCTGCAGATTCTGTATGGCTCATTTGGAAACTATTTCTGCTTCTAATGAGTGTTTTTCTTTGTGCCCTTGTCCTCTAAAATGCTTAATGACTGCTTTCCGAGCTCCAGTGAAGTGGGGGTGTGTCCCCGCATGGCTGCCATTGCCAGGCCGGGGCTGCTTGGCTGCCAAGCCCAGCTTGCTTGGGTGGAGGCAGCGGGGGGTCCTTCCTGGCCCACGCTGGCAGCACAGACCAAGCCTGTGGGGGCAAGAGCACGGTTTCAGGGAGACGGGGAACCCTGGGGCCTTGGAGACCACAGGACAGGGTGGCAGTGCAGGCCGGGGCTCCCAAATCACTGGAACAGGAAGATGTTTGGGCCTGAGTTCTAGGAGTTGAGCTCCTCGGGGGGACCCTGGATTCGGAGTCTGAGGAGCTGGATTCCAGCTCTGCCTGGACCTCGCTGAGCACCAGTAGCAGTGACCATGCCGCCGGCCGCCTCTGGTCCTGGCTCCTGGCTGGCAGTGAGCCTCCACCGCACACCGCACTCCACCTCGGAGGAAACAGGCTCCGAGAAGCTCCACAGTTGCTCAGTCAATAGGGGGCAATCATCGCTGCCCTCCGCTGCCTCCCGTGGGGGCACCACCGTCACCCCTGTTTATAGATGAGGCATCTGAGAATCAGAGAGATTGGGCACCTTGTCACAGATCACGGAAGTAGCCAAAAAGTGGGACAGCTGCTGGGACCTCAGCCTGGACGCTCTCTGCTTGCTGCCCCCGCATGAGCCTCTGCCAGCCCTGGGTCCCCCTAGAAGTAGTGGGTGCAGGGCACAGGGGTGCCATCACCCCCTAGAGCAGGCGCCATGAGACTAAGCACCACAGGCATTGTGGCCAGAACAGAGCCCACCCATGGCAGCCTCTGTGGCTGGTGCTGCTGAGTGGGGACTTGGGACGGGGACAGTGCCAGTTCACCATGGGGTTCGCTCCAGGCTGTCCTGGCCCCAAAGGGCCCCCATGTCCAGGAGCGAAAGTGCCTTTACCTGGAACTCACCACCCCCCAGGAGAGGAATAAGATTCCTTCTCGATGGGGCTGCCTCCAGGTGGGATCCAGGCTTCCCCACAAGGCTTGGGACTCCGAAACCAGGTTCACAGGGGAGAGCTGAAGCCCCAGATCCCCAGATCAGTGGGTATTCTGTCCCCAGCGTGGTCAGCTTCTTGTCCACCCTCCGGCTGAGAGCAGGGTTTCCTAGGGTGGTTCCCAGAGAGGGGAGGAGGGCAAGACTGCAGCGAGAGGCCCTGGGGGAGACACCCCGTTTCCACTCCTGCCCCAGGCCATCTGCCCTCCATGGGAGTCCTGCAGAGTCAGCCAGAACATGGATCTCTCCAGCCAGAGCAGGTCCCATTGGCGTCCTCAGCCCTTTGGCCCATAGGAGGAACAGCTGGGGCTGGGCAGCTCCATGGCAGAGGGACCAGCAGTCCTAGCGCCTAGGCTTGGGGCTCTCCCAAGGAGGAGGAGGAGAGCAAGTGGCCTCTCCAGGCTGCTACAGCCTCTGGAGTTCCATATTCAGGCCCCAGAGAAGCTACTTCTGCTCCTTGTTCTGGAGACTTTGCAGCCAACAGCCATTTCAGCCTCTGCCCCAGACACAGGCCCTGTAGGCCTCAGCCCAGGCGTGCCCCCAGGGAGTCCTCCCTTCCTGCTGCAGCCCTCAAGAGGGGCCGTGGGGCCCCTCACTGCTGAAGAATCCTTTTAGAGGGACAGGCCCTGCAGGTCCCTGAGGGCAACTGAGTCCCAGGCACCCCCAGCCAGCAGAGAAGAGAGCAGGCTGTGAGCCCTCCTGGCCCGGCTCCAGGGACCGTGGCATCTCATGGTGGGTCTGAGATGAGCCCAGCTCCACACTGGGGCATTAGTGTATATTTATCGCCACTGACACCAGAACCTGGCTGTGGAATGCAATGGGCCCTCTGAGTTGACTGCCTCTGGTTCCCCAAAAAGGGTCCTCAGAGCATGTCTCTTCTCGGAGCACCAAAGCGTGCTGCTGTGTCAGGTCTAGGCATCCTGCAGGGTCCCTGAACACCAGCTCCTGCCCGCTGCAACCACACAGGAGGCTGCCCTTCCGGGTCCACCCCCTGAACACTGGGTGAGTGGATGGGCGCCATCAGCCTTCTGTGTGGGGTAGGGTTTAGACCCATCAAATAGTGAGGTTAGGATCACCCAAAGAAGCACTTATTAGCTGTGTGACAGTGGGCAGTTTGTCTAATTTCTCTGAGTCTCAGTTAGCTCGTCCATAAAATGGAGCCAACAGCAAAGCAGCAGCTATTAGCTGTGTGATTCTGGGCAGTCTATCTAATTTCTCTGAGTCTCAGTTTGCTCATCCATAAAATGGAGCCAGCAGTAGCACGGACTACAGAGGCTGTTGAGGCATTGATGCCATGCATTTAAAATGTCACCCAGTTCCTGGCACAGGGCACGCATCCCACAGATGACAGCTTGGTGCTGCTAGCACCAGGCAGACCTGTAAGCTGACATCCTGAATCCTGGAGAAAGCATCTGTGACATCCCCACCCCATCCCTAGCATCCCACCTCCGCTTTCTCTCTCCCAGCGGGCTTGAGCTAGGCCCAGCCAGCCCCTCCCAAAGCATGAGCCGGGCAGGAGCCCTACTGGCACAGGCAACCTCTCCACCCTTCATACCACCATCTTCTGCAGCCCGGACAGAGAAGGGAGCCGAGGCTACGCCATGGTGGTGCTGTCATTGCAATAAATGTCCCTCAGCCACCCAACAGACTTGATATCTATTTGGAGAATGAACAGCATTTTGGCAACCCAAGTGTCTCCCCAAAAGTGTAGCCCCTCCGCACCTCCCCACAGGACCATGCCCTGCAGCCCTCAGGAAGGACTGCCCTGGTGGTGAGCTCGGTGAGCAGGCCAAGTGGGACACCCGGAAGAGCATGGCCGCGCTCGCCCCTCAGCCCGTGGCCTCCTGCTGGTGGTGGGGACCTCTCCACTCGGGTGAGCTGGGCTCTTCTCCAGCAGGCCATCTCTGGGATGCACAAACTAGCTTAAGAGTACATCGTTTCTTTCTTTCTTTTTCTTTCTTCTTTTTAAAAAATCTTTCTTAAAATGGAGAATATTATAGCTTCATAAAAAATACCTGAGCTTTTTGCTCAGTAACCATTTTTATGTTTCATCAGGGTGAAATAGAAGTGGCTGGGAAATAAAGCCTGATGGAACTGGCTCTGTACCTGGGGCTTCCACCGTCACCCGTCGCTGGGGCAAGGCTCCACGGCTCCCACCAAATGAGGCTTGGCTGGGGGGAGATGAGAGCAACAGGAGGCATTGTTGTCAGGCTGACTGACACTCTGCCCCAAAGAGGATATTTGGACCCATGTGCTTCAAGGAAAGGAAGCAAGTTGCTTCCTGAGGTGTCCAGGCCTCCACACCTGGGGTCAGCAGGGAGGAGAAGGTGCCCCAGGCCTGCCAGACCATCTGTGCACCATCCCACAGCCCAGTCCTGATGTCTTTGGTCTTATAAGCACCATGTGTTACCCTCAGTCACCAAGAGTGGGGACGTGGCTGATGCTGAGGTCCCCCTACACATGCTTACCACCGTGCGTGGCTCAGGAGACCACAGCCCTGGCCATGGGTGACGTCCCCCTACACATGCTCACCACCGTGCGTGGTTCAGGAGACCGCAGCCCTGGCCATGGGTGACAACCATTGAGCGCTTGATCAGGAACTTCAGGGCTTGGCTTTTGGTTCTCACAGCTACCCTGGGAAGGAAAGGGCTGGGATGAGTTCGGGAAGGAAAGGGCTGGGGTGAGTTCGTCCCAGTGTTTCACAGAAGAAGAAACTGAGGGTCAGGACAAGAATAAGGGGCTCCAGAAGACACAGGGTAGGCAGGGCCGTGGTCCAGGCACTTTAAACCGACATGGTCCCTGTCCTGGGGGAGCTCCCAGGCCACGGCGGCCACAGGCCCAGGGGCACACATGTGCAGTGAACAGAGATGAGAAGGAAGAGCAGCTTCCCGAGCCTGGATGTGCTGGCTTCACAGGGGCCAGTCCCGATGCCAAGAAGGGCGAAAGAGAGGTTGACCGACCCTGACATAAACCCCGAGATTCCCCTGACCTGGCCCTGGGCGTCCCTGTGAGGCTGGAATCTGATGGGGCCTTTCTTCCACACCCTTGGCTGCCACAGCTGAGCTGACCATAGGCACGCCCCAGAGCGCGTGGGCCTCGGCAGAGGACACTGAGCCAGCCCACTCCATTCCAAGGGGTAGCTGGAACTCGGCAGCAGAGACAGGAGTGGCCAAGCCCTGACATTTGGGGTGGATCCCAGCATGGACAGCAGGTGGAGGACCATGTGGCTTCAAAGCCATTTCTGACCCTAGCCTAGTCAGTGGTCCCTAAAGCTGGTCAAGACAGTGAATCCAGAGAAGGAGACACAGAATAGGCCGGGTGGTCAGGGGAGGCTTCCTGGAGGAGGTGAGCCCAAAGTTGAAGGATGGAGGGGAGGGGGAGTTTCCATACCCTCTGACATGAGGCAACCATGGGTCACAGTGCTAAGTGCCCAGTGAGACTAACAAGACCACTTGAGGGATCCCAGTTCCCATGAGCCAGTTCCACATACCTCACCCGGCACAGGGCTGTCTGGGAAAAGGCCCTCAGGACAGGTGTCCCAGCACCAGCACCAGCCAGGTGATCTGGAGGGGAGCATGGGGAAGGGCCTGGACTCCTCCTGTCTCTCTGCTGGGCTCAGAAGAGAGCAGGACAGGAAGAGCCTCACCAGACCAGGGCATGCAGGTTCAGCGTGGCCGTGCAAGCTTCCCCCAGCTGACAGTGACAGCAGTGACCATCCTCATCCTGTCATCAGGAGCAATAACAATAGTCATCGAAGGCTGTGGGCAAGCGCTTGGCCTGCCTGTGAGGCCAGCATTTAGTCACTGTCAGTATGTGGAAAGGAGGCTGGGTCTGTGCTTCACATCGGGCCTCTGCAGCCCTCGCCATGCAGAGGGAAGGCTGGCTGAAGACTCAGTACCAGCTCCCTTCACGGAGCCTGCAGGAAAGACAAGAACCCAGCAGACGCTTGTGCCATTAGATAATTAGGAGAAGGGCAAGGGGGTGTGAGGGAGGCCAGGACTCCAGCGGTGCCCCAGGTAGGAGGAAACCCTGGCGGGAGTGACCATGGTGACACTGAGAAACTCACTTAGTCCGGAAGCTGCAGGGCAGGGATGGAAACCCAGCCCTGGTGTTAGAAGCCGCCTCGAAAGCTTCGTCTGGACTAGTAAACGGCAAAGCCCTCCCGCAGCTGGGGAGGGGCGGGTTTTGGAAAAGAGAGCTGAGGATGAAAGGTTGTATCAGCCAGAGGGTTCCTGAGCTGCCTCCTGGGTCTGGCTTCATTCTAGCTGGCAGCTTCCACATCTTTCTCCATTTAATGTCCCTTGAATAACGTGATGAGGAGATAAGGTAGACCCTGGGAATTTACGGTGCTATGCAAAAAATTGCTCAATTCCATTAAGATTTCAGGACCCTTGCCAAGGCTGCACGGCAGAGTGGATGGTATTTCCTGCTCAGACATCTTTGCTTGATTGCAATTTACGATGCCAAGGCCACTGCTGTACCCACCTGAAGCCTCCAAAAAATACGGCAGGGCTCCCAAAACAGCCATTATCCTCTCTGGGGAAAGTCACTGGGCATTTTCTAGAAGATTCCCTCTTCCTGATTCCTTCCTTCACCCCTCCCCACGTCTGGGGACTGGGCAACAGGAGGAC
This sequence comes from Macaca thibetana thibetana, assembly GCF_024542745.1. Classification (NCBI taxonomy): domain Eukaryota; kingdom Metazoa; phylum Chordata; class Mammalia; order Primates; family Cercopithecidae; genus Macaca; species Macaca thibetana. Next base: position 6,581,252 of record NC_065578.1, read on the forward strand.
ATCCAGTCGGCTTTCTCAGAGGTCCCCTTGCAGGCCCCCCTGCTCACCCTTCACCTTGCAGACTGCAGTGGCCAACGTCTGCTATGCGGCCAGAGCCCTCTGGGGAGGTGGCACCCTCTGCTCCCGCCGTGTGGACGGGTGGGTACTGAGTATAGGGGAGACCTCGGGGCATCAGGAGAGTTCCTCCTGGCCACCTACGTGGGAGCACCAGAGCCAAAGGTTTTGAGTCCATCTCCACCCTTATGAGCCAAGTGACTGTGGCCAACTGAATCAACTTCTTTGAACCTTATTCCCTTTTTGGTAAAATAAAATAAAATGCCTCCCTCCTGAGCTGAATGGGAGGATGAATTGAGCTAAGACACACAGAGGTCTTTTGGACTCAGCAGCCCCCTGGGAAGCGGTGGCTGTTGTCACCCCACCCTTTCCAGCAGCTTTTACTCTAGGGGATTGGGCGGGTGGGAGTAGCAGTGGTCAGGGAAGAGGGTCCCCTGAGAAGGTCCTATCCTGCCCACCTTGCAAACGGCAAAACGCTAGGCTTGTGAGATGCAACTGTGTGATTAGGAACAGAACTCATTTGTTTCGCAGCCTCAGGCGGGAATCTGGTGTCTGGTTGAGTGAGATGGAAGCTCCGCCTTCTGGCAGTTGTCTCCTGCATGCCACCCTCCCCCAACCCCTCTGCTCCACACCACCCACTGTGACTGCCACCAGGACCTCTCCTGGCCTGGCCTGCCAACGCTCCTCTGTCCCTCAGCCCTTAGGGACTGGGCTGCCCAGGCTTGACTGGGAGAGAGGAAGGATGAAGCTGCCGGAGCCGCAGTTCCTTAGAGATGGAAATTATTAATTAGTCTTATTATCCAGAACTTGTCAGTCTCTTAATCCTTCCGTCGGCAGAGGGGTTTGTGCCTCCACGGCGTGTGCTGTCAGCTTGGCTAAACAATCGCTTTTCATATACAGCCAGAACAATGGGCAATGCAGTTTGGTTACTATCTTTATTTATCAAGCCAAACAATTCCTGCCCCCCTCTAAAAACATCCTTCAAAGATGCGGAGAATGCAGAAGCTGCTTAATTTCCCTTCTAGATGGCTTATAATATGGGGCTTTTGTTTAATTATCCTTTTCATGTAATCTTCAGCTGACATTGTGTCCTTAATATTCTAATCTCCTTTGGAGCAAAAGGGAGACTATAGTTTCCAAAGCAAAAGACAAAACTTTGCCTCAAGGAATCACTTTCTCTTTTGCCTCTGAAGTGATTCAAAGGGCAAAGAGTGAAATCCAGACGTAGTGGCATAGAATGTAGTGGAAAACGTGGGCCGTGGGTGACCCGTTCTGTGTGTGGACGTCAGCAGCTTTCTGGGCCTCCAGCCGCACCCAGCTGGTGACGTTGGTCTGCGTGGGTGTGTCAGAGACTCTAGCTCAATAGGGAAGTCCCATGACATGGTGTCATCACCACTTTTAGCACCGTTAATATTTCAGTGGCTCTCGGGATGCAGGTTCTGTATTCCCACGGGAGACACACCACCCGCTTCAGACTCCTGGCAAATGGTTTTGGCTAGACAGGTGTACACAGGTTGCCCAGGTACCCGCAGGTACACACAGCTGTACACAGGCGTCACTGCTCCACAAGCCTCCCTCTCAGTTCTCCTGCCTTCCTGCTGGAGTCGGGATCGGGGAGGGCCTGAAGGAGGCTTCTAGGCATCCCTATCGCCACCCCAAAATGGGCAGGACGTCCTGGGTGATTTTCTGCTCTTTTTCCAGACATGCCAGGGTCCCCCTAGGTGATGGGGAATATCAACAGAGCTGTCCTCTCACTCCACCTGGCTGCTGGGAGAAGGCAGCCATGAGCCCAGGGTGTCTTCCCCAGGCCTCATTGGGTTGCCATGTGAGATGTGCTGGTGCCGGCGAGCCTCCTGCCCAGCCCAGCCCAGCCCAGCCCAGCCCAGCCCAGCCCAGCTCAGCCCAGCCCAGCTCAGCCCAGCTTAGCCCAGCTCAGCAGGCATCCCAAGCCTGAAGGCCCTGGAACCTAGGCCACCTCCCAGCATGCCAAGCCATCCTGCCTCGTGTCTTTCTTTGCTGTCCCTGCAATTCTGCCTCTCTACCTTGTCCCTTAACTGCTTCTGCCAGAGCAGCCCCACCAGCTGACAGCCACCGAACTCATGTAGCCACATGCTCCTGTGCGTTCAGCTTCCCTTCGGCTCAGTGTTCTGCCTCCCGCAGAAGATGTATGTGTGTGCATGTGTGTGAATGTGTGTATGAGTGTATGTCAGTGTATGAGTGCACAAGTGTGTATGCATGTGAATGTGTGTACATGTGTGTGAATGTGTATGAGTGTGAGTGCATGTGTATGTCCGTGTGTGAGTCCATATGAGTGTGTGAATGCATGTGTCCATGTGTGTGCATATGTGTGTGAGGGCATGTGTGCTTGTGTGTGCTTGAGTGCATATGTGTGTGTGTGTGTGAGTGCATGTGTCCGTGTGTGTGTGCATGTGAGTGCGTGTGTGCTTGTGTGTGAGTGTGTGTGCATGTGTTGAGTATGTGTGTGAGTACGTCCGTGTGTGTGTGCTTGTGTGTGAGTGCATGCATGTGCATGTGTGCTTGTGTGTGAGTGCCTGTGTGTGTTCCTTGTGTGTGTGTGAGTGCATGTGTATGTGCATGTGAGTGCATATGTGTGCGTGTGAGTGCATATGTGTGCACTTGTGTGTGAGTGCATGTGTGTGCGTGTGAGTGCATGTGTGTATGAGTGCATTTGTAAGTGTATGTGTGTATGAGTGCATGTATGTGTGCATGTGTGTGTTTTTGCATGTGTGTGAGTGCCTGCATGTGCATATATGAGAGAGTGTGTGTGGGTGTGTGTGTGAGAGAGAGAGAGAGATGTCCTCGCCCCTAGGTCCCGTCTCTTCCTCTCCTCCCCCTGCTCCTTCCAGCTTTCCTTCTCCTCCAGGCCCTGATGAGGCTCTTGAAGAGGTCACTAATGACCTCTGCCTTGCTATACCGGCAGGTCACTGTGCCATCCTCATGTTTCCTGGCCTCCCAGCGGCACCCCTTCAGGCAGCTATTCCCTCCTTATGAATGCTCCCTGCTGCTGAGACCTCCCCAGCTGTCTCCCTCCTGCCTGTTCTTTGCAGTCCCTCTTGCTCAGCCTCCTGATGCTGGACTATCCCTGAGCTGCTGAAGCCTTCTCTTCTCTGTCTACACTTTCTCCTGGGATCCTTTCATCCAGCCCCATGGCCCCAGTGCCAACCGTACGCTAGTGACTCCCACGTTCGTATCTGCCCCCTCCCTCACTGCTGTGCACCAGACTTTATACCCGACTCAACATCCCCTCTTAATGCAGAATCTGCATGTCCAACTTCTTATGGCTAGAGCAGGACCCATGATGGTTTCCTCCCCAAGCTGCTCTTCCTCCTGCCTTAGAGCAACAATGGCTCTCCATCCATGCAGAGGCTCAAGCCAACCCTCCATTATGCCTCTCTTTCCCTCACTGCCTCTTTCCTGCTCAAAAATATGTCCTGAACCCACCTCCTTCTCTCCCTGTCTTCTGCTTCCCAACCCTAAGCCATGGCTCCCTCCTACCCAGAGCTGGAGTCCCTCCTTCTTAGCTTGTGCTGCACTCTCCACAAAGCAGTGGGGGCACCCATTTAAATCTCAAATCAGATCACATCACCCTCATGCTTCAGGCAGTTCAAGAAGTCCCCACAGCACTTAATGTCCAAAACCTTACCGTGACCTCTGAAGACCTGTACCCTTGACCTTGGTCTTCCTCTCCCTGCTCACTCTCCAGCCGTACTGGCTTCTTTCTCTCCTCAAAGAATCGGGTCCTTTCCTGCCTCAGGGCCTTTGCACGTGCTCCTCCCTCTGCCTGGAGGCTGCCCTGGACCTTCCATGGTTGACACTAAGATTCAGGTCTCGTTTCAACTTTCAACTCCACATCAAAGCCCTCTTGACACTCCATCTAATGTTCCCTCACTCTCTGGCAAGCCCCTCTGTTCCCCGCTCCCCGGCATTTTATGATGAAATGTTTATGATATACAGAAAATTGAGAGAATTGTACACACACCCATACACCTGCCACCCAGATTCTACCGTTAACATTTGACCATATCGTTTGATCACTTATGTGTTCCACCTATCCAGCAATTTTTCAAGTATTTCAAAGTAAGCAGCTGCCACAGCACACCTCCCCCAAGTCTTTCAAGGTGCAAAGGATTAACCAAAGTTCAATATTTGCATACAGTTCTCTTTTTTGCTTTTGAAGTAGAGTTTATACATGGCGAAACAATTGAACGCATACATGTTAAGTGCACTAGTTGATGAGTTTCGATTGATGCATGTGTCAGTCATACCCCAAGCCCACATCAAGATTTGGAACATCACCATCACCCCAGAAAGCACCCACATGTCCCTTTGCAGTCAGTCCCCACTGCACTCCCAGAGGTCACCACTGTTCTGATTTCTTCACTGTAGGTTCTTTTTTTCTGTTCTAGAACTTCGTAGAACTGGAATCCTGTGGTATATGCGCTCGGGTATATAGTCGGCTTCTTTCACTCCACATCGTGTTTTGCCATCCATCATGTTGCTGCTGCCCCACTGTGTTATTTATGCCTTGTCTATCCCCCCAAGCCCAGCCCCGTCCTTCAAACTTAAGCTCCATAGGGTCGGGAGCATTATCTGTTTTGTTCACTGCTACATTTGGAGTGCCTGGAGCCATGCCTGGCACATAAGTACTTGTTTATTGGATAGATGTGAATGGCGTCCACCCATTCAGGACCAGGCTTCCTGAGGGCAGGGCCAGGTCACTGCTTCCTGGAGTTTCTCTCAGGCTCTCCCATGGCTGCCCCTAGGTCCAGCTGTGCCCCCAAGAGCGCAAGCACCAGCACTCGGTAAAGACCCCCAGATGGATGTGCTTTCCCCGCAGTGTGTCCCCGCCTGCCTCCTCCTCCTGAAGAGGGAGAAGGCATGCTCTTTAGAGATGCAGTTTAAACTGGTTGTAGCGTGGGCAGAACTGAAGCATCAGACAGTCTTTGGAATGCCCAGAAAGGGTGACCCTGGGGACCCGAGGCATGAGAATTCTCTATGAGTTTAGCTTGGAGGATTGAGAAGGAAATTCAGGGCAGAAATGTTTGTTGATCCTGAATTGCTAAAATATTTCTTAGTTTGGAGACCAAGTTCTCAGAAAAACACTGTCGGTTCCAAAGAAATGAGCTCCCATGGGGTCTCATTTTGCCCTCTCTGTGCCCTCAGTTTCTCTGCAGGCGACCCCTGTGGAAAGTCTCCAGCTCAGGTCTCTGATGCAGGGGCTCTGGCAACACCTCCTCTCAGTCAGAGTGATGAGAGCTGTAAATGTGCCCAGGCTCCACCCCATGTTGTCCCAGGGTGAGCCTGGAGCCGGTGCCAGCCAACTGGGGCCACCTGCACAGCCTGAGAGGGCTGCAGAGCTCCAGGCAGGAGGCCGAGCCAGCCCGTCTGCATTAAATATGTCTCAGCCTCTCTCAGGAAGCTGGACCACGGCAGCCCGAGGTCAACGGGGAATCCGCCAGCCCCCTGCAGGATCAGGACATATTTGAAAGCAGGAAAGAGGCGGTGAGGGAAAGAGAGGCATGAAGGAGGGCTGCATGGTTGGAGATCTGTCATTGCAGTCAGACTGGAGGAAGAGAGCTCAGGGAGGAAATCAGGAGTCCTGCTTCAGCCACGAGAAGTTTAAGATGCAAATTCTGCATTAAGAAGGGATGTTGAGTTGGATCTAACATCTGGCGCAGAGCAGCCCATGGCAGCTACAAGAAGCCACCACAGCCACAGACTGCAGCCTGGGAGCCTGGGCCGGAGGGAGACCCTCAGCTCAGGGAGCTCTTCTCCCCACCCCGAGGAAGGGCAGAGACAAGGAATGCAGCCCTCTCAGATCGCAGCCAAAGCCACTGGGAAGAAGCAAGTTCCCTTCCTCTCCCGGGGTGAACTGTAAAAGCCTCTGGGCAGGGGTACCAGCTGGGAACCAGAGCAGGGGCTGGAGGATTCCCCCTTGACCTCAGGCTACTGGGGCTCAGCGTCCTGGAGGCTGAGAGCTGGCGTCTTGCTGACCCCAGGACAGGGCAGTAGCCTGGGGCGGGGAGGGGTTTGCAGAGAGAGTCTCACCCCACGCTAGGGAGGGAAACCTCACCTTTCTGCTGACGGGAGGTCTCCTCAGGTGCACAGGGAGCTGGAGAACACAGCCCACAGGCAGTGGCAGGACTCCAGGGGCACCTCCTGGAGTGGGCTGGCCCCTGACCTGGCCCTGAGCTCCAAACACCTCCTGGGCCTGTTCCCTCCTGGGGCAGAGGACCTTTCTCTCATTTTTATTCCCACCTTGACCCTTGGCCAGGGACACTGGAGGAACCCCACCTTGGCCCTGCACTTACTACCCTCATAGGTAGTAAGTGCTGACTTCATCATGGGCTAAAATATCGTAGACCCAGCATTCACTCTGAGCCTCACCAAGCAAGAGAGATCAAACCCAGCCACTTGCACAGCATGGCCTGGGGCCCCAGGGCCATCACCAGCCCAACCCAGGGTGGACCTGGTGTGGGTAGGTGGGTGAGTACCTGGCTCAGGGGCTGCCCACCTCAGGCCCACCTTCCCTTGGGGGGCTCACCAGCCTGACCCAGGCTGACCCCCAGTCCCAGGAGACTGAGCCTCTGCCCAGGAGGCCTGGAAAGGGCTGTTCTGGTGCAGCCGCAAGGCCAGGGCCTGGGTGTTCACACTGACCCCGGTTCTAATCCCACTTCTTCAACCACGTGGAGCTGTGTCACCTCAGGCTAATTAACCCATAACCGGGGGCTCAGTTTCCTCATCCACAGAATTTTTAAAGCACTTTGCACAGGGTCAGACACAGACCAGCACTCAGATAACAACTGTGGCTGTTGTCACGACCATTGTGTTGTTACAAAACCACATGATAACCCCTGATAGAGCCACCTGTGCCAAGCTGGGCCCACAAAGCCCCTGTCCTAGGTTCTCCCCTCTCTGGCCATCAGCTGAGTCGCACACTGTGACCCACCAGGCCTCTGCTTCCAGCATTCACGGCCAAAGACCTTGGCCAAGCACCAGCCCGTGCTCACCGTGGGCCATGCCTGCCCTGGCGACTCTGGGACTGTCCCCAGAGCTGCCCGGACCTAGATCCAGCCCCTTCTGTTGCCTCCAAAAGGCTTGGATTCAAAACTCTGCAGCAAGATCTTCTCTGGCTGCCCACCCCCAGTCCCCCACCCTTTCCTGGCTGATGGCCTCCCTGTGTCCCCTGACTTCTGAGCCTGAAAGCCACGGCCCTTATGCGCGCATTACATAGCTGCAGTTGCCAGTTGTCACCCATGTGTCCATCGTGCCTCATCTCTCAGGGTGTGTCACAGCAGTCACTCCTGCTGCCACAGGGGAGAGGGGAAGGAGGCCCCATCCCCATCCCCCTCCTGACAGCCGCTCATGCTCCCCGCCACATGCCGCTCTTGGTTTTCCAGAATCAGCTGCCTTTAGGGGCAGCTGGGGAAGGTGAAAGGGTTTGGGCATGGCACCTCTTCAGCCAAAGCCATAATTCTGAACTTGAAGTAGTATGGGCAGTGCCGGGCTGAGGTCCACAGCAGAGAGAATCCAGCATGCTTGGGGTTTGGGGCTGCCGTTCCTTGCCAGAGTCACTGGCAGGATCTTCCACTGCTGGGACCCTGCCAGCCTCTGGGCCCCTGGGTGAGTCCGGGAGAGCTCCTTCCACTGAATCACAGTGGCTCTGCCCCTTCCCTACCAGGCCAGGCAGGACTTCAGAAACCATCCGGCCCAGTGCCTTGCTTTGCATGGGAAAGCTGTCACCTAGGGCGGGCCAATGACTTATACAGCGACACCCAATGACTTGGCAGAAGAGCTGGGCTTGAACCCCAACTTCCTGACTGCATGGCCGGGGCTCTTTCTGAGACTTCCCTCTCAGTAGAAATGGTGGGCAACCCACAGCATTTTTAACATTCCAGGCCAGCTTCTCAGGCCACCCCGGCATGCACGTCAGCCGCCAGCTGTTGGTGTCTGATCAGAGAGTGCACGCTCACAACATTAGCCCAAGTTGAGCTTAATTAGATAAAAGATCATTCTACTGCCAGAAACAGACCATGCTTTCCCAGCTCAAGAAGTGACATTTGCATGTAACTGCTGTTTGAGATGATGATTGCCTCTTTCAGGAAGAGACACGCAACTGCCCCTCAATTCAGTGTGACAGATTGCAGAATGGCCAGATTTTCATAGGTGTTCAGATTTTGTCCTATAAAGCAGTGCTATGCTGGTAAATGCCTAACAATCAGCTCTCCAGGAGAAAAAAAAAATGCATACCGCCACTATAGCTGACTTCAAGCTACCAACATAAGATCATCACATCCATTGCAAAATTCTCAAGAATGTACCAGGCTGCTTTCATAAGTCAGTACAGGCCAGCTCCAACAACCCACTCTTGTATTGCCTCTGCACGTCCAACCTCATAGGACCTGTTTGGGCCTCTCTACTTCCGGCCAAGACTGATAATGCCCACATCTTAAGGAATGAAAGGCAGGGTCTCCCTCTTGAGCCTCCCCTGGGGCAAGTCATCTGTCACCATGGAGATTTCCAAGGCTGACGGGGGCCTGCTTTGGGCCTCTGAGACCTGACTTCCAGGGTGGTCTCTGTCCCCTGTTGCTGCAGCTCAGCTCCCTCAGACCTAAGGCATAGCTAATCTCAGGCTCCCTGTCTCTCCCATGCGTGGGATGACCCAAGTGCACCTTTCCTCAGGGTCGTGGCAGTGCCGCTGGCGGGTTCCACTTTGATGGTCAAAAGGACACTTCGGGTGAACCTTATCTTTCCTCCCAGGAGCTCCACCTCCCCAAGCAGGATCTAAGGCAAGATCCTGCCTCTGAAAAGCCCTGTGAGCAACGCCCTGGATACAGAAGCGGGGGCTTCCCCAGTCTGCCCTCCCAGCACATCCAAGCTCTGCCTCTGACTTCTCTAGGGAAGTGGCTTAACCTCAGCCTCTCTGGGCCTCAGCTTCCTCAACTGTACAATGGAGATGAGAATAGCACCTGCCTCGAGGGCTTGTTGGGAGGGGAAAATCCCTAACAAATGTGAAGCACTTAGCGTGATACACGGCACGTAGCAGATACTCAATGAGCAGAGATGCTCTTGATAGCAGGGGCTCTTTTCTGACCCGCAGCCGGCCTCTCTCCCATCTGTGCGTCCCATGTTCCTCCCTTCCTGTAGCAAATGCATGAAGGCCCCTCAGCGGTTATCGGCTACTCTTCAAGCTCCTCAGTTAACTGTGGAGCGAAGAGTTTTGGCCACCAAGGGGGAACTGAGAAGGCAGCACTTTGGGGTAGGAAACCTTCACTTAGGGTCAAGCCCCACCCCAGCTCTGGGGCCATGCCCAGCCACACCAAAGCTTTAAGGCAAAGGGAGAAATCAGTCAGACTGACCCTGTCTTTATTTAAAATGTTGATATTTTGTTCATCATGGATTTTTGGATTAATTTTGATATTTTAAAATATTGCACTGCAATGGCATTCGTCTTCATGGCTGAGTGTTTGGGCACCTCCTGAGATTTCCACCCTAGGGCCAGCTCTGTCTGGACATCCATGGAGGACCGGCCCTAGATCTCCAGCATCCCATTCAGATGCTGGACCTGCTGCAGCCTGCAGGCGAGGCTGAGGATGCGGTGCCTTCTCGGCTCTCTTGTCCTGCATAGGGCCTGGCTCACAGCAGGTGCTGACTTCTTGACTGAAGAGTAGAGGGACAAGGACTACAAGAAACTGAGTGTCCCCAAAGGCTGCACTTTCTGGAGCATTCTTCTTCTTTTTCTTCTTTTTTGAGATGGGGTCTCACTCTGTTTCCCAGGCTGGAGTACAGTGGTGCGATCTCTGCTCACTGCAAGCTCCACCTCCCGGGTTCACGCCATTCTCCTTCCTCAGCCTCCCAAGTAGCTGGGACTACAAGTGCCCGCCACCACGCCCAGCTAATTTTTTGTATTTTTAGTAGAGACGGGGTTTCACTGTTAGCCAAGATGGTCTCGATCTCCTGACCTCATGATCTGCCCGCCTCGGCCTTCCAAAGTGCTGGGATTACAGGCATGAGCCACCGCGCCTGGCCTCCAGAGCATTCTTATCACCCCCCAGAGGAAGGGATCCCGCGCCCTTGTTTGTCCTTTACCCTGATCTCCTCTATCACCTTCGTCTCCGTCCAGGTTCTTTGCTGTTTCTGCTGAGCCCCTCAGTTGCTCACGTCACAGCTCTGCCTCAGGACGCAAGCCCTGCTGGGAGCTTCTTAGTCATTCCCTGGAGTGGTGGTCATTTGCTGCCACCTCCCACACAGCCTCTCAGGAAAAGCCCACCTGCCTTTGAAGCCGGGGCTCTCCCTTCCCTTTCTCTGAGACTCCTCCCATCTACTCTCTGCAGTCTCTCTGGAAACTCTCTAGAATATCTCTGGGTCTCTCTAGAATATCTCTGGGTCTCTCTAGAATCTCTCTGGAGTTTCTCTGGAATCTCTCTAGAATCTCTCCCTAGAGTCTCTCTAGAATCTGTCTCGGCCAGAGGCAGTGGCTCACGCCTGTAATCCCAGCACTTTGGGAGGCCGAGGTGAGCGAATCACAAGGTCAGGAGATCAAGACCATCCTGGCAAACACGGTGAAACCCCATCTCTACTAAAAATACAAAAAACTTAGCTGGGCGTGATGGCAGCACCTGTAGTCCCAGCTACTCGGGAGGCTGAGGCAGGAGAATGGCATGAACCCGGAGGGTGGAGCTTGCAGTGAGAAGAGATCGCACCACTGCACTCCAGCCTGGGCAACAGAGCGAGACTCTGTCTCAAAAAAAAAAGAGTGTCTCTCTAAAATCTCTCTGCAGCCTTTCTGGAATCTCTCTCTAGAATCTCTCTGCAATCTCTCTAGAGTCTCTCTAGGTGCTTGAGCCCCAGAGCTCTCAGGTGACCAGAACCTTTCCAGCAGCAGCGCCTGGATGGGGGAGCTGGAGCAGCTATGAGGCTGGGCCAAGTGTGGGTGCTCCTGGTAGGATGTGGAATGGAGGCCTGGAGTGGCCAGGGATGGCTCCAGACCCTGGTGTCTGGCACCCCACTGGCTCCAAAGAGTCCTCATTACCCCTAACTTCACTCCTGGAGCCCCGAGGAGCAAAGGGACCCTGGAAGGGGCTAGGATCAGGGATGACAACTCAGCCTATTTCTGCCCAGCCTTTCTGCCCATCCCATCACACACACATACAATACACACACACACACACACACACGTACACACAATACACATGCACACACACATCTGTAAACATGCATACACATACATGCATGATACATATACACATGCAATACACACATATACACATCAACACATATATGCACACATATACGTAAGCACTTGCATACATACACATATAATACACATAAACACATGCATACATACTCATAGTACACATAAATGTATACATGTACACACATACACATACCTACATGTACATATGCACATAATGCTTGTAATTTGCAATATAAATATACACATGTAATACAGATATGTACCTTAACATTACACACATGCAGATGATATACATATGCACATACATATATACACACAATACACATTGCAGACGTGTACACATGCACATTTATACACACGCATACCCATGCACATATCACACACAATACATATTCACACATACACGTATACATACAGGCACACCCACACAGGCTGCCACCCCCAGTGCCACATAGGCTCTGACATCTCTGCAAATAGGGACACAGAGCCTCTGGGTAAATCTGAGCTCTCCCCACCTCAGTCACCTTTGACAGCAGCCACCACACTCCGTAGCCTCCCATGCAAGAAAACCAGGATGGCTATTACTGGGGCCTCCTTTGCCACGGATGGGCCCCGGCCTGGGAGGGGGGCCGTGATGCCTGTCACCCCCTAGACACACTCCCATTTGTTTCTGTCCCCTGTTTCCAGATGCTGAAGAAGATTCAACAACCTAGATGGGGCCCTCTATAGGACCTTCCAGAAGAGCTCAAATCAAATCACAGCCAAGAGATCTTTCAAGGGTCTTTGCAGGGGAAGGAAAGAGCTGTCAGGGCAAGGCATGGCTGATTTGAGGCAGCTCTTCAGAGAGAGGCTGTGTTTGGAGAAGATGCGTGCCATTGGCAGGCAGGGCACTGGGGCTCCCGGCGAGCCTCTGCATCTCGTTCTCCAGGTGTCGGAGGAACTCACTCCTTAGGCATCCATGCATGTTAGGGGTCAGGCAGCATGCCAGGTGCTAGGGTTGCAGGGGTGACCCGGCCCTTAGGAAGCTCACAGTCCAGGCAGGTGGAGACTCACAAGGGACCTGGTGGTGAGTTCTTTGGAACGCAAAGCCTTGCTCAGAATTTATCCGTTTGGTAAATACACACTCGTTAAAGTGGCACACATGTGGCCTCCCCGCCCTCCTGAGACTGTAGTGGTGGAGGCTATCCTCACTCCTCTCCCGTCCAGCCCTCCACACCCACTGGCCCGAGCAGTTCCCATGCCCGGGGCCTTCGGCCAACATCCCATGACCTAGATGAGGGTGGACATGTCCCTCCTCACTCCTCCATGTCTGGCCCCTGAGCAGACGGGGTGACTGGCTACTGGCATCATCAGCTTGCTTCTGGCTGCTCGGCAGATGGGGTGACTTTCAGCAGTTACAGGAGCGCACTTGGATCCCAGTGGATATGTTCCACGCTGGGATGTTGGATCTCACAGGCCTGCTCTGCGGTGACGTCCTGAAGGTGAAGCCCTCCCCCACAGCCTCTGCCTTAGGCGATTGCTTTCTGCTGTAGGAGTGACTCAGGCGTCCTATTTAAGGTTGCAGAGTACGATGGGAACAAATAGCTCTTTCTCCCTACATCCAGAACCAGCCCGTCCTCCCGGTGAATCTGGGGCCGAGCTTCCCTTGCTATGCCTCCTCACATGGGATTGCACCGTGGACAATGCGGAGACGTGCTTTGCATAAGAGATGCCGTTAGGAATGTGCGGTCACTGCTGTGGGCATCCATCTGCCCAAAACACAACAGTGAACCCTCCGTAAAGTTGGAACTGTCGTTATCAAAAGCAGTGACGGGCCGGGTGCGATGGCTCACGCCTGTAATCCCAGCACTTTGGGAGGCAGAAGCAGGCGGATCTCCTGAGGTCAGCAGTTTGAGACCAGCCCGGCCAACATGGCAAAACTCCGTCTCTACTAAAAATACAAAAATTAGCCGGGCGTAGTGGCATGTGCCTGTAATCCTAGCTACTCGGGAGGCTGAGGCTGGAGAATCCCTTGAACCTGGGAGGCGGAGGTTGTGGTGAGCCGAGATTGCGCCACGGCACTCCAGCCTGGGTAACAAGAGCGAAACTCTGTCTCAAAAAACAAAAAAACAAAAAACCAAAAAAAAAAACGGTGACAAAGCAGCCCCTCCCTGAAGCCATGGCACCCAGGCACCGTGCATTACCTTTTGAGGTCTGTGCTAGAAGGTGCTGCTGCCACAGGGGTCCTCTGACTGGGTTGTCAGGCCGAGATCCTCTCCCTGACACAGAAAGTGGGAGGTGCTTCCCTCTCTCAGGCAGGATGCTCTTTCCTGGGAAGACCTTGGGCCTCCACACTGAGGACATAACCCCAAAGCAGTTTAGGACTTCTGGCTTCAGTAGCAAAGGTATTTCTTTCTGTGCCGGTGACTCTGCACTCCAGCTCCAATCCACTGACTCAGCTTTTGTTCTGTGAATGTCATTTTCTTTGAACTTGTGTGAGTGTTGTTGTTCGCAAATAACCGAATGAAACTCCTTCTGTTCCCTTCCAAAACAAAAAGGAGGCTCTAGCACGGTCTACCTCCGCATCTGAACTCCTCCAAGCTTTTCTGATGGTGTTTGGTCTGCACAGCACCCTGAGAGACCACCCCGGCCTCCATGTACCTCCTGCCATCACCTGAGCCGCATTCACCAAGGCAGAGCCGGGACTCCGCCCACCCTCTTTCCAGTTCATAAGGTTTCTCAAGGAGCCTCTCGATGCTTGTTCACTTAAGGGCGGGCACGGGTGAGCTCTCACCCCCGCCTGGTGATTTCACAAGCACAAATGATAGAGGGGAAGGCTATTTCTCTCACTTTCTGGAAAAGGCCAAAACTAACCCTGAATTCCCCCACCCAGGTTGAGAGTAGACACAGAGGGAAGATGGTTCCGGAACGTTATGCGTGTACTGCCGATTGTCCAGTTGCTTAAAACAGGGCTTGGGGTTCATTGTTTTGGTCATTAGTTAACGAATCTGGGCGGGGAAAAAAGCAGAGTGCTAAATAATTACAAGCACTTCAGTGATTTTTTTTCTACTGACTAAGGTTAAAATGAATAGTGTTGATCCGTTGCCCAGGCAGTAGGCTTGTTAAAGGAAATGGTATTTAAAATGATTTTTGAGCCAAGGCAATTTGGCTGCTCCAAGGCATCCTTTATCTTTTGCTTTCAAGAGGATAATAATGTTTAAAAACGAAGTCACTCATACCATTTCCTGTCGCGAAGCCAGCTCAGTGATGGGCAGAGCTTCCTCTGGGTTTGTTTACTTGCTCCATGATGGAAAATGCAAACTTAATGGGCTCCCTTCTGCGGAGGCTTTGGTGTTCCGACAAAACAAAGACCCATGCTGCTGTTGAATCCGTGTCCGTGGTTCCGGCCGGCTCACCCCGGAAGTCTTGATGGCCACATTGTGGATGTTGGAATGTCGCCTGCTTGGTTAGAGCTTCTAAACAGGAGGCTCAAGGCCACTCCCTGGCTCTAGGGTGGAGTTGAGGAAACATGTCTAGGGTGGGACACGCTCCCACTAGGCTCAGGGCACCCTCCCTGCCGAGAGCATGATGGTCACCCCAGCTGGGAAGCTGCTAAGCAAGTTCTCCTGGGTAGGGCATCTTTCCCATCATCCTCTGCAAGGAAGGCCGGGGCGATAAACTCAGCTTACAGAGTGAAGTCGGCAGAAAGCATAACTTCTCAGTGAACAGGATAAAAGGAAGGCACTACAGGGGCCCAGGGCCTGCTCTGCCCTGCTTGGGGCTGGCAGACACACACACACACACACAAACCTACATATACACACATGCACACACACACAAACCTACATATACACACATGCGCGCACACACACACACACAGAAACCTACATATACACACACATGCGCACACACAAGCATACCAACACACACGCACACACAAACCTACACACACACAAACATACTTGCACGCACACACACACAAATGCGCACAAACACAAACCTATAAACACGTATGCACACACACATACACACACATACACACACATGTGCACACACAAACCTACAAATGCACATGTGCACACACACACACACACGCACACAAACACAAACCTACAAACACGCATGCACATACACACACACCTGCACACACATACAAACACATGCACACATGCAAACAAACCTACAAACACACACACACACAAACATATAAACATGCACGCACACTCACAAACAAACACACACGATGCGCACATACAAACCTACAAACACACATGTGCACACATACAAACACAAACCTACAAACACACACGCACACAAACATACAAACAGACGCACACGCACACACAAACACACACGACGCGCACACACAAACACAAACCTACAAACACGCACGCACACACACAAACATACAAACACACACATGCGCACACACAAACCTACAAACACATACGCACACGCACGCACACACACAAACGTGGAAACACGCGGATATACACAAACACAAACCTACAAACACGCACGTGCACACATACACAAACATACAAATGCGCACACACACAAACACAAACATACACACACGCGCGGTCACACATAGGAAAGTGCCAAGCACAGTACCAGGCACACGACGACAGATCCACACACTTTAGATCCTTCTCCGACCTTTTATTCCTCAAAAGCACAGCATCCATCCCCCAGGGAACTAGGGGGTTCGGCGGAAATGTTTGTCCTTGAGGGGACATTGGCCGCTCTGTAAACTCGGGGCGCCTTCTCTAGGATTCCCTCAAAGGGTTTCCTGGACACGCATCCTACAGAAGTCGGCGAAATGCAGGTCTATGAAATGAGGCTGTTGGGGGATTCCGTAGTCTTGTGGGGGTGTGCTCTGTGTTCAGCTTGGGGGTCACGTGGCACCTGTCGGGGGCGGGATGCTGCTGAGGCCTCTGCAGTGCTGGGCAGCCCCATGAGGCCATGTGGCTTCACTCCCCGTCTCTGCCTCCCAGGCTTATCAGGCCACCTGCTGGCCTCTGCAGCCCATCTCGGGAGAGCCAGCGGGGTAATTTAGGATGGCTGCCACTCCCCCATGCATTTTAAACACACTTCCAAACTGGGTTCATTTTGCCTTTGATGAGGAGGTGGCCTTCTGGGTCTTTCTTTCAAGAGATGCAGATTTAATGGACTGTGATTCTTCTCCAGATCTGCTATTCAAAAAATAAAGTAACTCAGAATTTCTATTTGTTCAGAGAGGAGAAAAAAAATCTGCTTGCTATTCAGGCCCTAGATTTTCCTGAGAGATTAGTGTACTTGCCTGCCAAGATGTTAGCTAAAGGAAAACACATTTGCTATAGATCAGAAATATTTATCCTTTTCTGGGCAGGAGATCCGGAGAAGAACCTCATCAGAATGTACAGCACCTGGAAATATGAATGAATTCAATCTCCTGAGCTGCAGGCATCTGCCAGGAGGGCTGAGGCATGGAGGGGCTCTGGCCATCTCCAGGGAGTTGAAACTATGAACGGGGAGCCAAGAGTAGCTGCTGGGGTCTGGGGGATGCAGAGGTCAAAGGGCCAAGAGGGGCCGGGTGTGGCGGCTTACACCTGTAATCCCAGCACCATGGGAGGCCGAGACAGGCAGATCACTTGAGGTCAGGAGCTCAAGACCAGTCTGGTCAACGTGGTAAAAGCCCATCTCTACTAAAAATACAAAAATTAGCCAGGTGTGGTGGTACACACCTGTAATCCCAGCTACTCAGGAGGCTGAGACATGAGAATCACTTGAACTCCAGAGGTGGAGGTTGCAGTGAGCAGAGATGGCGCCACTGCACTCCAGGGTAGGTGACAGACTGAGACCCTGTCTCAAAAAAAATAATAAAAAATAAAAGGCCAAGAGGCCTAGTCCAGATAGAAGCCAGGGGAGGAACGAGAAGGAAACAGGCAGCCTTGATCAGCAAGCTGACCATGTCCTGGGGAAGAGGACGCTGACCCTTCCCTGCTCTCTATGCCCTCAGAGTGGGGCTGGGATCCCGAGACTGTGGGTGACTCAGGCCAAGCCCTCTCCTGCTTCTTATCCTGAGAAAAGGATCCTAGGTCTCTGTTGGGCTCCATGCAGTTGCCCCTAAATGACTGTCCCCGTCGTTTAAATCCTTCTCTCAAACTCAGACTCTTGTTTGGTTGCTACAGAGAAATAAGAGATGCAAACTTATAAATAATTAAGAAACCTAATAACTATCTCCACCCATACGGCAAGCCTGCATCCTCGTGAGAGGTAGAAGATCTGGAGAGTTTCGGGGGGTAAACTACAAACCATTATTTAGCAGTTTTTCCCACTGGGCTTTGTCATGCCTCGGTCTTCAACGATCATGATGGTTAGAGTTCATTTGACTCCCGCAGCTGCGTTCTGGGGGCTTTGTGGGGAGGATCAAGTCTGGGATGTGGGTGAGGGTAGGGAGAGGAAGCGATGAATTGCTTGTGACGTCAGAGCCCGATCTAAGATCATTCGTCTTTGGGGCCCCATGTTCCATCCCCCGAAGTGATTTGCCTTGACCACCAGCTGGTGTCCACCCGGCTTGGGCATGGCAGGGTCCCACACCTCCTGGCACAGCCAGGCAGAGCCGAGTCAGGTCGTCAGGACTCTTGACACTTGGCCTGTGATTCCTGGACTGGCAAAGCCTGTTAGCATCCCAGGACTGGAAGAAGCACCCTATACATTTTGCCTCCTTCCAGGCAAAGAAGGATCCACCGTGGAGTCTCCACAGGCCCCGGCCAGGTGTGGAATAAAGATTCCTACCCCCAGATTTAAGTGTCTGTCAGGGAGATTTCTGCTAATTAGGACTTTGTTAACCAAGAGACTGTGCCCGTTAAACCAGAGTTCCCTAGATCTTGCTGGAACAGAATTCCTCTCAGGGCTCCTCCAGGCTAAACCCGCCCAGGAAAGCCTGCGAGTCCCGGAGGTAACAGGCACTGCCTGTTCCCAGGGTCCTGTCTTGGTCTTGCCCAGAGCGCCTCCTGGGCATCGTTTCATTTCAGGTCGATGAAAGCTCCTTGCTTGGCCCTCTGAACTGGGGAACCATTTCCTCTCTCTATCCTGGCCCAGGGCCAGCTCTCTGGGCTGCCCCAAGGAGCCGGAGGGGAGTGGCCTGTGCAGACCCAGCCGCCAGGACCCAGAGGGCCGGCTCAGAGATGTGTGGCCATCCTCTCCCCGGGCTGCCTTTGCCTGAGGTCAGCCTCACACAGGCAGCCTGAATAGTCCGGGGGCTCCTTTGTACTTGAAAAATAGTCTATGTGCGGGAGGAGGTGCTGGAGAGGGAAAGAGGTATGTGGCCGTTGTGGGCTCTCTGTAAGACGGGGCTATGTGGGGCACGCGAGCTCGTGACTTTCTGGGTATGGGCGTGGCCTGCAGACAAGGATTTGAACAAGTTTAAGCATGTGGGTGAGGACATGAAGCCCCAAAGAGCATGAGAATGTGGGGAGGGGCAAGTCCCATGTGCACTGCCTGCGTCCCCCAACCTGTCACAGTCTGCGTGTGCACATGCGTGCCCACGTCCTCCTGTAGCAGGCAGGGCAGACATGGGCTCTGCTGGCTACAATGTCTGCCCCATACCCGGGCGGCTGGTGCCCATGTCCTCGTGTAGCAGACAGGGTAGACATGGGCTCTGCTGGCCGCAATGTCTGCCCCGTACCCAGGTGACTGTGCTGCTGGCTGCAGTGTCTGCCCCGTACCCAGGTGACTGTGCTGCTGGCTGCAGTGTCTGCCCCGTACCCAGGTGACTGGTGCCCACCTCCTCGTGCAGCAGACAGGGTAGACATGGGCTCTGCTGGCTGCAGTGTCTGCCCCATACCCGGGTGGTTGTGACGCCTCAGACACAGCAGCGTTTCCCTGGGATTAATCCCCAGCGTCTCCATTGGGCTTTGCTTTTCTGGTGTTGGCTATAATTAAAAAGTGGGTACTTCAGAAAATAAAGGCAGGGAAAGAGGACAACATCCCCGACCCCTGTCCCGTGGTCCTTGGAGAGGAAGGTGCTTGGAAGGTCGTGTTGTTCATCCCTCTGCCTCCCAGTAGGCAGGGGTCCAGCCTCTCCTAAGAGCACCCTGGCCCCAGGCACAGCCAGAAAAGGAGGCCTCCCGGGCCCCAACGCCACCTCCCAGGGCTGCTGGTCACTGCACGGTCAGGAAGCTCAACCTCAGGCTGGACACAGCCCAAGAGCCTCCATCCTGAGCAGCCACCGAGACACTGTCCCTTCCTAGGCCATGCAAAAGTGGCACAGCCTGGAAGAGAGTCACGGAAGCCAAACCACGGTCCACCCCGGGGGACCTAGGGCCAAGACAAATAGCCGAGGCCACCAAGGCCACGGCGTTTTCAGTTTCACTGAACATTAAACTCATCACCCAAGATAGGCAGAAAGAAAAGTGGCTGCCGCTTCTCCCGAGGCAACTCGCCGAATGGCTCCTGTCGGACGGAGGAAGCTGCCAGCTCACACCTCCCCTGGAGATGGAACCCCTTTGACGTCCCAATCCCACCCATCAGACACAATGGCTGGTCACAGACACTGCGCTGTCCCTGAGGAGGCCTGGAGCTGGAAGCCAGCCACCTCCCCCATGTCAACAGCTCATGCAGGGGGCCAAGCCCAGGCCCCATCCCGTCCTCCAAACCTCTTGGGTGTCTGGGCAGGCAGAAAGCATATACCCTGGCTGAAATCCACCCTGGCTCTGCTCCTCACTCTGGGCGACCTTGGACAAGGCCCTGCCCATCTAGAGAACAGGAACGATATCCCCAGCCCCGCATGCTGGCAATCTCTGTTGGTTCACGGTGCCACATCCACAAATCAGCCTTTGTTGCTTCACCCACACGTTCCTGGTGCGATTCTAGAATGGAAATCTCACGTCACATTGCGTGGTGCCTTCCATTTGTGCTTCTTGTGCTCTCATGAATGTTACCACTTTTGTTTTTCACCACACCTTCTCTTAAGGGACTTCCCTGTCTGGACAGACAGCCACACAAACTCAGGGCCCAGAAGAGAATATGACAGAGCCCGGCCATGACGGCAGGAGAGAGCAGACGGACTGGAGTGCGCCTTAGTAAGGGGGGTAGCGCTAGACACCTGGGAGGCCATTTTCATTCCGGAGACTTCTGCTAATTTGGATTCTACTTGCCAGAGTCAAAACACTGAGGCAGAGACAGATGCAAGCAGCCCACCCACAACCCAGGCAGGAGAGACGAAGGGGCTGCTCGGGAGACCAGCCTTGTCTGCTGGGCCCCACTCGAGGCCCTCAGTGCTCCATGTGGGAGTCTCTCCTTGGCATGTTGGGATGAGTCCAGTCCTTCCTGGAGAGTCCCTATGGAAAGAGAGGGTGAGAGTGGGGAAGGGGTGTGGGGAGCATCCTGGGGGGGGCAGGAAACGTCCCCTGCTCGCCAGTGTGAGCAACAGGATACTGGAGATTTGTGAGAGAGAGTGTGTGTGTGTGTGTGCGTGCGTGCGTGTGTGTGAGTGTGTATGACAGTGAGTGTGGATGTGTTTGTGAGAGTGAGAGTGTGTGTGTGCGTGTGTGTGAGTGTGTATAAGAGTGAGTGTGGATGCGTGAGAGTGTGTGTGTGCATGTGTATATGAGTGTGAGTGTGTGTATGAGAGTGAGTGTGGATGTGTGTGTGAGACTGTGTGTATGAGTGTGGATGTGTGTGAGTGTGTATATGCATAGGAGTGTCGTGTTGCACATGTGCATGTTAATCTACCTGTATACGCATATGTGCATACATGTGTGTACATGAGTGTGAACATGTGTGTGCAGTGTGTATGAGTGTGCATGCATGTGAATGTGGATGTATGACTACACTGTGTGCGTATGTATGTGTGCATATGTATATGAGGGAGTGTGCATGTGTGTGCATGAGTGTGTAGAGAGGATTGTGTGAGCCTGGTGTGCATGTGTATGTGTATGAGTGTGTGTGTGCATGAGTGCGTGTGCGGAGAGGATGAGTCTGTGGAGAGGACTGTGTGAGCCTGGTGTGTGTGCATATGTATATGAGTGTGTGTGTGCATATGTGTTCATGACTGTGTAGAGAGGATTGTGTGAGCCTGGTCTGTGTGCGTATGTGTATGAGTGTGTGTGTGCATGTGTGTACATGAGTATGTAGAGAGGATTGTGTGAGCCTGGTCTGCGTGCATATGTGTATGAGTGTGTACATGTGTGTACATGAGTGAGTACGTAGAGAGGATTGTGTGAGCCTGGTGTGCATGTGTATGTGTATGAGTGTGTGTGTGCATGTGTGTACATGAGTGAGTATGTAGAGTGGATTGTGTGAGCCTGGTGTGTGTGCATATGTATATGAGTGTGTGTGTGCATATGTGTTCATGACTGTGTAGAGCGGAGTGTGTGAGCCTGGTCTGCGTGCGTATGTGTATGAGTGTGTGTGCATGTGTGTACATGAGTGAGTATGTAGAGAGGATTGTGTGAGCCTGGTCTGCGTGCGTATGTGTATGAGTGTGTGTGTACATGTGTGTACATGAGTGAGTACGTAGAGAGGATTGTGTGAGCCTGGTGTGCATGTGTATGTGTATGAGTGTGTGTGTGCATGTGTGTACATGAGTGAGTATGTAGAGTGGATTGTGTGAGCCTGGTGTGTGTGTGCATATGTATATGAGTGTGTGTGTGAGCATATGTGTTGTGTGTGCATGACTGTGTAGAGCGGAGTGTGTGAGCCTGGTCTGCGTGCGTTTGTGTATGAGTGTGTGTGTGCACATGTGTGTACATGAGTGAGTATGTAGAGAGGATTGTGTGAGCCTGGTCTGCGTGCGTCTGTGTATGAGTGTGTGTGTGCATGTGTGTACATGAGTATGTAGAGAGGATTGTGTGAGCCTGGTCTGCGTGCGTATGTGTATGAGTGTGTGTGTACATGTGTGTACATGAGTATGTAGAGAGGATTGTGTGAGCCTGGTCTGCGTGCGTATGTGTATGAGTGTGTGTGTGCATGTGTGTACATGAGTATGTAGAGAGGATTGTGTGAGCCTGGTCTGCGTGCGTATGTGTATGAGTGTGTGTGTGCATGTGTGTACATGAGTGAGTATGTAGAGAGGATTGTGTGAGCCTGGTCTGCGTGCGTATGTGTATGAGTGTGTGTGTGCACATGTGTGTACATGAGTGAGTATGTAGAGAGGATTGTGTGAGCCTGGTCTGCGTGCGTCTGTGTATGAGTGTGTGTGTGCATGTGTGTACATGAGTGAGTAGAGAGGATTGTGTGAGCCTGGTCTGCGTGCGTATGTGTATGAGTGTGTGTGTACATGTGTGTACATGAGTATGTAGAGAGGATTGTGTGAGCCTGGTCTGCGTGCGTATGTGTATGAGTGTGTGTGCATGTGTGTACATGAGTATGTAGAGAGGATTGTATGAGCCTGGTCTGCGTGCGTATGTGTATGAGTGTGTGTGCATGTGTGTACATGAGTATGTAGAGAGGATTGTGTGAGCCTGATCTGTGTGCGTATGTGTATGAGTGTGTGTGCATGTGTGTACATGAGTGAGTATGTAGAGAGGATTGTGTGAGCCTGGTCTGCGTGCGTATGAGTGTGTGTGTGCATGTGTGTACATGAGTGAGTATGTAGAGAGGATTGTGTGAGCCTGATCTGTGTGCGTATGTGTATGAGTGTGTGTGTGCATGTGTGTACATGAGTATGTAGAGAGGATTGTGTGAGCCTGGTCTGCGTGCGTCTGTGTATGAGTGTGTGTGCATGTGTGTACATGAGTGAGTATGTAGAGAGGATTGTGTGAGCCTGGTCTGTGTGCGTCTGTGTATGAGTGTGTGTGTGCATGTGTGTACATGAGTATGTAGAGAGGATTGTGTGAGCCTGGTCTGCGTGCGTATGTGTATGAGTGTGTGTGTGCATGTGTGTACATGAGTGAGTATGTAGAGAGGATTGTATGAGCCTGGTGTTTGGCATCTAGTTCTCTCTGCAGGTCTGGAGACCTTCTTGTGCAAAGCTCAGGCTCCTGCGCCCACTCTGTGCATGCTGGCCCTGAGGACACGGCCCTGCTCCCCTGGGTGGGCACGTGGGGCCCTGCCCGCTTCTGCAGCAGCAGCAGCCTCCTCTCAAGGGCCCTCTGTTCCTCAGGCCATGTTCCTGCCTGTGGTTGCCCAGCTTCAATTACCACAGCTCACAGAGGCGTGGGCTGGCTCCGTCCATATGGAAGGAGGGCCGGCGTTTGTTTCTCTTCCTTTAGAGTCTGCTGGTGGCTTCAGAGAGAAGGGAGCAGAACCTGTTTCCTTTGCTGCCTTAAAGCAGCAAGTCTGGGTGACATCAAGCAGTTCCAGGGCAGAGCTTGTGGCCGCTGTCAGGCCCAGGAAACAGCAGGGCTTCATGCTTAACTGGTCACACCCAACTGGCAAGAGGGTCCCGGGCAGAGACTCTGGGAACCGTACACCAGGCCGAGAGCCATCCTTGGGGGATTGAGGTTGTGTCTGCAGGACCAGAGCTACCTCACACAGACCTTTCAGCAAAGCAAGCACAGATCCTTGGAAGTGGTTCCCACCCACCTGTGCCACGCGCCACCCCTTGTCCTTGACACCACTGCTGGTGAGGCAGCCAAGAGAGAGGATGCAGAGTAAGCAGGTTCTAGGACATTCTCCTGAGACCCTCCAGGGAGGATCTCCCTGGAAGGCTGCCTCAGTCCCTGCCCTTCCAGTCAGCAGAGCAAGGCATCAGGCTGAGGAAAGTCCAACAGAAGGGCGGGAGGCAGATTGCTGAGATGAATGGGAAATGCAGGCCACAGGTCCTGGCAGGCAAGAGGAAGGGAGGCCTGAGAACCGCCTTTGTTCCCGGGATCTCCAGACCAGATGTGCCCTGACAGCGGCCACTTCAGGTTTCTGTGCCCCAGCGCCTGCTGGAGGGAGAGCGCTCACCAACAACATCTCGTTAGGGATGGATGGCCTTGGGCTGGGTGGGGGGGGGTTTTGGTGGGAAGAAGAGATCAGGATGGTTTGTGCAGTCAACCCTGGAGACCCTGGAGGCTGGGAGGCAGGCTTACCACATTTAGCAAAAAAAAATTGTAGACGCCTGGTTACTGTTGAAATTCAGGTAAGCAACAGTTTCTTAAAATTGTAGTCTAGGTATGTCCCACACAGTATTTGGCATATACTTCCACTATTGATTTATTGTTTATCTGAAATTCATACGTCATCGGCACCCCCACTGCGGGCTCTTCTGTTGAGGGTTTTTCTTTTTGTGCCACCTCCTGCTTTCACACCCATTTTATCCACTCCTACTAAAGCAGTAGAGTCTGAGGGTTCTAGGATGGATCGACACCCACTGGGATCCAAATTCCTCAGCTGCCAGCAGCTCAGTGGGGGCTCACATGTGCTGTGGGTTCTCCCTGAGCCCCTGAGGCTTCCAGCTGAGGGCTTGGGGACCCCTGGTGTTTGTAGCAAGCCTGCATCTCTGAGACTGCAGAGGGGCTGGGGAGGAAGCTAGGGGGTCCTCTGTCTCGGCTGCAATCTCAAGTCCCCGGGAGGAGGAAGCAGCAAGGCGCGTGCTGGTTTTCTGCTCGGGGTTAGCACATGTGGTGCAGCGGTGAGCAGACTGCAGGTTGCTAAGATGGGTCCAAGGTCAACGGAAGCCCCGGAAGGCAGCTGCTTAGGGCTCACAGGGTGGTCTCCACCCCACTCTCCCCTCTGGAGGTCCTGTTCACACCCCTCCGGACCCTGGCCGAGGGCAAGCCTAAACCCCGTCTTCATGCAAAGAAGTGGCCTTGGAAGAAGTGTGTCCTTTACTCTAGGAAGGCACATTTGCAGTCGGGGCTGTGTGTGGAATTTTTATTCCTCTAATACAGCCTAGGCAGGATTTAGTACACAAGTTCTCCAGAGGAAATGCATTCAATAAAAATTTGATGGGCTCCGGCAGCTCAGCTGAATCTCCTTACGAATTCCAAGTGTTTGTTTGGTCCCTGGCTTGGGCAGGAGCTCAGCCACAGTCTGCAGATGGCCTCTTTAGTGAGGGAGCGCTTGGAGGAAGGACTCCCCCCACATCTGGAAAGTGGCCTGCAGCCCCCAACTTTCCCAAGAAGGAGCAGGATTGCTTCACCAGGTCGGGGAGTGGGGCTTTTGACCCCAAGGAGGAGCGAAGCCCCAGGGCTCTGGAATTCAGGGAATCGGGCCCTCATAAATGAGATGAGGACACTGAGCACTGGAGGGGGATTCGACGCTGATGGAGATGTGAAGTCAGCGCAGGAATAGAAATGGCCTCGCCGCGCTTAGTGGGGGGTGTGTAATACGTTTCCAGAGATCACCCCTGACACTTCATTCCCGCAGCACACAAGTTCGAGCTCCCCTACGAGGGCCGCAGCGAGGCAGGCAGCCCTGCCCTGTGGCCCCTTCCCCGAACCCCATGGCTCACGCTGGGCACAGATGGGCTTGGAGGGAAACACACACTAGAAGCTTCCCATGGGCAAGGGCCACGTCCATTCGGCTCTGTACTCTCCCCTCTTAGCCGGAGCCTGGCACACAGAGTGGTGTCAGTCAGCGTCAGGACGATGGGGTGGCCGTGTCATGGGCTCTGTGGGATGGGGGAGCCTGCTGGCTGCCCCTCTGGCTTGTGAGGTGAACCCAGGCACAACCCCTAGAAGCTCTGGCTTTTACCAACAGCGCCAGACAATCAGAAAAGTGCCCCGGGCTCTGCTGCCCTTGGAGAGAGACAGAGCTGGGGGCCGAGAGCAAGGCCGTGTGGCATGGAGGGCCCTCCTGCCTGGGACTTTGCTTACACATGGAGAAGTGGGATTATTAAGCCAGAGGGTGTGCTTACGAAGGGGCTTTCGGGTCACAATGCAGGGAACTTCCTTGCAGTGAGCAGCCTTGGGTCCTGGGGAAATACAGCCAGCCCAGGTCGAGGCCCATGGAGTTGACCTGGGTCTCTCTCTGGCCTGGCCCTGGCTGGCCACCTTCGCCGAAGGGGAGGGAATGGTCGCTGCCCTCCCCCACCATTTCCAGGGTCAGGCTCCAGATCTGGGCCTAATCTGCCTTCACAGGGCATTTGGAAAGCGCTTACGCAGGCCTGACGGTGGCCAGGCTGCTTCATAGGATGCCTGGTGGTGAGCAAAACACCAAGTTTAGGGCACCTGAAGGCTCTCTCAGGGAGGTTTCCCATTTCCATTTCTGTCAGGTTCAGCTCAGCTCGCTTCTTTGATGTGCAGCCCTCAGGAGGTGGGGGAAGCCTCCCGTTTGCGTGTACCCTGCCCACCCACAGTGATGCCCACTCAGTGCTGCACCCGCTACACCTGCTGTCGGAGCTCCCTGCGAGTGTGACGCATCTGCCCTGCTCTGAGCCACCTTCGCTGCCCTGCACTTGTGTCCCAGGGAACAGAAGCGTGGAGGCTGGAGCCAGAGGAAGGGCTGGGGGAGGGGAGTCAGGAGCGGGGGCCCCAGAACGGGAGAACCAGGGGAACAGTCTGACCCCAAGGGCAGCCAGAGGGGCCTCCTGGGCAGGAGAGGGTGGCACCCCCCGCCGAGACTGGCCATGCCTGCCATTCTGAGGACCCCTATGGACAGCAGTGGGTTCTTAGGATGCCATGACCAGGGTACTCTGTGCCCTCACTGTGGGGAACAGGTGTGGACTGACTTTGGGCCCTGGCCAAGGGTCTGCAGCCAGCCTCCCGGGTCCTGCCAGGCTCAGCTGCCCAGGAGGTCTCCGGTGACAACCAGGTCATGCAGCCATGCTCACCTTCCTCTACTGTCTCTCACAGTCTCATGGCCCAGTGGAACCACCAGGTGTGGCTCCTGGTACTCAGGTGTGGGGAATGTGTCCAGCTGTCCTGCCCCCTTGCTGCCTGGGCTTGGCCTGGGCACAGGGCTCTGCTTCCCTTTGGCATCCGGGAACCCTGCTAGACAGACCCCTTGTCCGTCGGGGAGGCCTTCTCAGACTTGGGCAGGAAGTGTGGGCCTCGCAGGCCACCTGCTTCCAGGGCCCGCAGAGCTGCCTGGTCTCTCTGCCAACTGACTCCAAGATCAAGCCTCTGGGGCTGCCAGTTTGGTGTGAGGTTGACCCCACCCACCTGCTCCACCTACAGGAGGGAAGAGGCTGGTGATGTACCAAAGATGCCTACAGCCGTGTACTGGACGGGGGAGGTGAGGTCCAGAACATTCTAGAGCAGTGGTCCTCCATGTTTTTCCTACCCTAGCAGTAAAGATGTCGAGGCCCACTGGGAATAGCAGCTCTGGACCCTTAGGGCAGCAGACCAGCCTCTCCTAGAGGGCATGGACATCTCACAAGTGCCTCTTACAGCGGCACAGCTGGCCTTTTTCAGAATGCTATGCCCACCACTGGGCAGAATCACTGGGCAGGAGGAGTTCAGTGTAGCACATAGCCTCCTTCACGGGTGGATGTGGCACAAGCACACAGATGCCTCATGGGCACATGCATGATAATATTGACCTGGAGGCCAAGTGCACACATGTTCGTTGCACAGCTAGCTGGCCAGTGGCAGGAAAGGAGGCCCTGAGTGGCCTCCAGGACCTTTGTCATTGGGCCACAGTGGGACTGGCTGCAGCTGCCCGCACCACATCCCCGGCAGCCAGGTCGGGGCTCCTTCTGGCTTCTGAGGGCTGCTGCAAGCACTGCGGTCACTGAGTTTAGGGCCTACCTGAGGGGTGTACTGGGATGTGGACATCTAGTGCAAAAGCAAAACAGTCCTGGGCAGCCCAGGACAAGCAGAGCATGCCACCCTCCCCCAGCTCCAGCCCAGCCTCCCCACGGCCCCACAGCTGCCCCACAGCTGCCTGCCATGCCACCCTCCCCCAGCTCCAGCCCAGCCTCTCCACGGCCCCACAGCTGCCTGCTGGAGACAGCGGGAGGAGGAGCCTGTGCTTGCCCAGATGGGGCCGGGAGGGGACCTGGACTGTGCAGATGAGGCCACCCACCCAGGGCTGCAGCTTCAGGGGCCAGGCAGTGCCCCAGGGGTGGGGTGTGCCTCCCATGGTCAGGTGGGGGAGACAGCCCACCCAGAGGCCACAAGAAGCAGCACATTTGGGTCTGGCAGAAGTGTTGACAGACAACCTTGGAATGTCCTCGGGTGGCACAGGAGGACCCCACAGTCCGCTGAGCAGGACCCACTGTACCTGGTCTTCTCAGTCTGGGACGGCCTTGGGTGTCCGGCCCCAGTGCTCATGGTCACCTGGGGTACAGGAGTAAGGGCTGCTGAGGTCTCAGCAGGCACAGCTGGCCTGTGGGCATTTCACCTGCACGACCTCGCCCGCCCCTCCCAGTCCGGGAGGCCTCCTCACCCAGGTTCTCAGGCAGGCAGGTTTGGTGGGGGGCGGGCTGCAGCAGTGTGGAAAGCAGAGGCCAGTGGAAGGGGAGGCAGAGCTCTTCACATCAGTGACGACAGAATAGTCCAGACCAGAGGGAAGCCGAGAGTCGAGAATTGCAGACAGGGAAGCCGGCCAGAGGCCGCCTGGGGAACAGGCCACCCCCACCTCTATAGCCTTGCTGTGGCACTGGGCTTCAGCGTCAGGATTTGGGGCAGGGACTGGGAATGAAAGGAACATGCCAGAAACCAAGAAAATCTTCCAGGTGTGGCAAAGGAGAGCAGGGGTGGGACCGAGTCCCAGGTGTCCCAGGGCCCTGAGGCCGGTTCCCAGAGGAGGGAAGTGAGCCTGGCCCCGTCCTGCCCTGGAGCCCCAGCCTCACTCCTATGGGGAAGGTTGGAGGTTTGGGCTTCCTCAAGTCACCACCTGCACACTCAGTCACACACACTCTCATGCTCACCCTCAAAATTCACTCACTCAAAATTCACTCCAACATCTCATACTCACCCTTAGAATGTACAAACACTCACATGCTCACTCAGAATTCACACACACAGTCACACACTCACACTCACATACGCTCACACTCAAAAGTCACACTCTCAAAATTCACACTTTCATACTAACACTCAAAATTCACTCTAACGTCTCATGCTTACACTCGAAATCACACATGCTCACACACAAAATTCACACTATCATGCTCACACAAAATCTCACATGCTCACACTCAAAAGTCACGCTAACATGCTCACACAGAACTCCACACGTGCTTACACTGAAAAATCACACACAGAATTCACACTTGCTCTCCCACTAACTCAAAATTCACACTGTCTTATGCTTACACTCAAAATTCACTCACACTCGTACTCACAGTCAAAATTCACACACACTCAAAATTTGCACTTGCTCTGATACTAACACTCAAAATTCACATGAATATCTCATGCTCACACTCAAAACTCACACTCACATTCTCACACTCAAAATTCACACTTGCTCTCATATTCACACCCAAAATTCACACCCACACTTACATACTCATCCTCTAACCCTCTCACATTCACACACTCACACTCCCACACACAACACACACGCTCACACTCACATAACACCCTCACAGTGGCACACTTGCCAATACACACTTGCTCACACAGAACTGCTCACACCCCTCACATATTTGCACACTCGCACACACCCTGCCTTTTCCACACGGCTGCACACACCCCTTCCAGCTCCAACTCTCCCTGCCTCCTGGCTGCTCTGATGTGGGGAGCCGTCTCTGCACAGGTGCCTGCAGGCTATAGGCTGGGGAGGGGCACACGCCTGGCAGGGGGGGTCTATCGGAGCCATTTGCTCCCCCAAGCAGCACTTGGCCTCACTTCTTTTTTCTCTCTTCTTTGGCACCTGGAAAACCCCAAACATTCCCAGGAGGGCAAACAGGCCCTTTATTACCTCGTGGGCTCAGAACACAGCATCGCAGTAATTGAAAGTGGCTTGACTCAAATTGCATTTTCCGAGGAGCCCTGCAAGATGGAAGTGCAGGAAGGAGGGAGGGGGTGGAGGGAAACTGCAAGCACCAGCCCCTGAGCAGGCGAGAGGTAGGACCCAGGCCCCAGGGGCCTCTCCAGGCTGCTGGCAACTTTGGGGCACATGGGCCACGTCCAGATAAGAGCAGACCTGGACCCCACCCTGCAAAGGGAGCCCAAGCTCTGAGCGGGGAGCCTCTGCCACCTGCGCCAGCCTCCTAACAAGCCTCCACCCCGCCTCAGGGTCTTCCCAGCTGGGCACTCGGTGGCCTCTCTGCCTGGCACACTGCAGCTCTCCAGCCTGTGTATGTTGACTGAATTCTGGTCCATGCCCCAGGGCTTTGCCACGTGGCTCCCGCTCTGTGATGCCCACTTGTTCTTTCACCAGGTCATGATGATACCAGCAGGGTTCATGGGGCACTTGGCTGTGCAAACAGAGAGCTAAGCCCTCGCTTATTGTCTCATCAAATCGGTTCAGTACCCTGAGAAGGTAGGAAGTGGTGCTGTTGTCGCTTTACAGATGGGGAACCTGGAGCCCAGAGGGGTGGATCTGGGCTTTGTCTGGGGCCCTGACTCTGAGCTTGGGCTTGAAGCAGGGCAGTGCCAGGCCCAGCCCTCCACTGGACCCTCCACAGACCCCTGTCACAGCCGTGGGGAGCACCAGTGGTGGGCAGAGGGCCTGACTCTACATCCCACCCCCATCAGAAGAGGCACTTCAGAGGCCCCTGGAAGCTGGGATGTGGGGCTGGTGTGGCTTGAAAAAGCCTCCTCAAAAATCCTGCTACTTTGATTTGTTGCTAGTCCTGACAATTATTTTGAAATTCCTTACAGCGCTAACGAAGACTAGCAAAGCGGGGGGCGGACTACCGTGGGTGGGAAATGCTGCTTCCGTGCACCTGCGTGTTGACAGGTGGGACCTCCCTGCTCACCCTGAGTTCTCTGAGTCACCTCTGTGCCCCCAGTACCCAGCACTGTGCCTGGCTCAGGGCAAAGCCTCCGAATACTTGTTGAATCAGTGAATGACACAGGGAGGGAGGGAGGGAAGAGAGACGGGAGGAGGAAAGTGGGGGAAGAGATGAAGAATGGAAGGTGGTTAGGAAGGTTGGAAGGGTGGAGGGAGAGAAGAGAGGGAGGGACAGTCCTAGAACAGGGGAGGGAGCAGGAGGACAAGGCCTCCCAGCTCTGGCCCTGGAGGAGAGGGGCGTCCACACCCACTTTGTCCGTCTACCAAAATTAACACATTGTAGCTCCCTGCAAACCTTCTCCCCCTCTTGATTTCTGCAACACATTCAGCTAATGAGGAAGAAGGTGAAGGCCCCTCCCATACAGGGCTGGAAAATGTGCAAAAAATGCCCATGGCCTGGGACCAGGCGCTAAAGGCTATGGGCAGGACAAGCCTGGGCCTCCCTTGCCGGGTCTGTCCTGGGCTCCCTGGCTGCTGCGGGTCCCCCCCAGCAAGATACTGGCCCCTCTGGGATGGCTGAGCAGAGAGCTGGAGGCGGCAAATGGAACCACCATCTAGTGGGAACCTCGTGTCTCTAGAGAATAAGCAGGTTGCTCCCGTCACCACTTTTTTCAGTTTAAAGGAGAGTGTGTTGGAACCTTCTTACAAATGCATCTGTTACATCAAACCAAAGCCTGGGCGCCTTTTCTCTCTTTCACTGTATCCCATCCTCACGCTAAAAATACAGCTGGAAGATAAACAGAGCAGCGCTGGCCAGCTGACAGAGCCAACGCCTCCCCCAGAGCCAGGCGACACTTGGGGGTGGGGGGAGCCAGGATTCAGGACAGAGAGCAAACACTGTGACACAGGTTTGATTTCTAAACTGTCAGACCCAGCAGGCTTTATAGTCCACGGACACTTGTACCATTTTTCCCCTCCTGGTTTACTCTATTTCTGGATTATTGTCTGTAAGTTTCAGAATGGCCCAGGATCTCTGAGTGGTTTATAAATTAGGGCTGTATTCTGGGAGCACCCAGTAGTGCTGCTGTATTTTAGGTGGTGTCAGAGTTTCCATTATAAACCCCATTTCTCAGAGGTTTATAACTTGGCCATAAAAATGCACTGAGGCCCAAGGCTGGGACCGTACCGTGCACAGCTGCTGTGTCCCTTCCATGTCTCCAGGCGGGGACATCCAGTCAGCCTACAACAGAGAGCAAGAGGCTGGGAGACCTGGGCTTTGCCTCCTGGTGTGAGGGGATGTGGACATGGGGCCTCCTCTTGCCAGCTAGGCGAGCTATGTGGTCCAAAGTCTGCTCATAAATGATTTTCCATGAGTTCTCAAGGCCAGGAAGCTTTTCAGCAGCCCAGCGACCAAGGGGGAAAAGCTGCCGTGACTCTCCTGAGCCACAACCTCTGTCACTCCTGAGTCATCCTGCAAAATAAACAAACCATCCTCTAAGGCCATCCAGGCCCCCTTTGTACAAGCTCATGACCCAGCAACCCAACAGCTACATTTCAGACTGATTTTCACATCAGGAGAAGATTCCACGCTTGGTACGACAGCACTTGAAATAGCACCCCCCATTTTCATTAAAGGGCGGGCTACCAAGGGTCACCTGTTTGGGATATTGAAAGAGTAAAGGCCAACAGTTCTTAGGTCTAAGGAGTTTTGTAAAAAATATGCAAATGCCTGGCCCCCACCCCTGGGAATTCTGGGTGCCCCGCTCTGTGGTAGAGCCCAGAATGAATGTTTTTTTTCAGCGATCCCCAGGCTGGCATTGGAGGGTCCATCCCACCTCTGACACCTGCTGGCGTTGATGCACCTTCCTTCACCCCTGGGGGCTCACCTGTCCCTTGGGAAGGAAGGTAGTGCCACCTTCCCACTTGTTAGGATCAGGGGCAGTACCCTCCCGATAGTGACACATGGGTCACAGCTGTAGCTCGTACCATGACTGCGATGCGCAGAGCCCAGTCTGCCACGGGAGCTGGGGAAGGAAGAGGATTTCACGCAGAGGTTCCAGAGTCCATCAGTGATCCATCAGAAATGAGGTCAAGAATCTTTCAAGTGATTACATTCTTGGGGCAAGAATGTGTGGTTTATACAAGCAGCCTTTACCTCCAGCCTTTCCAGAAACTCACATAAAATGAGTTTCCCCCATTGTGTTTACCCTACCGGGGACAGCGGGACCTTTGTCCTCCTGCTGCAGGATGGCTCTCTACATTCCAGGCATCCCAGTTCATAAACAAACACTGTAGTTCCTGCTTTTATTTGAGGGCATTGCTTGGGGTCCCGGTGGTGTGGGAGTCACTGTACCTTTGCCAGCATGACCTTGCCCCATCTGCCTGTCCAAGTCCTATACCCTCCATCGCCCCACTCTAAAGCCACCTTTTCCAGGAGGCTCCTGGGAGCTTCGAGCCTCCCCTCTTGAAACTCTCCCTGTGTGTTACTCCTTCAGCACTCTCCCAATTGCCCGAGGCATTTATTCCACAGCCAGAAACTCAGCACCTGCTACTGGGTGTCAGCTGAGCCTCCGGGAAGGCAGGAACTGTGCCTACGAGCATTTCCAACCCCCTTCCCAGTTAGCGGGGCACCTTGCATAGTAGGTTTATCAACTTTCAGTTAAGCCAGGATAATGCAGGGTAGCACCAGGGGACACTTCAGACTTCGAATCAGAAAGCCCTGAGTTCACGTCCTGGAGGGGCACCCTAGTAGCTCTGTGACCTTGAGTGACCACTTTCTTTCCTGTGATGTGGGGATCGTCACCCATATATTAAATGTTATGAGAAAAAGAAATAATGAATGTAAATCACTTGGCATCTTTGTGGCATTTAAACATGTGTGGGATGATAATTATCATTATCACCATGGACACAAGTTCCTGTTCTGGGAGAATAGCCCAAAGGCACAGGATCCTGGGGGGCCCAGGTGTTCCTGAGATATGTCTGTGGCTCTCTCTCCATCACATGGAACATCTGGGAACTTTTCCAGCTGCTGCTAGGCATTCCCCACATCCCGGGCTCGAGCAGAAGGGAAGGAAGACATCTGGAGTCCTGGAGTTCTGACCAGCATATTCTGACCCCACCAGAGGCGGTTTCTCACCAGATTCTTGCTGCCAGACCTCAG
Organism: Macaca thibetana thibetana; assembly: GCF_024542745.1. Taxonomy (NCBI): domain Eukaryota; kingdom Metazoa; phylum Chordata; class Mammalia; order Primates; family Cercopithecidae; genus Macaca; species Macaca thibetana. Next base: position 6,615,373 of record NC_065578.1, read on the forward strand.
AAGGCTGGTGAGGTTTCCCGGACCTCCCCTTTCCCCAGAACCTGGCCGGGTGCTTTCCGTGGCTGGGGCTTCTGGGGACTTGGGACCTGGGCAGAGACTGTGGAGCTGTTGGCTTTCCTGGTCTCCAAGCTCCACTTTGTAGAGGAAACACCTAATACAGCATCCCCTGGGAGACAAGAACACAGGCCAGAGGAAATCGCGGTCTGCAGGGAGCTCTCTTTGTTTTCCCCATTTCTTCTGAGGTTCGTAGAATTTCTAATCCAGATTCGGGAATCACAGGCTTATCTGGATAGATGGGTTCCCTGGCTCTGTGCTCAGCTGCCACTCAGGGACTGGGAGCCACTCAGCTGCCTGGAAGGAGCTGAGGCCTTTCCTTGGGAGAGCACAAGCTGTCAGCCCATGAAAGTGCTTTCATTCATTCATTCTTCCATTCATTTATTCAGAAATGTTTACTGAGCACCTGCTCTGTGCCAATCACTGTTCTGGGTGTCTGGAATATGCCAAAGATAAAGCAGAGAACCTTGCATAAGGGGCAGGGAGATGGCCCCGAACGATGGGCAGAATCGTCAGTTAAGTAACATGTGGAAGGTATCAGTGCTGTGGGAAAGAAACAATAGAGCCAGACCAGGCCTGTAAGGGGGAGATTGGGGTGGTCCTGGAGGGAGAACAAGATGCAATTTCCAATGGTGGGGCAGGGATAGCAAATTTCAGGTTTACAGCAACACTGCTATGTAACAAACAGCCTGGGAATCTCGGTGGCTAACAGCCTATTTGACTGTAGGCAGCTGCAGTGGCTGTGCTCAGGCCGAGTGGTGGCTTCAAGTCTGTTCCAGGGGTCTCACCCTGGACCTGGACTGGGGCTTGGTTTTCTGAGAGCAGAAGGTGAGAGGGCCATTGGCCGTGCAAGCTGCTGCTCAGACACAGGGGAGTCATATCCACTCCCATCACGCTGGCCAGAGCAAGTGACACAGCAAAGCCCAGCATCTGTGGCATAGAGGGTGGAGAAGGAAGCAGTACTAGCTGCTGAACAGAAGCACGTCCTCCCAAAGCCAGCAGGGCAAGCCCCTGAGAAGGTGTCTCCTGTGAGCCATGGCTTGGAGGCTGGGAGGGAGGGAGCCAGGAGAAGGCTAGGACAGGGCATCCAGGGGAAGGGGACAGTCAGAGAGGGCAGAGGCCTCTTTGTGGAAGTGAGCAGAGGCCGCAAAATGGCAGGAGAGAAGGTATTAGAAAGTGCCAGAAGGGAAGATGGCAGGGGTCCCTTGAGCTACTGGAAAGGCTTGGCTTCCCACTGAGCGAGGAGGGAGCCTGGTGGGTTTGAGTGACAGGTGCTGACTTCCCATCCCAACTCCACCCCATGCCCCCTTCACTGCAGGGACACCATAGGGGAAAAGGGGAGACCAGGGAGGTGCTTGTGATGACCCAGGTGGGAGGTGATGGGGACCTCCAGGGTAGAGCTGTGGAGTGGTGAGAAGCAGCCGATTCTGGCAGATTCAGAAGTGAAGCCGCCGGCTTGCCAGCTGCTAGGATGTGGGAGAGAAAGAGAAGCTTCCCGGCTGACTCGGGATCTTGCCATCGTAGTGGCAGCTGGGTGGGGTCAGGAGAGCCACCTTGGAATTTCAGCTTGGAGAGGCCTGTGGACATCAGTGTGAGTTTCCCGGGGTTGCCATGCAAAGCAGCGTAGACTGGGCAGTTTAAACAACAGAATCTACCGCCTCTCAGCTCTGAAGGCGAGAGTCCAAGATCAAGGGGTCGGTTCCTTCCAAGGCTGGGAGGGAGAGAGTGTCCCAGCCCTCTCCCCTGGCTTCCAGTGTTCACTGTAATTCCTTGGCTGTAGAAGGACCACTCTGACCCCTGCCTTCATGTTCACATGACCTTCTTCCTGTGTCCATGGCTTTTTCTTACCAAAACACTGGTTACAGGCTGGGCGTGGTGGCTCACACCTGTAATCCCAGCACTTTGGGAGGCCGAGGTGGGAGGATCGTCTGAGGTCAGGAGATAGAGACCAGCCTGACCAACATGGAGAAACCCCATCTCTACTAAAAGTAGCCAGGCGTGGTGGCACCTGCCTGTAATCCCAGCTACTCAGGAGGCCGAGGCAGGAGAATCACTTGAACCCGGGAGGTGGAGGTTGCAGTGAGCCAAGATCGTGCCATTGCACTCCAGCCTGGGTGACAAGAGTGAAACTCCATCTCAAAAAAACAAACAAAAGAAAAACACAAACAAAAAAAACACCAGTTACACTGGATCAGGGCCCACCCTACTCCAATGACCTTATCTCAACTAATTGTATCAGCAATGAGCCTTTTTCAAGTAAGGTCATATTCTGGGGTACTGGTGGCTTCAACAAATGAATTTGGGGGATGTAATTCAACCTATGACAACATCTAAGGAAGGACTTCTCCCCAGAGAGGGAAGAGTCCCTCACATCTGGCTCAGATCTCCACGCCTCGGAGCCCCTTCCAGCTCCCTAGGACGAGGGGGAGAGAGGAGGATTCTCCTTAGACCTCCAGCCCTTCCTAGCCAGACCCCACCCCAAGAGGAAAGAAGCAAACAGCAGTTGCCCAAACGCAGGGCAGACAGGCAGTGCCTGGGCCAGTCTCTCTGCTCAGGAGCCAGGTGCTCCAGAAGGGAAGGGCATGAGTGGGGAAGGCCACTGACTCGTCCTGCATTGAGTTTACATTCCTTGAGCACCTGTGATGTGGCGTGGCACCACGGAGCACTTGGAGATGTGTCAGAGGGAGCACCAGGGGCTGGGAAGGGGCTGGAGATGGCCTCCTGGAAAGACTTTGAAGGACAGATGAGATTTGTCCTAAGGAGAAAAGAGAGATTCTTTTGCATAGAAACAACTCATTTGGGAAATGCAAGCAAGGAGAGCCCTGTGCCCAGACTGCAGGGTAAGGCCCCAAGGGCAGAGAGCTGTGGCAGGGTGCTTCTGGCCAACCAGCCAAGGGCCAAGGGGCATGAGCAGCCTGGTGCAGACATCCACCTGGAACTGTGGGGCCTGGAGTGCCTGAGGATGTTCCATTCGAGGCCCAAGAGGCCAACCCCCCGCCACCCCATTATTCGATGCAGAGCACCTGCTTGGAATGCAGACTGAGATTCAAAACAGTCCCAGAGGAAGAACCTAGAGAGCAAATGTCTGTTCCTCCTACTCCCCGTTGAGAGCCAGGTGGTCCTCCTAGCCTCCCTCCACCTGGGGTCATCAGGCTGGTCCTCCCGGCCTCCCTCCACCTGGGGTCATCCCAGGTGCCCCCTTGCTCATGTCACTCAGCAGCAGAGCTTATGTGGCCCTGGCAGCTTCCTGCTCTTGTGACCTTGGGAGGGTTCCTGAGACATCAGGAAGAAAGAGGCCTTAAGGAGCATTGCCTAAGTCATGGACTATGGCACCAAAACGCCTGATTCCTGTCTGGGTTCTGCCTCTGTATGTGACTTCAGGTGAGTCATTCAACCTCTCGGTGCCCAATTTTCTCATGGGCTTAGGTATGTAAGTACTTAGCTCACAGCCCAACGCCCACCACACAGCCCAGTCAGGGGTGGTCGTACAGCCGGGGATGGGCACAGCTGAGTTTCAACCTGGGCCAGGGCTCTTGATGGGATTTGGGGCTACCTCTTAGCCAGGGCGACTTCTCCCTGCATCCCATTCTACCCGCCGGCAGCTCATCTCGGAGTGAGAGGCACCAGTGAGCAAATGCAGAGTCCAGGCTCCACCAGGCCCCCAAGTTCCCTTCCTTCATCCCCTGCTAAGCTGACCCCTCGTGAGACCCAGACAGACCTGGTTTCACTTTTTCCTAGGATCTGCTCATCTGCTAAGACTCCACGGCTCTTTTCCTTCCTTGAGTGATTTCACAGACCCATGGTGCAACACACAGACTCATGGTGCAACACACAGACCCATGGTGCAACAGGTCAGGGGGACGCGGGTCCCAAACAGGCCCGGTTTGTCTGATTTCAGCCTCTGAGTGGGAACAGCCAATGCAAAGGGATTGTGGAACCTGGTGGCTCTTACCCCCGGGGCTCAGGGGCTGATGTCCCCTGAGTCTTTGCATCTGCCCTCGCCCTGCGTCACATCCTCCCAAGCTAGAGAAGGTGGGCTCTGCATCAGCCTTTCCGGACGGGCCCCCGCCAGGGCAGGAGAACCTGTCCGACTCCCACCTCCATCAGCAAGCCTCCCGGCCGGCTGGGAAACGTGCACTGACTTTGTAAGTCTCCACCACTTAACACAGAGTCGCGGGCTCTACCAGAGAGGGGTTTTGTTTGGAACTTAAAACACTTGCTCAAATTAATGACCAAAATGTCAGATGTGTCCACAGCTAATTATTCATTAGATGCTTAATTAGTGTGGGATGATCATGACATTTTAATGTTATTAATTTTTATACTGTAATAGGAATTAAATTGTTCTGCTGTCCCGAAGCCTCCTGTTGGAGTCACACTGTGGAATTGGAGGCTGGGAGGAGGCAGGGGCCATGGGGGGCAGCTGAGGCAGCCAGGGAACTTGCCGGCCAGAGCCAGTGCACACACACCCCTCTGCTGGCTGGGAGAAGCCTCTTCAGAGCTGGGCGCTTTGGATGGCTGGGCTGACAGTGGGAACAGCTAAGAAAGAGGCCCAGCGTAGACCAGATGGCTCCTTGAGGTTCATTCCTGCTTAGACCTTTCAGGATTTCATGTTCTTCATTCCCCCACCCCAAGACAGGAGGAATACTAGGGAACTGTCCTGCAAAACCCACACAGAAAAGAGGAAGGGACTGAGGCAGTCCCACCCACGAGGGACCACAGAGGGCAAGCAGAATGTCACAGACCTGTTCCCCACTCCCCACAGGCCAGAGGAAGGATCTCACTAGGAAGAAACGTTGCATATTTTTAGACACATGAAAGGAAGCCCTGTCTGCCAGCAAAGGGAGTCACGTGGGAGACCCTTAGAGGGCTCTTGTTTGTAAAATGGGCGTAGCTCTATTGTTATTTATCATTATGAAAATAATCCATGCCCATGTTCAAAAATCTAATCATTAAAAAAGGTAGAACGGTAATAAAAATCGTGTGAAATCCCACTATCCAAAGATAGTAACTCTTCAGATTTTAGTGTCTGAGCTTCTGAGCTCTTTCTAGGTAGATATGAGCCACTTCTATCTTGTAGTCTACTTTTTCGCTGGCATGAGCATCTTTTCAAGCTGATAGACATAGATCTGCATAATCCTTTCTCGTGGCCACGTTACATTCTCCAAATACTCCATCACTTATCTAGCCAGTCTGTGAGCGTGGCATGTTTGGATTATTCCTGATTACTCATCGTTAATAACCAGGATCCTTCTAAGTATCCTTTTCATGTCGGTCTGGTTATACCCTTGGGATAAATCCCTAGAGATGGGATTGTTGTTTCACAGGGGAATGTCACAGGTTCTCCACTTCTATCTGCAACCTGGGCCAAGGGCTTTAATTTCCCTAAAGCTGTTTCCCGACCTGTGAAATGGGTAAACGAATCCTGTTCTGAGTAATGATGAGGATTGCAGGACCCGGCACAGAGCCTGGCATTTAGTAGGTTCTACTAAATATTAGCTCCTTTTCTGAGTAGTTGCTGCTAACTCTCCATTCACAAAGCGCTTTGGTCTATATCATCTCTTTCATGTTATGATTCTAAAGGAAGGAAGAAGTAAAACAGATATGAAGTCTCAAGAAGGGGTTGGGGAAATTCCTGGGTGGGTGACTGCAGTTGAGCAGGGGCTGATAGCTGGGGTTTATCCTCAAATCTTCGAGGTCAGAGACTCTTAGAGCAACCCACACATCCTCTGTCTACCATGTCTGGGCATCCCCCATCAGGGAGAGAATATGGTATCCATTCAGTCCTGGCAGTGTGCTTTCGGAGTACATCCCCGGGGGATGTCCAGGCAGAGGTCTGAGCCAAGGTCCCTTAAAGAGAAGTGCTGCCGTGGGGGACGGTGATCCCCCAGGAGGCCTGGAGGACCCCTCCTGCACCTGGCTCTGAGAGCCCAGAGTTAAGCCCCTTGCTTAACCTGGGCAATTGACTGAGCCATCAGAAACTCTTGATTTTCCAGCCTAGATAAGAGGGCCAAGGGCTCAGAAAAACTTCTCCCACTGGGGGACGAGAGGACATTTGAGTAGCTAAGTGGTGTCTGCCAGAGCTGGATGTGAGAAGTGGATGCGACCGTGATCCCAGAGTCAGGTTATATTTAGCAAGCACATGTCAAGGATATAGGTCGTATCAGCAACTCTCAGGCTGCTTGAAGACTGTCTGTCTTACACAATTTGAAAAACTACCTGGTAAAACGAAGCTGGCAGTTGGATTCCCAGACTTCTAGAAGCCCCTCCTGGAGGTGTGGTGGGATCTCTCCAGAGGTCAAGCCTCCCTATGGTTTCCATCCCTAATATAGCTCTTCTGCTCCCTCCACCGGCCTCTCCATCCTGACCCTGACCCCCATCCACATCAACTTCACCAGGACCCCAGCGACAGCCCCAAGGTCAGTGTCTCCACCCTGTGATCAGGTGCAAGAATAGAAGGGTCCATTTAGGTGAAGGCTGATTGCAGAGCCCCTGAAGTCCCCCACGGGGCAGGTGCCTGTGGGAGAAGCACCATCCCTCCATGAAGACAGCCGATGGACAGAGCATGTGGTCGGGCAGCCTGGGGGTCCAGGAGCCTGGGCCGCCCACCCTGCCCTCAGGAGAAATGGACCTGTGCCCACCCAGTGCTGGTTCCATGAGAAGGGCCGGGCTGGCCTGGTGCGGGGAGAACGGCGTGTCTTACATCTCCACTTAGCTGACTCCTCCTGGAAGGGAAGGCGCCCTCACTCACTGCCTCCCTCTCTCCAGAAGCCAATGTCAGAACAAAAAGGAGAAGTCACACATCCATCCCCTGGGCAGAGGGAGCCTGGTGCATGCTCATCTCCCTTCTGAGGTCAAACTTGGCCGTACCCTCATTGAGTGCTCCCGAAAAAATGGCCTGTGATGGCTGCAGATGGCCTGGATCCCCAGGGGAGGAGGTCCCCGGCCCTGTGCCAGGAGCAGAGCCCTCCTGGAGAGAGGAAGGCAGTTCTCAAGGAAATCTCCTGGCCTTCCTCCCTGCCCCATCCGTCACCAGACAGCCCACTCCAGATGAAATGGGAAAAGGAAGAAAAAATGTTAACGTGCAATTAAAGTTGAGATCATAAACAGGTGCTCTAATTAGAAGTCTTTTCAAATCATCAAAAGCTCATTTACAAGGTGAGATGCCAGAGGTGCCCTGATGCCGGCTGGCACGGAGATCTCTGCCACTGAGGAGGAGTTTGGGGACAGCCCTCACCTGTCTCCTTGGGGCTTCGGCAGGTGGCCAGGGGCCGGGAGAGGTGGGGGCATGGAGGAAATCTTAGCCAGACCTGGAGAAGGGCAGCTCCTGCTCATGGCGGCTCCACAGGTGGCTCCCCGGCATGGCCACGGCTCAGGATGTCTTGGCAGAAGGAGCTCTGCACGCCTGGAGCCTGGTGTGGAGGGGGAAGCCCAGGATCCCTGTGGAGGCGTCCAGGGAGCCTTGGAGCTGGAGGCAGGGCTTCTGCCAGGCTTTGTGGTTCTTCCTCCAGTGTTCCTCAGCCAGGGACCTTCCCTGGCCCCATCTCACTTAACTTCTCCTCCCTGAGCCACCTCTGCCACTCTCATTGCCCGGGCCAATGATGCCAAATCCTGAAATTCAGCCTAGAGCCAACCCTGAGCTTCAGGCCGTGTACACAGCTGTGTACAGACATGCCCCCCTCCCTCAGTAGAGGTGATGCTGGGCTAATCCTTTGTCCCCCTGCTCCTCCTCAGGGGCTCCTTCTCTCCCTGACAGGTGCCACCGTCTATCTGGTCACCCCTACATCCAGATGACTCAAAGCTGGTCAGTTCTACTCCTACATGTTCCCCAGTGGTCCCTCCCTGCCCCTCTATCTGCACAGCCACCACCCTCCTGGGGCTTCCTCACCTCTCTCTTTGACTGTTGCCTTCATCTCCCTGCTTGTCTCGGGGACATCAGTTGTCCTGTGCTGGCACACAGTCCACAGCACCATCAGAATGGGAGCTTTGCCGGGCGCAGTGGCTCACGCCTGTAATCCCAGCACTTTGGGAGGCCGAGGCGGGCGGATCACAAGGTCAGGAGATGGAGACCACGGTGAAACCCCGTCTCTACTAAAAATACAAAAAATTAGCTGGGCGCGGTGGCGGCGCCTGTAGTCCCAGCTACTCGGGAGGCTGAGCCAGGAGAATGGCGGGAACCCGGGAGGCGGAGCTTGCAGTGAGCCGAGATCGCGCCACTGCGTTCCAGCCTGGGCGACAGAGCGAGACTCCATCTCAAAAAAAAAAAAAAAAAAAAAAAAACGGGAGCTTCTGAAACACCTCACTTCATGCCATTCCCCCACCCAAAAGTCTTCAGCAAAAAAACAACAACTCCCCTAGCGGAGCTCCCTGTGTGGACTCCCTACCAACCCACCAGCCCCCCAACTCATCTCCAGGGCTTTGCACTTGAAGAACCCACCCTGTGGCATCCAGCACCTGGCTGTCTGTCAGGCCTCAGCTGCCCTGCCTAGATTGCTGACCTTCTCCTCCTCCTCCTCCTCCTCATCCTCCTCATCCGTCCCTCCCTCCCCCCGGCTCCTCCTCCTCCCCCATTATCCTCCTCCCCCTCCTCCTCCTCCTCTTCCTTCCCCCTCCTCCCACCTCCTCCCTGCCCCCTCCTTCTCCTCCTGTGCCCCCGAAAAAATGGCCTGTGATGGCTGCAGGCCTGCCAGCCCCAGTACCTTGGGATGGCCTGGGTCCCCAGGGGAGGATTTCCTCCCCACCCCTTCCTTCTCCTCCTCCTCCTCCTCCTCCTGCCTAAAAACCAAATGAGAGTCTGCTCTGGTGAGGCTCTGGAGCCCACCTCTCTCAGCCTCCTGTGGGGTCTATGGACCACCATACCAGAAGCACTCAAGAGCTTATTAAACATGCAGTGTCCTGGGGCCTACCATGGTCCTACGGGATCAGAACTTCCCTAGGTGGAACCTGGGAATCAGCCTTTTGAATATCTCCCCACACTGACATTCTGGAACCTACCGCATCCTCTGCTGTTATTGGATGATAATTGACTGTAAAGTTCTTTAGAGCCAGGATGATGTCTTGTCGTCTCTGTACCCCAGAGTTTAATGCAGGGGTATATTTGGTTGTCTTTAACCTTCGTGGAGGATTACCTGTCATGCGGTGTTAAACTCTTGTGTGTGTATTCAATCATGTAATTTTCAAAAGCGCCCTAGGAGGTAGGCGCTACTGTTATCTCTGTTTTACAGATCAGGAGACTGAGGCACTGTGAGGTTAAGTGACTTGCCTAACCGCTAGTCAGTGGTGGAGCTGGGATTTGAAGTCAAGCAGATTCTGAGCTCAGAACCTCTGCTCCGATAGATCTCCCACGTAGTAGATGCTGAGTGAATGAGTGAATGAGTGAACGAATGAATGAATTGAATGGCCACTTGCTTGGAGGAAGGAATACATTTGTGTTTAGGGAGCATACTCAGCTCCAGCTTCGGGGCATGGACTCTGCACCAAAGGTCCAAAGACAATAATCCCCTCAGCTCCTGCCAGGATGGCTGTGTTATACAGGACCACAGGAAGCAGGCCCCACGCTGGCGAAGGACTCCTCAGTCCCTACCACCCTCCTTCTGCATGCCTCTCATTCCACCCAAGGACAGTGACATGCTAGCCCCACCCCTTGACTACACAACAGTCCACTCAAGGAAAGTTCCAGCAAAGTCATGCCCCACATTCAAAGAGTGTCCAGTGGGGGGTATGGGGTGGGTGCCCATCAGTGCACTTTGAGCAGATGTAGGCCGACAGTGGCCTCTGCTCCTGGGGACTCTCCTCTGCAAAGTTCTGCTACAGTGGTGCCTGGAGCTGACTAGGAAATCTCATTCCTGGCCAAATGGAATAACTTGGGGCTGAGAGTTATTTGATGTGTGGCCCCTCTCCAAAGTGCTGAGTACAAGCTTCTTGGCAGGGAGGTGGGGCCAGCAGGGTATAGCCTTGGGTTCCAGTCTCATGAGCCCATCCATCACGAGTGCCACGGGCAGACATGGATCCCCACAGGAGGGGTCTCGCTGAATGGGAGCGTCTCTCCCGCAGAGAGGGAAGAGCACATGGGCACCCCGATCTGCCCGCCTTGCTCGGGTGGCTGCCTCAGAGGGGAGCAGGAGCCCCTTCTGGGCACCCAGCCGGGGAGCACTGGCTGCAGAGTTGGGCGGTGGGGAACCTTCTCTCAGCAGTCGCAGCTGCCCCAGGCTTCTACGCCAAGGACCTAAAGAGCCGCGCGACCTCCTGCATCTTGCTGTGGAATGTGTGAGGAGGATGTTGGTACTGGCTTCTTCCAGTCCAAGAAAGGCCCTGGCACCTCATTCCCCAGGTAGCCATAGAACCTTCCAGACCAGCCTTCCTCAGCATGGCCAGACACTGCAAAATCCCCTCCGGACAGACAGACACACACAAACACACACATGCACACACACGCCCCACCTTCCTCATAATAGTATTTAACTAGCCAGCACTTGTATTAGTGGTTCCCAAATATTTGTCTTCAATCCTGTATTGCTTGTGATGAAGCTCTTATCAGTCCATGGGGAAATAAGGAAAATAAACAAAATGTAGTGGGCTTTTCCTAAGCTAAATGTTCATTTTCAAAGGACTGTCCTCTATTCTGAGATGGTGACTTTCCCCCTTTTATTACACTTTACAATGTCCTCTCTTTTATGGAAGCATGGTGATGGTAGATGGGGTGATTGTTTCTTAATGACTTATTTGGCAAAATTAAAAGATGGCACCCCATCAGCGCCCCCATTTTTAATTGAAATTTTTAGTGAGATAATTGTAGGCTCATATGCAGTTGTAAGAAATAACACAGAGATCCCAAGTACTCCTTACCCAGCTTTCCCCAGTGGTAACATTTTGCAAAATGTCGGCATAAATATCACAGCCAGAATGTTGACACAACCCACCAGTCTCATTCTGTTGTTTTCCCCATTTTTACTTGCATTTGTGTGTGTGTGTGTGTGTTTAGTTCTCTACAATTTATTATACATGTAGGTTTGTGTATCCACCACTGTTGCATGTCCACAGTTCCTTCCTTTCTTTCTTTCCTTCTTTCCTTCTGCAACTCTACTGCCTCAGCCTCCTGAGTAGCTAGGATTATAGGCACCCGCCACCATGCCCAGCTAATTTTTGAATTTTTAGTAGAGACGGAGTTTCATCATGTTGGCCAGGCTGGTCTTGAACTCCTGACCTCGTGATCCACCTACCTCTGGCTCTCAAAGTGCTGGGATTACAGGCGTGAGCTGCTGCGCTCGGTCCACAGTTCCTTCCTTTTTATTTCTGAGCAGTTATTCCATGGTATGGATGAACCACTATTGTTTGAACTATTCACTCATTGAAGGACATCCGGATGTTTCCATTTTTTGACAATGACAGATGAAGCTGCTGTGAACATCACGTGCGCATTGTTTTGTGAACTTCTGGGATAAATGCCCAAGAGTGCAACTGCTGGGTCCTGTGGTAGCTGCAAATTTAGTTTTTGGAGAAACTGCCAAACTGTGTGCCAGAACAACTGTACCATCTTACATCCCCACTAACAGGGTATGACGGATCCAGGTTTGTCACGGCCTCACCAGCATTTGATGTTGTCACTGTTTTTTATTTGAGACATTTTGATAGGTATATAGTAATATCTCGTTATGATTTTGACTTACATTTCTTTAAGTCCATTTCTTTGTTTGTTTTTGTTTTGTTTTGTTTTGTTTTTGAGACAGAGTCTCGCTCTGTCGCCCAGGCTGGAGTGCAGTGGTGTGATCTCAGCTCACTGCAAGCTCCACCTCCTGGGTTCACGCCATTCTCCTGCCTCAGCCTCCTGAGTAGCTGGGACTACAAGCGCCCACCACCACACCCGGCTAATTTTTTGTATTTTTAGTAGAGACGGGGTTTCACCGTGTTAGCCACGATGGTCTCGATCCCCTGACCTCATGATCAGCCCGCCTCAGCCCCCCAAAGTGCTAGGATTACAGGCGTGAGCCACTGCGCCCGGCCTAAGTCCATTTCTTTAAGGCTAATGATGTTAAGAATCATTCAGGTGCTTCCATGCCATCTGTTTATCATCTTTGCTGAGATATCTCTATGTGTCTTTTGCCCGTTTTCTAATGGAATTGCTTGATTGTTTTTACTGTTGAATTTTGAGAGTTTGTTATTGCATTCTCAGTACGAGTCCTTTGCTGACTATGTGATTTGCAAATATTTTCTCCCAGTCTGTAGCTTGCTTTTTCATCTTCTCCAAATGAGCTTTTGTAGAACAAAAGTTTTTAATGTTGATGAGGTCCAGTTTTAACATTTTTCCATTTATGGACCATGTTTTTAGGACTACGTTGCCCAGCCCTAGATCCCAAATACTTTCTCTTACATTTTTCTACAAGTTTTATAATTTTACATTTAAGTCCATAATTCATTCTTAGTTCACTTTTGTTTAAGGCATAAGGTTTAGGTCGAGGTTCCTTTTGTTTCTGGGGTTTGTTTTTTTGTGTTTTGTTTTGTTGTTGGCCTGTGGATGTCCAATTACTCCAATACCATTTGTTGACAAGTTTACCTTTCCTCCATTTAATTGCTTTTGTGCCTTTGTCAAAAATAAGTTGAGTATGTTTGTAGGGGCTGATTCTGGGTTCTATATTCTGTTCTGTTGATCTCTTTTTTTTTTTTTTTTTTTTTTTTTTGAGACAGGAGCTTCACTCTTGTTGCCCAGGCTGGAGTGCGGTGGTGCAATCTCGGCTCACTGCAACCTCTGCCTCCTGGATTCAAGTAATTCTCCTGCCTCAGCCTCCTGAGTAGCTAGAATTACAGGCACGCGCCACCACACCAAGCTAATTTTTGTATTTTTGGTAGAGACAGGGTTTCACCATGTTGGCCAGGCTGGTCTCAAACTCCTGATCTCAGGTGATTCACCTGCCTTGGTCTCACAAAGTTCTGGGATTACAGGCATGAGCCACCACTCCTGGCCCTGTTGATATATTAATATACATCTGTCTCTCCTCTGACATCACACTGACTTGATTGCTATAACTCTATATTAATCCTCAATATCAGGTAGAGTGAGTTCTTATTTATTCTTCTCTGTCAAGCCTGTTTTAGCTATTCTATTCTTATTATCTATTCTAAGCCCTGAGCCTTTCCATATAAATTATAGGATACATTGTCCATGACTATCAGAAATATTGCTGCAGTTTTGATAGGAATTGTGTTAAACCTATAGATAAATCTGAAGAGAACTGGCATCTTCACTAGGTTGGGTCCTCCAATCCATGAACAACGTATATGTCTCTTCATGTACTAGGTCTTTGATTTTCATCTATCGGCATGTTGTCATTTTCAGTATACAAATTCTGTATGCGTTCTGTGAAGTGTATGCTTAAGAATTTCATTTTCTTGGCCGGGTGCGGTGGCTCATACCTGTAATCCCAACACTTTGGGAGACCGAGGTGGGCAGATCACAAGGTCAGGAATTTGAGACCAGCCTGGCCAATATGGTAAAACCTGTCTCTACTAATAATACAAAAATTAGCCAGGCATGGTGTTGCACGCCTGTAGTCCCAACTACTCGGGAGGCTGAGGCAGGAGAATTGCTTGAACCTGGGGCAGAGGTTGCAGTGAGCCGAGATCGCGCCACTGCACTCCAGCCCGGGTGACAGAGTGAGATGTCTCAAAAAAAAAAAAGTTCATTTTCTTTGGCACTATTATCGTGGTATTGTGTTTGTGATTGTGGTGATCACATATTTACAATGAACGTATAGAAATGCAGTCAATTTTTTTGTGTTGATCTTGTATCCTCCATTTTTACTGAACTCACTAATTAGTTCTAGATTTTCTTTGTACATTTCTTGGAATTTTCTATTTAGGCAGTCATGTCATCTGTACAGACAGTTGTATTTCTTCCTGTCCAATCAGTATGCCTTTTTCTTTTTTTTTTTTTTTTTTTTTTTTTTTTTTTGAGACAGAGTCTTGCTCTTTCGCCCAGGCTGGAGTGCAGTGGCGCAATCTCAGCTCACTGCAAGCTCCGCCTCCCAGGTTCATGCCATTCTCCTGCCTCAGCCTCCCAAGTAGCTGGGACTACAGGCGCCTGCCACCATGCCCGGCTAATTTTTTGTATTTTTAGTAGAGACGGGGTTTCACTGTGTCAGCCAGGATGGTCTCGATCTCCAGACCTCGTGATCCGCCCGCCTCGGCCTCCCAAAGTGCTGGGATTACAGGCTTGAGCCACCGCGTCCGGCTGCCTTTTACTTCTTTCTCCTGCTTTACTGCCACAGAACTTCCTGTACTGTGTTGGGTGAGGGCGGTGGAAGCAGAAATTCTTGCCCCATTCCTCATCTGGGGAAGAGCACTCGGTCTTCCACCATGAAATTGATGTGAGCCAGAGGATTTTTGTAGATGCTTTTTATCAAGCTGAGATAATTTCCTGCTACTCCTAACTTGCCGAGAGCAGTTCCCTCATTTGTTAAACTTTGCTGCCCCTAAAATCAGAAACTTTGGGACCCACCAGTTCGTACCATACCCAGGACTACTTTTCATTCACATCCTGCCTCTCACAGGATCCTGGAGGGCCCAGTAGGTTAAGGATCCACAGCTTCCCCCTCAGGTTTTTCACTAGCAATCCTGTCTTCTACCCCACTGATCCCTCTCTCCTTGGCTGAGCCTTCTGTCCTATGCCATGTTCCCAGCAAGGTCAGGAAAAGGAACCCTGACAAGCGAGTGTGGGCCATTCACACATTCACATAGCCATTCATTCATTCATTCATTCATTCAGTAAGCCCTGCACCCTGTAGTACAGAAATCAAGGGCTGCAGACCTGCCCTTGAGAAATGCAATCTAACACCCAAACTCCACCTGCCCCCACATTGGCCCCTGTTGCACTGCATGAGACTTGCATCCTCTCTCCAGGGGGCTGGCCAGGGCTGGCTGTGGCTCCAGGAGTTGCTGTGCTCTACCATTTTCCTTTTCCACGAAATGTGTATCCCAGACAGCCCCCAGCACCCACCTTTCTCCAGGCTGCCCTGCAGCAGGGTGGGAGCAGCGCGGTGGTCCTCAGGTCCCCAAATCACCTCCCCCCACACACAACATTAGAGCCTCTGGCCCACGGCAGGCAGAGGACAAGCCCCCTCACCCATCCCAGCTCCAGCCCTGACTCTGGAACCTTCTGCAAAGGCTCAGGCTGCCCCCTCTCTCCACATCCACAGGATGATATGCTATTGATGTTCTCGTGTTGTTGTTTTTTAATCAAGGGAACAATTTCTTTATATGCAAATCTCTTCGATAATATTATTATCAATGTGGCCTCAGGCAGAGGCTCACAGAATTGGAGAGTTGCCGGGTTGATGGTTTTCTTCATAACGGCTCTGAGCATCATCAGGCCAGCTCCAGGGAGGAGAGCGAGGCTCATTTTCGCCAGAACAATCCCAGCTGGGAAGGTGATTGCAGGTATCAAGAGATACGGGGTGATTTCATCCTCATCTGAATATCTGTGAAACCGCCCCCCACCCTGCTCCTCCATCTCAGGTCACAGCCAAGGGTGGGCAGCCCTGACCAGTGGGCACTCCCTCCACCAGCATCCACCAGGGCCCGGCGGGCAGCTGCTCACGGTCCGAAGAGGGAGGCAGGCAAGACAGTGTGGGTCCCCTGATCCCACAGACCCAGGGCCTGTGGGAGCGCCCACCCAGACCTGGGAAGCCTGGCAGGGCCAGGACCAGGGTGAGGCACTGGCATGGGGTACTAATTCAAGGTGGTACAAAAAAAATTGTTAAGCCAAATAATATATTTTAATAGAATATTTTTGAAAATCAAGATGAATGCAAAAAAAATCCATGATAAACACTCTATCAACATTTTAAAGAAAGGCAGGATGCCTAGGGGAAGGCTTCCCAGGGAGGAGACATTGTCACTGCAAACTGAAGGAGAAGGACAAGCAGGACAGAAGCGCAGGGAAGGGGTTTCCAGGGCTGAGAAGAAAGAGAGATGGCCCTTCCCCACCCCACCTGCCCTGTCCCAGGGGCTCCAGGGGCTCTGGAGGCTGGAGTTCCAGTCTGAACCTACTGCATCTCCCTGAGCCCCGCCCCCCTCCACCCCTACTGCACCAAAGCCCCAGGCCCACCTCTGCTTCTCCTTCCTAAGCCTGTGGCCACTGCACACCCCTGCCCCCGACCCCACAGTCTGCATGAACTGGACAGAGGCCGGCCATGGGCCTCCCCTGCAGTAGAAGAGGCCGAGGCCTGGATCCCTGAGGTCTGTTCAGGCCGTGGATACTGCACACAGACCACAGCTGTGAGCTGGCCTCGTGGGGGTTCAGAACGAATCAGTAAGAGCCACTGGAAGGCAGGGGGGTCCTGGACAGAAATCCGAGGGTTAGGGAAAAGGCGGGACAAAGCATGAGTGTGCGGCGATTCATGGCAGAGAAGGGCATGTTCCTCCTGGCCTGACCGAGGGGCGAGGCCAGCTGCTCACTTGGAGAACACCAGCCTGGGTTCTGGCAGTGAGCCCTCTGGACACCCTCAGGGCCTCCAAGGCCAGGCCAGGGCCAGGGCCAGCCCAGAGGGCCGGGCTGACATGAGGAGTCCCTGGCTCTCTGTTAGCAGATGGGGCTGGGTGACCAGTCCTCCAGCCAGGCTGGCCACCCCCAGGAGCGGTGTCTGAAGAGTTCACTCTGTTTGTGTCTCTGGGCATTAAGCTACCTTCTTCCTTGCCCAGCTGCTGGGGCCTGTGTTTCTAAGAAAACAGCCTTTCCAACAGGCACTTTGAGTGCTGAGAAGGTCCCTCCACCCCCACGGCTGTCACCGGGGCATGCAGGCCTGCCTCTTCCTACCCCGGGCCAGCGGCTGCTCCTCTCCCCTGTGAGCAGTGAGGCACCCAGGCCTGCCTGACTGTGCATCCTGAGAAACTCAAAGCCACCACTGACTGTAGCCACCGTGGGGAGCTTTATAGCTGATGATCTTGTTTGACTCACACCCTAACCCCGTGAAGGAATGACTGTTTCCAGAGAAGGAAACTAAGGCTCCGGAAGGTGACCTAACCTGCCACTGAGTGACAGACGAGGATCTGAATCCCCACAAGCTCTTCACCATGACATCATGCGGGTCCCAGCCTCCTACAGCCATCATCTCCCAGACAGTCCACCCCTGGAGAGTCATCTCTGGGCTGGAAAGAGAAAGCTGGAAGACAAGCAGCGCCAGGTCAACCTCTGGCTTCAAAATACAGGCAGCTTGGGACTTTGAGACGTCTCAACTCGCTCCTGAGACAGGCAGGCCGAAAGGGAGCTGAGACCAGAGGCAAGAGTATAGCACAGAGCCTGGGGCCTGGCCCTGCAGAAGCGCTGGATGGGGCAGGGCCAGGGAGGTAGCAGGGAAACACAGCGCAGCTGACCTGGGGCCCTGTGTCTTGAGCATAAGAGGCCAGAATGCTCATCGGGCACAGCCCAGGCACTTCCTCTTGGAAGTCACTAGAAGCTGTCTCTACCTGGAGACAGGGAGCTAAAAGCCCAGGTCTAGTTTCACGCCCCCAACCAGTTATGGGGAAAGGGCTCTTCACTTGGGAGCCCCCATGAGTGGCTGTGGTTCTAAGACCTCACAAATTCAGCCTGTGCCTGTCTGTTCTCTCCCAGCCTCCACCCCAATCCCTTCTCTTTCTGAAACCTGCCGGACATTGGGACAAACAGCAGCACCGACGCTCTAGAGATGGCTCCGAGCAGCTGGGGAAGGTTTGGAGGGTGCAGCTGGCAGGAGCCTAGAAAGGGAGCCTGAGCCACTAGGGACGGAGCCCTGGGGTTAGGAAGCCCATGGCCACTGCCACACCAGTGGGACCAAGAATCCCACAGCCCAGACAAGGGTCCCTGTGGCTCGTCTGTCTCCCCACACCATCGCTGCCTTGGGAAGAAAGAGCTTGCTGTCTTTAGATTGACGAGAGCAGATTGATCTTGTTCCTGAGCTTTTCCACGCATTTCTTTTTCCTTGTTGGTAATGAAAAAAAAACAACAGAAGTCAAGACTCAGGGCTTAGCCCTCAAGGAAAAAGGCCTGGGGGAGTTAGTGTTTCACTGCCTTCCTTAGCTTTGTGATAACACTAGCAATCCATGTTCATTGATGAAAACTTAGAACCTTTAGAATAGACAGGAATAATTTTAAATTAAAATAGCTTCAAGGCCTGGCACTCAAAGATAACCACAGCTAATATTTTGGGTTTTTAAAAAAAAAAAAAAATCTTTCTAAAGATAAATACAACTAGGGATCTCCTAGAGGGCCCCGGAGATCTGGCCTCCTTTCCAGGAGCCTGGGTTCCTCAGCTCTGAGTCAGGCTGGTATCTAACTTTTGCTGTCAGCATCTGCATTGGTCTTGGTGAGGAGCTTTCAAATGAGGCCTGGGGGATGTGCCCTCACAGTGGCTGGTCCTGGGAAGGATGGTAGCATGCCCTATTGACAGATGGGAATACCGAGGCCAGTCAACTTGCACCAAGTCAGTGAGAAAGGCAGAATTTGAATTAGAAAACCACATAGCTATTGAATGAATGAGCTGTTTCTTGGCCTTTTGGCTAAGATCAAACGTAAATGAATGAATGAATGAAGTGAGTGAGTGAATGAAGAATAATTGTGCCGTGCTCCACCCTGCAGCAGCTGACAATGTCTGTCAGAATGTGTTCCATGCCTTCTGTTCCCCTGTGTAGGGTGGAAACTCTAGCACAGGGTTGGTGCCAGTAACTAGTCATGCCAGTAACTAGTCGTGACACCCAGGGAATTCAGCGCACTGCTTGCAGCCTCTGCTTCCTAGCAACTAACCAGGAGTTTCTGCCAAGCCCTGCCCATCCCACGGGTCTGTTGTAGATACAGCATGAAGGGGGCCTCCATAAAGCTGATAGAAAGGTCAGGACAGCCTACAGAAGTCCAGGATAGCTCTTGGGGTCAAGAGGACCAGAGGCAGCGTAAACTGAGGAGCCAGCTCTCAGGGACTCATGGCAGGGAGGAGTGCAGCAGAGATGGGCATGGGGCAGGCTTGCTCAAGGTCCCTGTAACATTGGACATGCCTCCACCTGCTTCTCTGCATGGCTGGGCTGGCTCTGCATCTCTCCTCTTGTGTGAGCTGGGGCTGTCTGTCCTGTTGGCGCACACCATGTGGGAATCTGGACACAATCATGACACATCCTCCTGGCCTTGCACTGACCCCGTGCAGACAGTACCTGCTCTCTGAGCCCAGACAGAACCCTTCGAGGTAGGAACCATTATTGTCACAGATGAGGAACTTGAGGCACAGAAAGCCTAAGTAACTTAACCTGAGCTCACACCACATGGAAGTGGAAGATCTAGGATTTGCGCCGTGCACGCAGGCCCCGAGTCCACGTTCCCTGCTCCTCTGTGATCCTTCCGCTGTCTACAGGTTAAAAACATTCACGTATGGGCCCCATACACCCACTGGCCTGGATGTAGCTCCCAGATCTGCTGGGTACAAGCTCTTGACCTCAGACAAGGAACCTCAACATCTCTATCTGTAAAATGGGGCAAAGCAGTCGCTCCCTCCTAAAGATGTGGTTGGGTTTTTAATGGAAATGGTGTAATGGAAAGCCCAGCACATAGTAGGTGTTTGACCGATAGTGACCATGACCAGGATAAAGTGTAACCCAGAAGTGAGGCTGTCCTAGGAGGCCACATGCTGGCAACATATCCAGAAAAGTCTTGATAAGAAGCTTCCTGCACACGTGGGCATTCTTGGAGGGGCATCTGCTGCCTGTGCCTAGCATGCTCCCCTGCCACACACCAGGAGCTGAGCGGGGTCTCTTTGGGGCCCAGCAGAGGTGGACTTCCCTACACCCAGGGGACTTATAGTTCCACCCACAGCCCTTGCTACCCTCCCTTTTCTGGCGCCTTGGCACCCTGCCCAGCTCCCTGTGCCCACCTGTGGCTGCCACCCACACAGAAGGATGCAAATGTGTGTGGACACAGCCCGTGCATGGCCACCTTGGCCTCAGGCTACAGCTGGCCCCAGATCGTCCTCCTCCCTCCTCAATACAAACTTAACCAGAGCTTCATGAAAGGAACCAAGGCTAATAATTTAAGAAGTAATTTGTTATTAGTGTGGCACTGATGCATTGAGCTGACCAAAGTGCCTTTCAGCAGATTATTATTAAATATTAAGTCTATTGATTTGAGGCAGAGCGGCGCTCTGGCCGGTCCCTAGCAGCTGGGGCCATGCATTTGTTTTGGTGATTTATGGAAATCAAGCCACTCCAGGGAGCCTCACAAATGTCGCTGTCCACTGTAACCCAGGTATCCTCCCAGCGGCCCTGGCGGTGGGTTATAGATGAGGGAGGGTCTGAGAAGTTAAGGAAGCTGCCCGAGGCTGCACAGCAGTTAGGTGGCAAAACCAAGACTCAAACTTGGGTCTATCTAAGTCTCTGCCGCTTTGAAGCTGCATATGGAGCACACAGTAGGGACTCATCACATGTGCATCGTTATTATTATCATATTTCCCTCCCAAATGTCAGCTCCATAGCCATAGATCAGAATGTGGGGGGTTTTTTTGTTTTTGTTTTTGTTTTTGTTTTTTTTTAACTAAAGTATGTCCAGCACCGTGACCTTTTTTTTTTTTTTTTGGGACTGAGTCTTGCTCTTGTCGCCCAGGCTGGAGTGCAGTGGTGCAATGTCAGCTCACTGCAACCTCCACCTCCCAGGTTCAAGCAATTTTCCTGCCTCAGCCTCCCAAGTAGCTGAGATTACAGGCACCTGCCACCATACCCGGCTATTTTTTGTATTTTTAGTAGAGACAGGGTTTCACCATGTTGACCAGGTTGGTCTCAAACTCCTGACCTCAGGTGATCCGCCAGCCCCAGCCTCCCAAAATGCTGGGATTACAGGCATGAGCCACCATGCCAGGCCAGTAACCTCATAATATGCTCAATAAATGTTAAGATGGAAGCATGGATGGGAGGGAGGGAGAGAAGGAGGGAAGGTGGGAATAGTAAAGTCCTGGTGAGAGCAAAGAGTGACCTAAGAGTCACTTTTCCTGCCTTGTTGTCACTGTGCCTCCACGGTGGTCTCAGAGTCTGTGATGTTCTCACCTCTCCATGCCTCACACTCTTCACCTGGAAAATGGGCTGAGTCATCATGGCACCGCCTCACAGACACGCTGGAGGTTCCATAAGCAAATGCATGCGGACCCACTGAGTGCTTTGCCAGGCAAGGTGGGCCCTTACTGTCAACCACCATCCTTACTCAAAAAACATGCAGAGGGGACTCCTGAGTACCTCGTTCCCCGGACTCCAGGAGAGGAACCCCAGGTCCAGGAAGGAGATCGATTCTGGTCCACCACAGGTCTCAGACCAGAAGCAGGCCTGAGAGAAGTGTGCCCCGATCCCCTAGGCTGGGGGACCCGGAGGAGAGGAGCCTCCCTCTCACCAGGTCCATTCCCCGCCCCTCCCTCTACCTCTTTGTTACTGAAAGTTTTGAAGTTGAGCTACCTCCAGAAGCATAGAGCTTCCGAGAGCAGCATGGCTGAATAAACAGCCCTTCCATGCCACGCCTGTGGTCCGTGGAGCGGCTGAGACTTCAGAGGACTATGACCGGGCAGGTCTCCCTGTGAGCTGGTCAGGTGGTCCTGTTCCACTTCTCTGGGTGTCCATCTGGGGCGACCACAGAACCTTTGGGCTGAATGTTGGCTTTTGAACAGATGAGAATTTTTTTCTAACCCACCTACAAAATGCCCCAAACTGCTGGCATTCTTGGGGCTTCACACCATGCTAGTCCTTCAGATGTTCAATACCATGAAGAAAATGAAAGCAATGGAAGAAAGGCAGAGAGGAAGGGGCAGGGGCGGGAGATGAGTGACGGGAAAGGAGGCAGGTGACTCCGGCGGTACCTGGAGGCTCCTGGGCCCACCTGGGCCCTAAGCTGCAGCCCTTGGGGCATCTCCATCCGGCCAGTCCTTCCTATGTGACCTTTGGATTCTTGGTGGAGGGGACATTCTTGCACATTAGTGCCCCCGAGTCAGGACTGCCACTCACACTTCGAGGTGGCCATCTTCTCAGCTTCTTTCATTTCTTTCTTTCTATTTTTTTTAGAGACAGATTTCGCTCTGTTGCCCAGACTAGAGTGCAGTGGTGCAGTCACAGCACACTGCAGCCTCCTGGGCTCAAGTGATCCTCCCACCTCAGCCTCCCAAGTATCTGGGACTACAGGCACGCACCCCTATGCCCAGCTAATTTTTATTTTATTTTATTTTTTAGGGACGGGGCTCTCACCATGTTGCCCAGGTTGGTCTTGAACTCCTGGGCTCAGTCAGTCAGTCCTCCCATTTTGGCCCCCCGAGTTCAGCTTCTTTCTTTAATCCATCACTTAGGCCACAGGTATTTACCAGTCAGGTATTGAAACTTACAAAAAGTGTAGGGCTTGGCAACCTCCCTCTTCTCCCTGAAGTTGAAAGCAGGACCTGCCTCCCCAGCAGCCTGGTGGTGACTGTTTACGATGGGTGCCCAATCACTGATAGAAGAACGAATGAGTGGATGGATGGAGGGAGATTTAATCCATGCTGGAGGAGGAAGAAAAAAAGGGAAGGAAGGACAGAAAGAGAAACAGGCTGGCAGGGCCACACATGGGGAATGTCAAAGGGTGGAATGGACCCAGGGGCCCCAAAGAGTTCGGGACAGAAGACTCTTATTGGAGCAGTGCAGGTGGCGGCTCTTTGGGAAGGATGGGATTTCATCTGGAACGAGAGAGAGGGGAGGCCCAGGTGGGAGTTGAGGGTCCCAGTAACTAGTACCTGGTTTTCCCTGCCTGAGTTCTGAACCTACTGAGAGAAACAAGAGTAAGGCAGCTGGAGGTGAACTCCTGGGTTAATTCCTCCAGTGCTGTGGTGCCTGGGTGCTGGGCAGCAGTGGGGATGTGCCCAGGAGTCTCCCTTCAGTGCCCCCGGTCAGTCAGGGGCACCCCTCCCCTGCTGCAGGTACCGGATGGGTCCCGAGCCTCCCTCCAGGGGCAGGCTCTTCCTCTTCCCTGCCGGGCTCTACTCCAGGCTCCACTGAGGTAGGGCACAGGCCGGCTGTGCCCTCTGCAGGCAGCTAACAGAAGACAGGGAGGTGAGCTGGGGTTACCTACACTGCCCTCAAACTAAGGAATCAGGAGAGACCCTCCTGGCACCAAGCAGCTGGGGCTGGAGAAGGACTAGGTCCTTACTCTTGACCTCCAATAGCTTTCTCCCCAAAGAAGGAACTGCCAAGAGGTACCAAGGGCTACTCCGAAGGGAGGAAGAGGTGAGGAGTCCCTGCAACAGGAAGCATGGAGTCACATTCTCTCCCTACTGAGTGTGTCAGAGAGGCCGGGGCTGTGGACAGTTCGGGTCTGGGCCTCCTGGACTTCTCCAGCTGGACTAGACATTAGAAAACGTTGGCCAGGTGCGGTGGCTCACGCCTGTAATCCCATCACTTTGGAAAGTTGAGGTGGGCAGATTACTTGAGGTCAGGAGTTTGAGACCAGCCTGGCCAACATGGTGAAACCCTGTCTCTACTAAAAATATAAAAATTAGCTGGGCATGGTGGTGCATGCTTGTAATTCCAGCTACTCTGGAGGCTGAGGCAGGAGAATCACTTGAACCCTGGGAGGCAGAGACTGCAGTGAGCCATAATCGCACCACTGCACTCGAGCCTGGATGACAGAACGAGATCTTGTCTCAAAAAAAAAAAGAAAAGAAAAGAAAAGAGAAAAAGAGAAAACGTCCAGACTTCTTCGCTTGAAGCCAGGAGCAGGGCCCTTCCGGATGTCGCATGGTCAAGCCTCATCTACTGTACCTGGAGCCTTCTCCTGACCCTGAACCCTGCTCTTGCCCAGCCTGGCTCCCCTGGGGGCTCCTGGGGCTCCTGAGGCCCCTCCCATCACCGGTCACCCTGCCCGCCCCGCCCCTGGCAGCCTCATATCTGCCAATACGAAGCCATACATCTTGGTGTGTGACAAATCACTTTTTAATTGCCTGAAGGAAGAAATCCATTAGTCTTTCCTTTCCGTGAGAAACATCATAGCGTTCAGCAGAGCCCAGGCTGGCTGGGGGCCGAAGCTGGGGGCCGCGGGGCTATTTTTAGTTTGCATCAACATTCCCCCTCCAAGCATCCATTCTAGAAAGGGAGGAATTAAATCTTCCTGACACCCCAGCACCACACGGGGAGAGCTTGCCGCAGACCCGGGGAGGAGAAGCCGCTGTGGATGGAGTATTATTTGTCCAAATGAATTTGTGTCACGTTTCACGAAACATCTGCTTCCCCTTAAACAAGTGGCGGTCACCCTCCTAGGCAGCTGAGGCCCAGCCCTGTGGGGTGGCACTACCTGCTCCCCACCTCCCTGGCCAGCCCACGCCCTCTGTCTTTGTCCGGCATGTCCTCGGCGGCACGGGCTTTGGCTGCAGAAGGCCAGCAGCTGCCCAGGGTCACAGCAGTGGACACTCGGGCGGAGGGGAGCTGAGGCCACAGTGGGGGCTCCTCACTCCTTCCTAAGATCACAGAGGGCAGAGTTGGGGCCTGGGGGGCTGCTGCTGGGCTGGTTTGGGGTTCCACTAGCAGTCCTCAACTTTAGAGAAAGGCCAGCGAAAGTGAGGTTTATGGCTTGTCCCTGAGGTTGCCTCGGGGCCAGAGGAAGTGGGTTTGCCTTTTGCCCGGTACAGATGACTCTGTCTCGGATTTTGAAAAAGATTCAGAAAGAAGGAAAGAAAGCGGAGGGTAGAGGGAAGGGAAGAAGAGGGGAAGAGAGAAGGAGAGAGGAGGGGAGGGGAGAGGGAAGATCCCATCCAAAAAAGGAGAGTCAAGGGAGATGGCTGAGATGTGGACACCACCAGCCGCCCGCCCTACCCTGGGCCAGCCACCCACAGGCCATTGAGGCAGCAAGGCCAGTAGGTCCATGCCAGGGGTGAGAGCTGAGTCCAAGGGAGGAACTCAGTGAATTTCAATGAATGAATGAACGAATGACTCTGGTGACAAAGGGCTCTGATTGGCCAGCATGTGTCTTCTGAAGTCAGGCAGCCCCGGCAGGGCCCCCGGCCCTCTGGGACAATGCCTGCTGAGGGTTGGAAGCTCTTCCTTGAGCTGGGGAAGCTGCAGTCCCCAGCGAGTGCCACCTGCCTCCACCCCCAGGTCTTTTCCTAAAGAAAGCGTGCTGGTGTGCAGGGCCAGGCTCGATCTTTACGTCAGACAGAGTATGTGGGCTCAGGACCTGCCCTGTGACATGGCCCTAAAGTAAAACTCAGAGGGGCTCTGGGACATCCGGGCTGCGAGTATGGCCCAGTCACACGCTAGAGATGGGCAAAGCTGCGATTTCTCAGTGCAGTTTCTGTGCCCGAGAAACCTCAGCACTTTCTTGGGTGCAGGACCGGAAATGAGTGGCCCCTTGCGAGCTGGAGAAGACCTTGGAATATGTCACTGACGCAAACACAGGGGACTTGGCTGAAGACCATACCTCCTGAACCTCACCTGGCGGGTTTGATAGACAACCACCTAGTATTGTCTCCTCCCTGTGGCCACCACCCTGGGATACAGCCTATGACCCCAGGAGGTGATGCCCCAGCCAGTCCCTGTACTTTGAGACCCACAGGCACCTTTCAAAGAGACTTCTACCCCACAGGAGCCTGGGGCGCTGCCACAGGTGTGAAAACGTTTTAGCAAGGGCAGCCCACAGTGGGCGAGCTCTGGTCTTTTTGCTGCTGTTGTTTAAATCAGAACAAAATGCACTACACGATTATTTCTGTGCATGAAATGCAAGGTTGCCAAGTTTAGGTTCCACCTGATGCTAATAACCTTAATTGTAAATCCTTTATTTATAGACTTGGGCTGTAACAACCTCCTCGTGGCATTAAACTAAACGCTGACAAAGGCAGAGTGGGCCAAGCATCCCTGGCAGCCCCCAGAGGTGAAACTCCAGCCCCTGTCATCGTGTGTATTAAGTGACAGGGCTCATAAAACCCCGTAGCTCCTTTCCCCACCCCTTGGAGTCTGGCTCCCAGAGGGGCAGATAGTTGGAGATTCTCATGCAAAATAAATTGCTCTGCACTTTCATTAAAAAGTAACTGCAACTGACTCAGCACTTTCAGGGTGAGCACGGCAAGGAGGGGCTTTGTGGCAAAATCAAAGGACGGGGAGGAGGCGCCTGCCCCTGGGTTCACTCTGCGTCCCTGCTGCTGGAGCCTGCCCTTTGCTGTGGGTTCGGTTTCTCTGCATCCTAGTCCAAATTCTGTGACCATCAGGTGTCCTTAAACAGGCAGCTGGAGATCCCAGAATTTGGATCTGATTTTACTGGAGCTGGGCAGGCCTTGAGAGGGGCTCTAGCCTAGGGTTCCCTGTTCTGGAACAAAAGTAGGACTGGGCAGGGCTGCTGGGGGCAGTGACAGGGCTGGGACAGCGGCCCCTGGGTCCAGTGAGTGTATGAAGGGCTGCCTCCCCGGTGCACTGGGCGGAGGTGCGGGTGCAGGGCTTTCTGGACCGCAGATGCGATGCTCATTCTAAATAGCAGATCCGACCAAGGCCTTCCCTCTGCTCCACCTGCCGAGTGCTGCCCCAATGCCTGCAGCCTGAAGCCCTAACCCTCTAAAGAGTCCCCTGAGCTACTCCCAGGGATCCCAGCTAGCCAGGGTCTCACTGACTCCAGGCATCGACTCTGGTGGCTCCTGCCCCCAGTGCTCTCTCGTCCCCCTCTACCTGCCCACATCTTCCTCGTCCCTCCGCCATCTCAAGACATCACCTGCTCCAGGGAGCGTCCTGGACCAAGCATGGCCAGGCAGCCCTTGGCTTAGGCAGAGGCTCCCCGTCCAGTCAGGTAGCAGCTGCTGAGCAGGCAGGGGCTGACATTCATCCGCAGCTGTGGGCTGCAGCGGGCGCCTCCTCCCCAACAGCTGACAAATGCAGCATTCGGAGCGCGCAGGCATGTGGCCTAACCAGGAGGGACGCATTGCCCCACGGTTTATGGGGTGAAGCATGATTGAGTGGACAGGGCATCAGGGCTGTCTTTGGAAAAGACACCTCTCCTGTGATCCTTTGCCAGTCGGCAGCCGGCCCAAGCAAACACAGCCCCGCTCCAGGCAGTCGGCAAAGTGGCCTCCCCCACACCATGAAGGACGCTTTGAGCCCCCAGCAGCAGCCAGCAGCTGGGTGCAGCCCCACCAGCTTCAGAGTGGGCAGGACAGAGGCCCCTGCCCGAGCAACAGCAGCAACACAGCCCTGGCTGCCAAGGTCCTAACAGCCCTTTTCCAAAAGGCATCTGTGCACACCGGCGCTGAATCTCAGGCTGAACCAGCTGGAATGGGGCGGGGCTGAGCCCACGAGGCTGCCAGACCCTGGGGACACTGGTCCTTGAGGCCTCTCTGCTGAAGGGCATCAGGATACAAGAGCTGGGGTGGGATCTTCCCTAGAAGCTTCTCAGCCCGTCCTCACTGATGAATCTCTTCCCTTAAAATGAATGTAGGTCCTTTAGCCCCAAACAAACAGACACGCTCTCTAGCCCCTGGAAGGAAATGAGATTTTAATTTTGGGATGATTTTATTCAGCAAATGCCCCCAAACCATGCACTTTTCAAAGGGAAACTCCAGGTTCAGTCTCGCCTTTTGGGGATAGCAAAAAAGACTTTTTAAAATCTTTTTCATTCCCAGTTCGAACTGAGAAGGGAAAACCTCTTCCTCTCAAAAGGATCTTTTCGTATTTTCTTCCACTTCAGAAAACAGTCTTTCCTCCCGTCTGACCTCATGGCTCTAGGTTTTTCTCTGCTCTGTTCTTCATGGGCCCCTGCCTGATAAATGTGTTATGATCAGAGGCAAGTTTACCGCGGAGCTAATGATGCTCAAGCTTAGGGCCCTCGTTTGCACGTGCAGTGGTGTGCTGGTAAATATTGAACAACCAGCTCTCTGGGGGGAAAAACCTGAGCTGTGACAGTTGCTCACTCCCACCATGGCCAATTCTCAGGCTACCAGCATGATGTCATTGAGTGCAAAGTTGAGAGGAAAGATGTATAATTGGCTCTGGTGAGTCAGTGCAAGCAGACATCAGCAGGCCATGTCACAGGCTGTCTCCAGGCCCCTGCAACTGAATACATAAGGAGTTATGTATTCTTTTCATTTAAAAAAAAATACTCAGGCTGGGTGCAGTGTAATCCCAACACTTTGGAAGGCCAAAGCAGGGGTATCACTTGAGCCCAGGAGTTTTGAGACCAGCCTAGGTAACATAGGAGACTTTGTCTCTACTAAAAATAAATACAGTTAGCCAGGTGTGATGACAAGTGCTTGTAGTCCCAGCTACTAAGGAGGCTGAGGCAGGAAAATTCTTGGGCTTAGGACGTTGAGGCTGCAGTGAGCCATGATCACACTGCTGCACTCCAGCCTGGATGACAGATCAAGACCAAGACCCTGTTTCTCAAAAAAAAAAAAAAGAACTATATAGACCTCAGACCCCAACAAACTGAGTCTGTCTCGTTATAATGTAGGAGTGGGGTTTCTTCAAGAGGTAGGGCATGTAACCAGCTGACCAGCTGCCTCTCCATTGGTGGCCCTGCCCCAGGCCATGCTTAGACCAGGCAGCATGAAGCTATCAGTGTGGGTGAACCCATCTTTCTACTGTGACACTGGAGGAGCACGGAGTTTCCTGGCTTCCAGTCATTTGAACTTCCTGAAAATGTACCCAAGCACTGAACTACTAGCACCTTCTAGCATGTCCTGGCTAGAGGGGTCCCAGCCTGCTTTCCTTCCCCTTTCCTCCTCCCCATGGTTCAGAGTTCCCCTCGGAGATCACAGCCTCCAGATGCAAACAGCCTGCACCCTCCAGGGCGAGGGTTGCAAGCACAGAGCCCTCAGGCCCTCCTCCAGTGTTTTATACATATTTGCACCCACATATAGAAATCTGGGAGTTTCACACGCAAACCCAGATGTATGACTTTTCTTGAAGAATCGGAAGACCTGGCCTCCTGGCCCTAAATCCCCACATGCCTGCAACAGGCAGGACTGATGGACAGCCATGGCCTTGGGGGAGAGGACATGGGCCATCTGGCTTCCCAGGCCACACCCTCTCAGGCTATCTCCCCAGTGCTCAGGCTGAAGAGCAGTGGCCATTTCTTATGGTGTCTGCACAGTGGTTTTTCTTAAAGAAATATTTCCCTCTACCCAGGTTTCTTCCAAAAGTGGGAAATGAAAGATAGTACAAGTGGGCCATGTGTTTCAAGAGAAAGCACGTAGCATATTTCTTTGTACGAGTGAAGAATATTCCTCTTGGGGCCATTGCAGTGAACCATTCCAGGGGACACGCTGAAGTTTGTGGGAATGGCGCCTCCTAGAGTTGTGCATTGTACAGCACATGGAGCCTGATTCCTCTGTGTTTCCTGTGCAAACTGGAACAGTGTCAAAATAACTCCACTTAGGATGCTATTGTTCTCTCACAGAATTGGCCACATCACACATGCATGGTGGAGTCTGCCCACCTCCAAAGTCTCACAGAAATTCTGGCCAGGAATGACGAGGGCAGACATAGGAAGGCAGGGCCAGATGGCAGGGTCAGCGTGGAAGGTGCCTGCAGAGACAGCATGAGAACTGCCTGATAGGCATCTCATGAGTCATAGAACTAGCTGTTCAGGTGGAAGGTTGGCCTGAGTTGAGATTCAGGCAAGGGATCAAGCAGCGCCCTCTGCTGGGCCGTCTCTTACTATTGCATGGATCACCTTGCAGACTTCTGTTCCTCCTTCAGAGCCCAGCTAGGATGCTGCCTCCTCCAGGAAGCCTTACCTTCTAGGACGTTAGTCGTGCCCTGCCCTGGGCTTCCTCTGAACCCCGTACACGCCCAGCGTTGTACATACTTCTCTGTGTGCTGTGATTCTGTTGACATGATCTGGCCCCACTCCAAGAACAGTGCCTGGTTCATGATTGTGTACCTGGTAATGGGGACAGTGCTGGTGTATAACTGGGACTCAATAATTAATTAAATGCATGAATGAATGGAGAAATGGATGGATGGACGGATGGATGGATGGATGGATGGATGGAAGACACATAGGAATTCCAGCCCTGGGGACCCAGGCTGGGGCCCAGCATTAGAACTGGAGTACAGGCAGGGCTTAGTCAGGGTGAGCTCATTTGGGGAACCAGATTTTACCAGGAGAGAACCCTAACCTGGAGTCTCTCCATGAGCTCCTGGCTGAGTTTCTGAAATCCTGCCACCCCCCACCCAGGAAAGCAGCTCTCGCTCTGGAGAACAGAAGCTGAGAGGGTAGCAGTCCTGCCTCCAGGCCCCAGCTCAGCTCCCTGGCTGTGAGTTCAATAGACATCTACACTTTCCAAGGACGTGGGTAACTGGTGCAGGAAATGTTGTGCACCTTCCTCTTTGCACGAGAGCTAGATTCACCCCCCAAAACCGCCCACCTCTGTGTCTCAGGGACACCAACCTGGACGCACGGGCCTAATTGCTGGCCCTTCCAGAGTACAAGTGGAAATATGTGGGCCAGTTGAGGGTGAAAAATGCAGTAAGTTAAAGGCTTCTGAGGGATAGTTACATCATCAAAAAAAAAGGTCAAGAAAACTATTGCCAAGACCTGAACACCAAGTGAAACTCTGGCCCTTGATTAATTGACTAAATCATAGAGGCTTTGACCTACCTCTCTGAAGTTGAATGAATTAGTTGATTAGTTGCACAAAGTTGCTGCACCACCACGAGGAGGGAAGAGGTCGTTGGTCTTTAGCTAATGGCACATCCCAGCGATTTGCTTACAACCTGCCCTGGGCACATCGACCTGGAGAACTGGAGGTTGCAGGCTCTCTCTGCAAACTGGCTCTTGCCAAAAAAAGGATGTGGGGGCTGCGCTGGGCAGGACAGAGTGACCTTCCTCGAGGCTCCAGCTGTACGTGGCCCAGATTTTACGCCCTTCCTCCAGCCTCCTTTCTTTCTCCTGCACTCCTCCCTCCCTTCCTTTCTGGTTCCCTTCCTCCATGTCCTCACGTTTTGACGCTTTGGGATTTGTTTTCTGACCCTTGACCTCATTGCATGGACAAGCCCCCTGCCCGTTTCTCTCCTGCCTGGAGAAGGGAGAATGGGAAAGTGGTACCTCTGGACAGATCTCGTCCATGCTGCCTTGGCTTTGGGGAAAGAAATCACCACCCTTGTCATAATTATTGATGGGAACTGGATTTGCTGAGTTAGAGGACGGGAGAAGGGTTGATATTATGGCCACAGGACTTGATTTGGTCAATAAAGCAAATTGGTTTAAGTGAAAATAAAGCAGCACTCACAAGTATATTAGAAGAATAAAGTAATTGCTGTCCAAGGTGCACGGAATATAAATCTCTGTTTGCTTGAAATTATTACAATGTCGTATTGATTACTTAGAATCTGCCATTGCCTTTTAAGTTATAGTTTATTAAACGGTAATATGTTTAACAAACATTTTCCCCGGCATGCATCATCAAAACACACAGAAGTTACACGGGCGTGTTCCCCCCAAGCCCCACCCCAGGCTTTGGTTGTTCTGTGGTCACGTGAGGCTCAGCTTGCAGGCAGCAGGGTGGCCACCCACAGAGGTTCTGGTGGACTCAGGATCCTGCCAGAACCCTGGGAGACGTGCATGGAAGGGCTCAGAATGGGCTGACCACACTGACGTGTTTTTTGTTTACCCCTCTGCCTCGCCAACAAGATAAGTCCATGAAGTCACTAGCACCGTCCGTGTTTCTCACGGCTTCCTCAGTGTTCCCCCAGAACCAAGCGTTACACCCGACACGGGACGTGTGCCATAAATACTGGTTGCATGATGGCTTTTTCTTTTTACTTCACTTTTTTCTTAATTAAAAATTTTTAATTACAAAGCCAAACAGGCTCATTATAACAAATGAATACAATTTTAAAATATTTTTCTAATTAGAAAAATTAGATGTACTCATAGTGGAACATTTATAAGATATGGGAAAGTATTAAAAGGATAATAAAAACCACCTATAATCCCATCACCCAAAAATAACCTCTGTTTACATTTTATTATATTTCCTGCCAGTGTTTTTTTGTTGTTGTTGTTGTTGTTGTTGTTTTATTTTTTTTGCTATACTCATATGTATGGGTAATTTTTCTTTTCACAAAGTTGGTAATATAAGATGCAGTTTACTGTTTTGCATTTTTTTCACTTACCATTGTATAAAAGCATTTCCCCTGTCATTCACTATTTCTCAAAACACATTTTTTGTTTGTTTGTTTGTTTGTTTGTTTTGAGACAGAGGCTCACTTTGTCGCCCAGGCTGCAGTGCAGTGGGGTGATCTCGGCTCACTGCAACCTCTGCTTCCTGGGTTCAAGCAATTCTCCTGCCTCAGCCTCCCGAGTAGCTGGGATTACAGGTACCTGCCACCACGCCTGGCTAATTTTTGTATTTTTAGTAGAGACGGGATTTTGCCATGTTGGCCAGGCTGATCTTGAACTCCTGGCCTCAAGTGATCCACCTGCCTTCACCCCTCAAAGTACTGGGATTACAGGTATGAGCCACCATGCCTGGTCTAAAACACAATTTTTAATGACTCCATAATATCCCATCTTCTGGATATGCTGTGATTTAGACATTCCCTGTTGGACATTTGTGATGCTTCCAGTGTTCAGCATTATAAATAATACTCTGATGAACATCCTTATGAATAAATTTTTCATCTCATCCCTGGGTATTATAAAAGGACCAGTTCTTAGTCCTTTTCCCATTTGCACTGAGAATACTCACCAGCAGCACTTTTGTGGCTGCAGCGTTTACCCCGAGATAGCTTTGCCATGAAATCTCTCACTTGTATTACTATTTTCACATGGCTCTAGTAGAGCGACTTTGGAAACAAAAGCCATCAGTCTATTTTTAGCATTCTGTGTTTAGTAGTGGTATTTCCATTTACAAAATACAGCAATTCTCCAACGCTGAAAATGTCAAATCCTGGAAAACGCGGCATTTCTACATGTGGTGTTAACATTGTTCTCGAACAGTTGTTGGCTAAAGATTCATTTGATGAATCCGAGTTTTCTGAAATAGACAATTCTGATGATTCAGATGATTCTGATGTTAGTTCTGTTTAGAAATAACTCCAAGAACAGTTTTTATATTTTATTTTCACATTGAAAATCAGTGAGATTTGCTTCATCCTCAAAGAGTGTGTTTATGTAAAATTAAATGAGTGCTGCCAGCGAGCAGAATTTTTTTTTTTTTTTCTGAATGGGAAAAGGGTTAAAGCAACAGCTCCTGGCAGATGTCATAGAAGGGGACAGATTCTGGGCATGCAACCTGTGCTGTTGTGTTAAACCAAGCTTAGTTTAATGCTCTGCTGCCATATTCTCAACATTCCTAATCGTTCTTGAAAAAGGGATCCCACATTTTCATTTTTCACCAGGCCCCACAAATCACGTAGCCCATCTTGGTCAGTATATTAGTCCGTTTTCATGCTGCCGATAAAGACATACCCGAGACTGGGAAGAAAAAGAGGCTTAATTGGACTTACAGTTTCACATGGCTGGGGACGCCTCAGAATCATGGTGGGAAGCAAAAGGCACTTCTTACATGGCGGTGGCAAGAGAAAAATAATAAAGAAGATGCAAAAGTGGAAAGCCCTGATAAGCCCATCAGATTTCATGAGACTTACTACCACGAGAACAGTATGAGGGAAACTGCCTTATGATTCAAATGATCTCCCGCCAGGTCCCTCCCACAACATGTGGGAATTATGGGAGGACAGTTCAAGATG
The DNA here is from genome assembly GCF_024542745.1 of Macaca thibetana thibetana. Taxonomy (NCBI): domain Eukaryota; kingdom Metazoa; phylum Chordata; class Mammalia; order Primates; family Cercopithecidae; genus Macaca; species Macaca thibetana. Next base: position 6,649,099 of record NC_065578.1, read on the forward strand.
AGATTTGGGTGGGGACACAGCCAAACCGTATCAGTTGGGGAAGACTCTTTTCCACTGGTGTTGAGGAGTCGGGCCATCTCTAACCACTGAGGGTCTTTGTGCCAGGTCTCACCCTTCATCCCCATGAAAATCAAAGCTCAGAGTGTGATCTCCTCTGTGTCCTGCTGCACTGAGCCTGAGAATTGTCACACACAGAGAATTTTCTATGCAGCTGAAGTTTACCCTTCAAACACCGAGTCCGTTTAGTGCTGCTATAACAGAATACCTGAGGCTGGGTAATGTAGAAAGAAAAAAGGTTTACTTGGCACACAATTCTGGCAGCTGGAAGGTTCGAGACTGCACAGCTGCATCTGGTGAGGGTCTCACGCTGCTTCCACTCATGGTGGAAAGTGTGAGGAGAGCCAGCCTGTACCAAGATATCACATGGCAAGAGAGGAAGCAAGAGAGAGAAACCGAAGAAGCCAGACTCTTTAACGACTTGCTTTCTCCAGAGCTATTTCATAAGAACTTACCCCTTTGGGAGAGCACGAATCTGTTCATGAGGGATCTGCCCTCATAACCCAGACATCTCCCAAGTGGCTCCACCCCCAACACCGCCACACTGGAATTCAGATTTCAGCATGGGTTTCGGCAGTGACAAACCATATCCAAACCATAGCAAGCACCAAAACCTATATATTATTATGGTCATTCATGCCTCATTTACATTGCTTTTTATTTGAACCATAACTTGCTTATGCCATTATTTTTTCTTCTTTGAATTTCCAATTCTCCCTTTCACTTTTTCTTAAATCTCGAAACAATCACAGACATACTAAAAAGTTGGGAGTCCAGTTCAAAGAAACTTTTTTCTGAACCATTTGAAAGTTGCCAACCTGATGTCCCATCACCCCGTAAGTATTTTAGCATCTGTTTCTTACCAACAAAACATTTTCTCTGACAGAACCACATCAGAACTCTTAAATCAGGAAGCAAACATTGATACATATCTACCACCTAATCCTGTCTGCAGTGACATTTTACCGATAGTTCCAATGATGTCAGCATCACGGGTCACAGTTAATAGTCGCGTCCTTCAGTCTCGAGCAGTTCTTCATTTTGTCATTGACTTTCGTGACCTTGACATTTTTGAAGGTTACAGACCAGTTATTTTATAAGGCTGCCCCTCAGTTTGGTTTTGTCTGATGTTTCCTTGTGATGAGACTCAGATGGTGCATCTTGGGCAGGAGCCTCACGTAAGGGATACTGAACTCTGGTAGCCCAGGATTTCCAATTTTTTTTTTCTCTTCAGCTTTTAAGTTCCAGGGTACATGTTAGGATGTATTAAGCCCAGCATCCATTAGCTATTCTTCCTGATGCTCTCCTTCCCCACCCCCACCACCAGGCCCCAGTGTGTGTTGTCCCCCCGGACATGTCCATGTGTTCTCATCGTTCAGCTCCCACATACAGGTGAAAACATGTGGTGTTTGGTTTGCTATTCCTGCATTAGTTTGCTGAGGATAACAGCTTCCAGTTCTATCCATGTCCCTGCAAAGTACATGATCTCATTCCTTGTTATGTCTGTATAGTATTCCATGGTATATATGTACCACATTTTAAAAATCCAGTCTATCATTGATGAGCATTTGGGTTAATTCCATATCTTTGCTGTTGTGAATAGCGCTGCAGTGAACATACACATGCATGTATCTTTATAACAAAATGATTTCTATTCCTTTGGGTATATACTCAGTAATAGGATTGCTGGGTCAAATGGTATTTCCACTTCTACGTCTTTGAGGAATTGCCAAACTGTCTTCCAAAATGGTCGAACTAATTTACATTCCCACCAACACTGTAAAAGTGTTTCTTCTTCTCTGCAACATCACCAGCATCTGTTGTTTTTTAACTTTTTAATGATCACTATTCTGACTGGGATAAGATGGTGTCTCATTGTGGTTTTGATTTGCATTTCCCTAATGATCAGTGATACTGAGCATTTTTTCATACGCTTTTTGGCCGGACGAACATCTTATTTTGATAAGTGTCTGTTGATGCAGGATTTCCGTTTTACTCATGACTGGTGATGTTCACCTTGACCACTTAATTAAGGTGGTATCTGCAAGGCTTCTCCAGTGTAAACTTACTCTTTTTCTCTTTGTAGTTAATAAACATTTTGTGAGAAGGTACTTTCATAATATACGCAAGTATTCCCCATCAGACTTTCAGTTTTCATTCATTTATTTATTTATTAGCTTATTTTAGTCAATGGGTTATAATCTATTACCATTGTTATTTATTTCAGTGTTGATGTTGTCTCAGATTTGGTTGGTGGACATCCATTCAAGCTGGCTTCTGGGTCATTCGATGGAAGCCCCATCATTCTTTGAGCACTTCCTTGCTTTCTGAACAAGATGTTCCAGGCACATCTTGTACTTTCCTGAGATCAGTCATTTCTCCAAAGAACCCTGGTTTCTTTTAGTGGAAAGTGGTATTTAGAAGCCAAGACCTGGGCCTGAGCATGCTCCCTGCTCCCAGGCCTCTCTCAGTGGATAGAGCTGGGGAATATATGTATCATATGCATGCATGCACACACATACACACACACACACACACACACACACAGAGTTGGCCTTCCACATTCCTGGGTTTCGCATCCACGGATTCAACCAACCATGGATCAAAAATATCCAGGAAAAAAATTGCATCTGTACTGAACATATTTTTTTCTTATCATTATTCCCTAAATAAACAGCATAAGAAATATTTACATAGCATTTACATTGTTGTTAGTATTATAAGTAATCTAAAGATGATTTAAAGCAAGCTTGTCCAACCCATAGCCCGCGGGCTGCCTGTGGCCCAGGACAGCTTTGAATGTGGCTCAAATTCATAAACTTTCCTAAAACATTATGAGACATTTTTGCAAATTTTTTTTAGCTCATCAGCTATTGTTAGTGTTAGAGTATTTTATGTGTGGCCTAAGACAATTATTCTTCCAACGCAATCTCCCTGTACACAACCAATCTCACATCTCTGCCACCCCATGCGGGCCCCCTCCAAACCCAGACTCTGACACCCCTTGCAGGGGCACTCCGCTGTGTGGATCCCCTCTCACCCGTCAATATGCCCATAATGCTGTTGTAAGGAGGATTCTGAAGCCATCTCCAGGCTCAGGGGAAACAGTGATGGGACTGGTTAGTAATGTCTGCCATGAACAGAGGAACAGGAAGTCTATAGCAACCTGCCACACATATGCTGGCCCCGCCTTAAGATGATCAGTGTGAGCATTTATATTGATCAGGTGACCATATCATTTTGAGAGAGAAATAATAATTAACAATCGCAAACAATAAAAGTTGACAGTTATGCTGGGCAACAGGCGTTAACCAGGTCACTGGTCATGCCCTGTGTGGGTACTGAGGAAGCACAGTTCTGGGTCTGCTCTGTGGTTTTCAACCCTCTGTGTTGGGCACATGCCTACAGTTTCCAGCAGCTCCTTTGCCACCTCCCCCCAACTCCCTGCCCTCTTCTGTGGACTGTGGGAGGGCCTGGCAAGCCTCCTTAAGAATGAAGATTCCCATGCAGGGTGCACCTTAGGAATGGAGGTGCCCATGCAGGGCAACCCTTAGGGGTGGAAGTGCCTGTGCAGGGTGCCCCTTAGGAGTTGAGGTGCTGGTGGAGGGCGCCCCCTTAGGGGTGGAGATGCCTGTGGAGGGTGCCCCTTAGGGGTGGAGATGCCCGTGGAGGGCGCCCCCTTAGGGGCGGAGATGCCCGTGGAGGGCGCCCCCTTAGGGGTGAAGGTGCCTTGCAAAGGCCCTCTTAGAGGTGGAGGTGCCCATGGAGGGTGTCCCTTAGGGGTGGAGGTGCCCGTGGAGGGTGTTCCTTAGGGGTGGAGGTGCTGGTGGAGGTGCCCAAGGAGGGTGCCCCCTTAGGGGTGGAGGTGCCTGTGGAGGGTCCCTCTTAGGGATGGAGATGCCCATGGAGGGTGTTTTGACTTCTACTTGGGACTCACCAGGTCTCTTTTCATTTTCTTCCTGGTTGACCTTGTTGACAGCAGGAAGCTGACCGTATTTGAACTTCTCCTGCCACCACAGAACCCCTTGGCCACCTCCCTCATCCTCATTCCCCAGATTGGTGCCCACAGAACCTGTGTGTCGCAGATGGCTGTCAGCAAAGGCGTCAGAAATGGGATGACTCATTTCCTCTCCAATGCCCCGGGGCTTTCAGAAAGTCTACTTGTGGAAAAAGTGCTTTAGATAAAATGCAGTTGTGGACTGGCCCAGCTTTAGTTTAAATCTTTTCATCTCACAAATATTTTTACGGACCCACTATCAATCAGACAGTGTCCTCAAGTGATGTGTGAGGTTCATGAGTGATTAAAACAAAGATGCCTGTGGGCCGGGAGAGACAAACAGAAAAGAAAAAAATGAGTTACTCAAGCATGTCAGAAAGTGATGTGTGTTGTGGGAAGAAAAAAGAGCTCAGAGTAAGAATTGGAGGGTGAGGGTGGGAGGGTTTCATTCTTCAAGAACTTAGGGAGAGCCTCCTGTGTGCCAAGCACCCAGGCTTGGCCCTGGGGGCTCAGAGAAGAGGCTGGCCCCATCTCAGAGACCACAGCATCTATAGAGCGAGGAACACGAGACACAGAGGTTAGGGGTTCTGGTGCTCGGAGGAGGAGTCTCAGAGGAATCTGAAAGAGGGAAGGAAGGAGAAGGAGGGTGTGCCAAGGAGAAGGAGAATCCCGAGGAGGCATTGCAGGGGAGTGGAGGAGAGGGTGCAGGGAGTGGAGGAGAGAGTGAGTTTCTGGGAGGGGCTGGAGTGAGGCTGAGGGTGCCCAGAGGCAGAAGACAGCTGAGCTGACCTAGTAACTTTGGATTTAAAATCTGTGAATCCACAGCTCCCAGAGTGGTCGGAAGAGAAGCTGATACAGAGGGTTAATGGAGTGTTAAATGCATACCTTTCTTTGGAGACCCTGGTCTGGGAGGGGAAGAATAAGATGATGGTTCTGGGGTCCAGTGAGCAAGTTTAACCTGGGCCCCCCACCATTCCTTTTCACCTCAAGAGTGTGGCCCTGATCCAGAGCCCTGAATGGGGAAGTCCAGGGCCCCCGCTGCCTGTGCCACCGAGCCCCTCCCACCTGGCTTTCTCCCACCTGGTCCTCCCCTCCCTGGCCCTGGCCACCTGGGCCCCTCCCATATGGTAGGGGCCTCGTCCCCTGTCCCCTCCCACCCGGCCCTCTCCTACCTGACCCTCTTTCACATGGTCCTCTCCTACCTGGCCCCTCCCACCCAGACCCTCACCTAACCACACCCACCCAGCTGACCCTGTCTCACCTGGGCCTCTCTCTCCCAGGCCCAGCAGCAGCCCATAGAGACCCCAGCTCTCTCTGCCCCTCTCCCCACGAGGAATCTCCCTTGGCTTCCTCCACAGGAAGGCAAAGCACCCCTGCTTCATTTTAACGGATTTTTATCTAATTGCTGACTGGAACGGATGCAGAGACAACCTGCAACCGGGCACCTCACTGAAAGGTCTGGGAAGGTGCGGGATTGTCCTGGGAGAGCCAGTGTGACCTTCACGCGCACAGAGAGAAGCACCGCACAGTTACTCACTAGTCCCTCCCCGTCTCCACCCCAGCCACCCTGGGGTTCCCCTGCCCGCAGGGGAGAAGCAAGGAGGGGAAGAGGGTGCTCATCACATCCTGTGCCCAGCTGGGCTCCGGAGGCTGGACGAGGGCTGCAGGGCCGAAGGGCATGTGCGTGCAGGTGAACATGAGTATATGTGCATGTGTGTGTATGTGTATGTGCACGTGTATGTATGTCTGCGTGAGTGTGTGTGTGCATGTGTGTGCACGTGTGTATGTGCACAGGTGTGTGTGCACACACAGGGGTGTTTATGAGGAAGAAAGAATGCAGGGCACAGAGGAGGAAGGCACCCAGCTAGTTCCCAGATGCTTGTTCCTTTTCTCCATAACAGAGCATGCCTGAAGTGGCCTTGAGCTCCAGAGAACCATCTGTCTTCCAGGCAACTTCCTGTGTCCATTGGGTCACACCCTCACCGCAGGCTCCCAGCAGCCCCTTCCCCTACTGGGGACACTGTGGCTCGAGAAGCTTCCAGACCCTCCAGAGAATTTAATGCAACCTGACTCCCCTGTGGCTTTGCCTGAGTAGGGCCTGATCAGGCCTGGGTCCCTGTGGCCCCCAGAGCCTGTCCCTGGTGTCCAGTGTCCGTGGCCCTTGGAGCCTGTCCCTGGCACTGGGTGTCTGCTGCTGGGACTGCTCCCTAAGAGGCTGTCTCTCGTCTTCCCAGCTGGCTGGTTCCCAGGGGTAGAAGGACACATCTTAGGCTTCTCTCCAGTCCTGATGGTCCCAGCACAGAGCCAAGCCCAGAAAAATCCCCAGGGAGGGAAAGTTAAGTAGGACTGGGACTCCAGTGTAGATCCAAGCCAGGTTCCAGGATATGTACTTTTTAAAATCTTCTCATTTAATCCTCACCAGAATCCTAGAAGTGGGCCTGTAGGTGAGGAAAGAGAAGCTCAGAGAGGACCAGTGACTTGCCATGGGTCACACAGCGGGAGATGGTAGAACTTGGATTCAAACCCCAATCTGACCCCAAGGGGCACCAACCTCTCCTTTGACAGAGCAGGGCTGATGGCCAGAGGGACTGATGAAGTAGCCTTCCCAAGGCCACCACACACCCCCAAGCACCACCCAACCCAGGTCTGGAAGCAAGGGAACAATGCCTCAATGCCTCTACCACAGGAGGCTGCATCTCTGGACCGCCGAGTCCCAGAACAGGACCTCTGAGCCCTGACCTCACTCAGCCGCTGCAAAGTGCCGTAAAGCGTGATGCAGAGCTTGCTGCACAGGGTCAGGCAAACCATGGCCCCGTTTCTCCATCCACCCAAGAGCCATTCCCAGTTGTGTTCACTGGGAACAGTGGATGTGCCTGTCTTGGCCAGACCCTGCTTGTGAAACAGCATTCAGCAGACTCCTGTGTGTGCGCCTGACAGCGGCCGACAGGAGGAAAGGAGGGAGGAAGTCCAGAAACTGGCCCACCTGGGCTTCAGGCTGCAGCCACTGTGAGCCCTGTCCACCCCGGGTCACTGCCCACACATGTCCGGGAGGTTGCTCATTAAACTGAAAGCAGGGGAGGACTGGCTCTCCTGCTTCCTGTCCAAAGGCTCAGGGCTCCGGAGCAGCCTGCCCAGTTTCACGATGGTGCACTGCAGCAAAGCAGAGAGGCTAGGTTGGGGGAAGAGCCGGTGGAGGCCCCTGCCACAGCTCCCAGGACGGTGTGCTCAGGGTTGACCTCCAGAGTCACAGTGAACCAGGAGGTTACAGTCCAAGAAGCATGGAGCTGTACGGAGAGCCTCTTACCCTGTTTCTCTCCTGCCCTGTCTGTGTTAAGCAGTAACTGAGTGGGGATGTCATTTTGGCAAACCTTCCCCCAACAGCCTGTGAGGACAGAGGGACCTCTGGGAGCTGCAATAGGAACAGCCACAGTCTAACTGGCTTTCAGAGAAGCTAAAGAGTGTGCTAAGATTGGTAGTGAGAACGGGGCCTGGCACACAGGAAGTAACTTGAGTGAATGAATGAATGAGTAAATGAATGAGTGAATGAGTGAATGAATGAATGAGTGAATGAATGAGTGAATGCATGAATGAGTGAGTGAATGAATGAGTGAATGCATGAATGAATGAGTGAATGAATGAATGCATGCATGAATGAGTGCATGAATGAATGAATGAGTGAATGCATGAATGAATGAGTGAATGAATGAGTGAAGAGTGAGTGAGTGAGTGAACGAATGAGTGAATGAGTGAGTGAATTCAGGGCTCAGCTATGATGAAGAGGGCATACTGGCAATGAGGGGGAGCTGTGCAGAAATCTGTGCTTTAGAGAAATTGTAGTCATCCATTCCCAGAGCCATCAGCTGTGTATTGAGTGCTGCCACGTGTAGGGGCTGGAATGCAGGACCCATCCCACAGGGCTCCCCTGGAGGGAGCTCACAGCCTAGTGTACTGAAACATTGAAAGCAAGAAGGATAAGCGAAGCTCAGGGTTCTGTCCCTGACCCTCTCTGGTGTCCCTCATCTGTGCACAGAACCTGGCTCAGAGCTGACTGCACAGATTTCCTGGAGGCCCAGATGGGGGTGCTGAAAGGTGCTGAGAGAAACTTCCCTGGTTTAAGCCCCAGGAAAGGAAAGGGCAGCTTCCCAGACATCTCCAGGCAAAGTGCCAGGAACCCTGGGTCCTGTAGCTCTAATAAGAATTCTCACTTCAATCAAGAGCTTGGATTCAAAGAGAAGGGAG